>NC_136417.1:68004598-68604598 GCF_052625555.1 Lactuca saligna | reverse complement strand
AGTCACGAAGACAATTAGCCTACTATCATAGCATAAACATGGGCCATCATTGGTGCCTTCAACCCGCAAAACCCTAGTTAGGAAACTCACCTTGAATGTTGAACGATAGCTGAATAGATTCCAGCTCCGGATATTAGCTCTTCCCAACCCCTAAATAGAAACAATTCCTTAGATATAACTCAAAATTCCCCATTACCCCTTATAGGTCAAACTTGGTCATAGACAAAGTCAAAAGTCTAGGTTAACGGCCCGAGTTGACCCAACACGCCAAGTTGTCCTTTAATTCATCGTGTTTCTTCATTAACTGCAAAGTTGGGAAAAACCGAGCGAACTCGCTGTGTTTATCAATAAACACACTGAGTTTGTCAAAAACCCAACATCTTAATACGTTAAGTTGACATTGTCGAATCTAAGAGCTTCAACACTCATATCTTAATTAAAATGACATCTAGAAGGGTAGAGTTTCTAACTTTACCCCTAGGAACCACCAAAATGGGTCCAAAACCCAAACCCTAGGCTAAAAAGGGTGAAGGCTTAATCCTTAAGCACTTAATCATCGAAGACATAGCCCTAAAATGCAGATCTGGTCCTTTAAAGCTGAATGGCCACGTAAAGTTCCCAACTTTACGCTCATGCATGACTAGTAGAGGCTCCAATGCTCAAAAGAGGCCAAAAGAAGGACTTAATGAATGTGTGAAGCCGTTAAGACCATAAATTTGGCACCTTTATGCCAAAAGATTTCATATAGATCTTACATCTGAAGGAATAAACATTTGGGACGTCCTAATCCCCCATCATCCACCCAACCATGCCTAAAAGCATAAAATCCAACCCAAGAAGATATCTAAGAAACTAATACGCAAGGTAAGAACTTGATACCTCAACAACTTGGCAAATGAGATAGTGACTCTGGATCCAAGACCTATTCTTCAAACCCAGTAACTCTTAATTCCTTAGCTCCTTCAAAACGTACCAAAAATGAACACTCAAGGCTCTTCACAAGCTCACACATTCAACAATGGAAAATGATGCTCGATTTTAGGGTTTCTGGATAGAAGAGGCTGGCAGGGAGGCCAGCCAAGGGATTTAAGGCCTTCAAATAGGGTGCAACACCCTAAAAATTAGGGTTTCCTTCCCAACTGCCAACATGCCGAGTTGAGGCACCTAAACTCAACGTGTTGCTTCATTAAACCCCACGACCAAAAACATCTCGAACCGTCGTATTGAGGCTCCAACACCCTGATTTCAAAAAGAAAACTTAAACAATTGGAAAATAAGTTCATACCGGAAACCAAGCATTACAGTTCTCCCCCACTTGAATCTGACTTCATCCACGAAGTCCGCTTCCCCGAACCATTCTGGATAATGCTCTCTCATCTCCTCCTCTGGTACCCAATTCCACTCTAACCCCTTGTGATGCAGCCATTGCACCTTCACTAGCTCCACAACCTTGTTCCTCAAGGTTTTTGTCTTCCAATCTAATATTGCCACCATTTTCTAAACATAATTCAAACGGTCATCCACCTGAATATCCTCCAAAGGTACAACTACGGAATCATCCACCAAACACTTCCGCAGATGAGAGACATAAAATATGCTAGGAATCTGGATGAGCTCGGCTGGAAGATCTAAACGATACGCAACCTGGCCCACCTGAGCCAAAACCATGAAGGGGCCAATGTATATGGGTTCCAACTTGCCCTGTTTTTGGAACCTGATGACTCCTTTCCAAGGTGACACCTTCAAGAGAACCATATCTCCCACCTTAAACTCCAAGTCTGAATGGCGTCTGTCGACATAGCTCTTTTTCCAACTCTAAGTTGTCCGAAGCTTGCTTCGAACCTGATGAATCAGCTCAACGTCTTGAGTACCACCTCAGTACTCCCCATAACTTGTTGACCGACCTCGCCCCAACAAATCGGGGTCATGTAGTTCCTCCTATAGAGCATCTTAAAAGGAGTTCGATCGATGCTAGAGTGATAATTGTTGTTATATGAAAATTCTGCTAACGGAAGATACATATCCTAACTCCCACTAAAATCCAATTCGCATGCACGCAACATATCCTTAAGAGTCTGAATTGTCCGCTCACTCTGACCATCGGTCTGCGGATGAAATGATGTACTGAAATGGAGACGAGTACCCATCTTGTCATGAAACTGGTTCCAAAATCTGGAAGTAAAGCGAACATCCTTGTTTGAAAACAATGATATTAGCACCCCCCATGACGTGCCGCCACCTCCCGGACATAAATCTCGGCTAACTTCTCTGTCGAGATACTCTCCTAGATCGAGATGAAATGTCCGCTCTTGGTCAATCGATCCATGATGGCCTAGATAGAATCTACTCCACGTACGATCCTGGGAAGCTTCGTGATAAAATCCATGGTGATATCCGATGGGTTTTGAGCAATACATCATTCCTATGGTGTACATGCAAACCCTAATAGCTTTTGGATCTAGTTTGTCTAATGAACATTCCTATGGTGTACATGCAAACCCTAGATCTAGCATACAATTAATCATATTAACATAAAATAGGGTTTAGATCTTACCTTTGATTGTTATATAGCAATAACAATCAATCCTTGGCTTCAGAAAGCTTAGTGCCTCAAATGTTGCACCTCTAATGGAGTCACAAACACCAAGAGCAACTTGGATGAAGAGGAGAAGAGAGGAGGCAGCCAAGAAAACGTCTACAAACCTTGGAGGGAGTCTTAGCCACACTTTTGGGGCAATAGGGATCCTTTATATATAGGCTATTAGGGTTTTCAACTAGGAAATCCTAATCTGACTACTTAGGTCCTAAGCAGCCCATGGATTCCTTTAACATATCCCTTGGACGATTTCTAATGGGCTTCCCCATAGAATTCATCCAACCTATATATTATTAAGTAATCCATAGCCCAATTGCAATTATCTTATAATTACAAATCCAGTCCCTTAAGTTTAATTAATCTCTTTTAGACACAAAATTAATTCTTGACTAATATTAATTAAAAATGATTTCTCCTTTAATATATTATTCTTATAATATATTAATAAATCATAATTAAACCTTTTTCTCCTTAATTCATCTCACATATTACTATGGTGAAGGCAACCCAAAAGGAACATGCACAATCAGGTCAAGTACATACCAAAATAGTTATGGACTTAGACACTAATCCAACAGTCTCCCACTTGGATAAGTCTAATAACTATTCTGCGTATAACTTCATATCCTAATTAGCAATCGTAGCTTTCAAAAGCCTTTGTCAACTCTGATCTTATCAGAAGCGTGTCCTTTAGATAATATATTATACATTCCTCCATTCTTGATATCGTATAGACATGAGACATGAATTCTAATCACTCTCTCTATACTGTTTCCCGACTTTTGATTTATGATGACTGACAATAGACTACAATTAAACACATCAATTTAGTCTCGGCTTGGCCAAGCGCTTATGTGCCATCACTAAATCATAAAGGGGCCCACAAATATCACTTTTATCCCACTTTAGGCAAAAGGAACGGATAAACTTCGACTCAATGCTTGCTTGTATTCACTCATCGAATCACACACAACAATAAGTTTTATGACACCAAGTTACTGGTGCGTTTACTTATCATCAATGTGCAACCGACCATCAAATAACAACTCACACATCTTGGTTTTAAGAATATACAATATTATCGAATCACAATCACTTGTGCTGAAATCATTGAAGTGATTCTTGTGAGCGTGGGTTTAATCCAATACTCAAAATCATATTCATAAGCACTCATGAACGTTGCAACAAACCTTTGCTATGTCTAATACACTTTATACAATCTACAAACCAATTCATGACAGTCTTCATTCATACCTACTTCCAACATATGAACGACTGTGGACCATTCGAATAATTTGATTATTCTGAAATAATTAATTATTCAGGAAGTCAAAACATGCAAAGTGAAACACAAGAATAATACTAATCCTATATAGTCCCAAACCTTTGAGTATAAATAAAACACCTTTTATTTATCACCATATCAATTACTCATTATTTGTTGTTTCGGTTAATTAACTTATTACTTGAATTATTACTACAATTGTCCCATGCTCTTAGCATGCCCACAATGTTTACTTATGGTCCTTACTTTGTCAAATAGATCAAATGAACACATTTCCAATCATACTCATTTCACAACTCCCAATCCTTATCATAAGTATAAGAATATCAAATTCTTGTCACTTATAGAATACGCTAGATTCTAACATTTCATGCAATGATCCTTTCGTAAAGTCATAGCTCAAAATCATCAAGACTTCGCCAATCTCTATCAGAAACAATTCTATAGATATGATATCTCTCACTCAAAGTACATTCCTTTGAACATCCTTCTTGCATAAAAGTTTCTAATCTAGACATAGATTCTTAATATCCAACTCCCAATATGGAAACATTTCCATATTTGCCATATGACAACTCATTCTTAATAGAATCTTATCTATTCATAATAATGTCGATATGGTCCATTCAATACCATACTTCCAACTACTCACAAGCGACCAATCCTCAGCGAACTTTGGATCGTCCTTTGACAGTTGTTTAATTATCTTAGTCAAAACCAATTCTTGTCCTTTTTCCCTCTTAATGCGCTAGGCATTTGGAAAATTTTAGAATGGTCAAATATAATAGCACTTGCAATCAATCCTATACCCAAAGCGTATGGGACACGATGCGTAATGTCTTACATAAAGATACGATACTCTATCAATCTTCCGCCATAATATTTTATATGTCACGTTCTCGCAATTCGAACTATGAAGAGGGATACAGTAATCATAGTCAAAATTTAAGAACACACTATGTATCCTTTGACTAAATTTATTAAAAATTCTCAATCTAAGCTTTAGATTTTAAAACGAAGTACAATATTCTCTCCCTTAATTATAGCAAAACGACTTTTCAACCCTTACGAATTTACAAGGTATAACTCTTGTTTTCTATAATTAATATTGCTAACTTGCAATACTTGCCTTAATAATCATACAAACACAACATTTATGCTCCCACTATCATGATGATTATTATGATATAAGCATAACAATTATGCTCCCACTAGCTTTGATATGTTTTTAGAAAACAACTGAACTTCCAGAAAACAATACTTATTGAATTTATGAAGTTCATATTTCTTGTACCAGATGCTTCGATAAGCCTTTATCTAAGCTTCTTAGCCTTATACACCTTTGCCTTAGAAAGCTCACATGTGTGTCTACACAAATTCAGCACTTATGTTACAAAGTCCTAAATGTTCAGACTAATTGTCAAATCTTACAATTTGAACTATGGAAAGGGATACTATAACCATAATTGAATTTGAGA
The DNA here is from genome assembly GCF_052625555.1 of Lactuca saligna. Classification (NCBI taxonomy): domain Eukaryota; kingdom Viridiplantae; phylum Streptophyta; class Magnoliopsida; order Asterales; family Asteraceae; genus Lactuca; species Lactuca saligna. The sequence continues at coordinate 68,599,239 of NC_136417.1, read as the reverse complement.
ATACAATTTTCACAATTGCTATCTTTTTAAAATCTCTCTTAGTGAAAGCATTTCCTCACAGTCATTTTCATGAAGGAGGGAATCTTATGACACTTAGATTTTATTGTGTATGTGTTCCTATCCATGTGAATTTGTCAAAACCAAAGTTTGCGACAAATCCAAACTCATATAGACTAAACTTTCTTAATCTTGATTTCATGCCTGATGGTAACACGAGTGCCCACCATGTCTTCCAAGTAGTTAAGCATCTCACCCTTTCCTATCAATGTACTTTCCATTGATCAAGGTGCTTTCCTTTTATGAGCTCAAATGAGAACTCATAGAGCTCACATGCATAATTAACTCAATTGGAATGGCACAGAAACAAAATAATGTCAACTCGATAGGTTATAAACCTCAAGTCGTGTGCTAGTGATGATCAATAAAGTTTATTCTTGATTAGTTCTTGAAACCTTTTTCAAGACTATCATTAAGACTCCCACTGACTCCTTGACATATAAGATTCTCTTATCAAGAAACTTTTTCTTGATAAACAAATATTCAAGAGTTAGTGTAGCTTTCATCAAGACAAAACACTTCACAAAATTGGTCCTAGTTGGTCTTTGATGAATGTTATAAACCTTCTTAAGGCTTGTCACTCAATGTCACAATCTTAACTCTCAGACTTGTTTTTGGAACGAAGTATGATTGACTTCTTGATTTAACCATTTCTTCAATTCTCGATTCCTCTTCTCAGACATACAATTGTACTAAGACTCACTTAGAGGATCTATTGAGATATGGTTCTTAATCATTAAGACCTATCATAAAGCATAATAAAAGGTACTCTCACTTCTTCTTAGAATAGAGAAACTTTTATCTTTTTGCCTACTTGATTCTTCTTATTCGTTCTGCTATTGATTGAAACTCTTTCAATCAACTCAGAATTATACTCAATCTTATAAGTATAACCATATTCACTAAACTTTAGAAAATCATGACTAATATCTTTGTCACTCTTGTGGTAGGCTTGATCAACGTACGACCTAGTGTACTTGATCTCCTAGTCCTTTAATTGACACCTTGTTAAAGAATTAGTCTAAATTTCCCAAATGTGAAAGTTTTCATTCATCATACAATACTCGTTGCATGACTCCAAGTTTCTATCCACTTGAAACTTGGGTGATGAGAAACTCTCCCTATTTGGTAAATTCTTGACATTTCCACAAATAACATAATTAATAATCAAATCTATTATTGCTAATAATAGAAACATTCAAACATCAATTTTTCATACATGCCATTGCAAGGATAAATAAATAATATAAAATCAAATTTTATTTTATTGCGGAAAAATTCATCCTTACAATGCAATTCAACTGAAAAACTATGTTGTTACATATTCCTAAGCAATCTAATCTAACTCCAAGTAGTAGCTCAAGAATCTAATATTCAATCAATGCGATCGAAATCCATTTCTTCACGATTAGATTCAGCTCACTTCTTCCCTTAAGCTTCATCTCTTTTCTTCGATCCTACAAAACATCAAAATGTAATCTTATCACATCATGTATTAAGAATCTAGAATAGGAACTTAAAAGAGTTAGTTAATGGATTTTACCTGAAGTAGAGCCATATGTCTTGACTCTCCCATCTCTTAGATCTCTCAGGTAAATATGGCAGCTTCGTCTTCAATGCCCCTTCTCTTGGCAATAGAAGCAAATGGACTCCTTTGGCACAACACATTGGACAATCATAGACTTAGTTCTAGACTTCCGATGTTGCCAGTGTCCATTACAGTTTGGGAGTTTGATTCACCAGACAGATTTGCTTGACCAGCACGTCAAATCATTGCTGATTCAGCAGCTATAAGCAAATAGGTGAGATCAATGAGGGTCACGTCGTGATCTATCATATAGTACTCTCTAACGAACTCACTATATGATTCAGAAAGTGACTAAAGAACCCAGTCAACAGCCAACTCTCCTAAAATCTCGACACCCAACAACCTTAACCTATCAATGTGTGACTTTATCTCTAAGACGTGTGCACACACAGGTTTCCCATCTTCGTGCTTAATTTCCAACAGGGCTTGAGTGAGCTTGAACTGGACTTGTGGGGTAGGGAGAACAATTGGAGGAGGTGAAGCATGATCTCTTGATCCTCGATTGAATTGTGGAGTATCATCTTCATGTGGAAAGCTTGTTCCACGGGATTTGGGAAGACCATAGTTGTCATACTTTGACATCTACAAAACGGGAGAAAATTCAAGTTAAGTTGATTAGAATCCTTGATGTGACACCCAAACGAAACATTGAGGGTAGGATCCAACACAATACTCTCCAACCTAGAAGAGGGATGTCGTAATCTAGTTGAAAAATATTTGAAGGTGGGTAAATGACGATTTACCAATTTCCACCATGAAAAACAAAAATGAAATTTAAGTTTTAAATCTATTGAAAATTCCTAGATCTTTTGAGATTCATTGAACTTTTCAATGGCATTTTTAAATCTCGATATGCCCCTTGATTTGTGACTGGGATGCCGAGGATCACTAAACAGGGTGTGAATAACCATGCAAACTTACATGGTGCCCCCAATGTTACAATCACCTATTCGATGTGCCAGTTAACCACACACGCCCCACCGAACTTTGACAAACATTGAGCCACCCTTTGCTACCTTTGCTTGGAACCATTTAGTGTGCCGGTTAACCACACACGTTCCACTAACGTCTTCGCAAGGGCACAAAGTGTAATTTCATGGAATTGCATCAATTCACTTTTGCCTAAAATAACTAAGATTGGGAATTTTGTAAAAAACATTTAGTTACTTTATACTTCATTATACTTTTAATGGAAAGGGGTTTGTCATAACCTAGCCATTCGGCTAACGGCCCTCCACTAGTCAAGCGTGCGGTGGGTAAGAGTGGATACCCATTCAATCGTAATTTTATAGGCAATTTCCTTAAACACCCCTTATAGACCAGCTTCGTGAATGAGGCCTACTAACGGTAAGACTGACACTTTACTCATATATATATATATATATATATATATATATATATATATATATATATATATATATATATATATATATATATAATATTAGACTTTTAATGTTACATATATATATATTGTATAGGGTGTATTTTACACTTTTAAAATACTAGGTGGTCTAATTTAATAAATTATACTATTAATTTAATTAAATGTAAACCAAAACTTTATGAGTTTATTAAATCTCTTTTAATTATACACTTTAATTAATTAATAAAACCGTAAGGGTGTAATTTGAACTTTTCAAAATACGAGGGTTTTAGAATTTAGCATTTTCAAAATTAAACTTTTAATCAACTTTTAAATTCCAAAACTTGAGGGTAAGTTTTGAAACATTTTAAAACATTAGGGCTTAACTTATTTAAATTTCAAAAACAAAACTTTTAAGTTCAAATTTAAACTATAAAAACTAAAGGGAGTAATTTGAAACTTTTCCAAACTTTATCAAGAATATTCTAGATCACAAATTTCATATAAGGCAATTAACAATTAATTTGTGGTTATCTAATTTGACCTAGTCCAAATTCTTGCAAGATAATTCACCAAATAATTCAAATAATTAAATCTAATCATATAAGGAAATAATTATCTAACTAATATGAAGTTATCTTTTAATTTGGGAAAGATAATCACCTAATATCGTAAAAATCTGATTTATATCAATAAAAAACAATTTGGTAACTATCCCATAGCCAAATAAACACAAAATCCCGATTTTCCCTCTTTTTGACGAGTTGACTCGTCGAGTCAGGCATGGACTCGTCGAGTTCACCATGGACTCAGCGAGTTCAGCCATGGACTCGGCGAGTTCAGCCATGGACTCGGTGAGTCCAGCCCCCATAAAACCTAATTTTCGATTTTTAAGAAAGGATAATCCATCATAGCATCAAATACATCAAACAAACAACCATGGCTCTGATATCACTGATGGGTTTTGAGCAATACATCATTCCTATAGTGTACATGCAAACCCTAATAGCTTTTGGATCTAGTTTGTCTAATGAACATGCAATTGAATATCCAAAGCTATAAACCCTAGATCTAGCATACAATTAATCATATTAACATAAAATAGGGTTTAGATCTTACCTTTGATTGTTATATAGCAATAAGAATCAATCCTTGGCTTCAGAAAGCTTAGTGCCTCAAATGTTGCACCTCTAATGGAGTCATAAACACCAAGAGCAACATGGATGGAGAGGAGAAGAGAGGATCCAGCCAAAAAAAAACGTCTACGAACCCTGGAGGGAGTCTTAGCCACGTTTTTGGGGCAATAGGGATCCTTTATATAGGTAGACTATTAGGGTTTTCAACTAGGAAACCCTAATCGATCTGACTGCTTAAGTCCTAAGCAACCCATGAATTCCTTTAACATATCCCTTGGACGATTTCTAATGGGCTTCGCCATAGAATTCGTCCAACCTATATATTATTAAGTAATCCATAGCCCAATTGCAATCATCTTATAATTACAATCCAATCCCCAAAGTTTAATTAATCTCTTTTAGCCACAAAATTAATTCTTAATTAATTCTTGACTAATATTAATTAAACATGATTTCTCCTTTAATATATTATTCTTATAATATATTAATAAATCATAATTAAACCTTTTTCTCCTTAATTCATCTCACATATTGCTATGGTGAAGGCAACCCAAAAGGACCATGCACAATCGGGTCAAGTACATACCAAAATAGTTATGGACTTAGACACTAATCCAACAATATCTTCACATGTCCACATGGGAATCTCCAACGGCTGCATCTTGCCATGAGGTCGCTGAGGCTCGACCTTGACTTTCCTGCAAGTCAATCACCGCTCCGCAAACCATGTCATATCCCGCTTCATGTAGGGCCAAAAATAATCAGGGCGAAGATCCCTATATATCTTCATCGCCTCGGGCTAAATGGAGAATCTCGACTTGTGGGCCTCCTCCATCAGAATTTGGTACACCCCGCCCCAATACGGAACCCATACCATCTAATGCAGAATCAATAGTCTGTGGCTATCATAATCGAACGAAACCACCTGACCCACAATCCACTTACACTTCTGGCGCCCTTCCTTCATGGCCTCAACCTGTGCCTCCCGAATCCGTTCACACAACGGAGTAATCACTGTCATCCTCAGCCATATACCTCGGATCGGAGCCTTGAATGCCTTGTGGCTAAGAGTATCGACCACCACATTGGCCTTACCTGGGTGTTATCGGATCTCACAACCATAATCCTTCACCACATCCAACCTTTGATGCTGCCTCATATTTAGATTCGGCTGGCGCATCAAGTACCTCAGGCTCTTGTGATCCGTGTAAATGGTCCACCAGACCCCATAGAGGTAATGTCGCCAAATCTTGAGGGAAAAAACCACAGCCCCCAACTCCAAATCATGTCTTAGATGATTCACTTCATGAGGCTTCAGCTGCCTCGAAGCGTAAGCGATCACGCGACCCCGTTGCATCAATACTTCCCCCAACCATGTGATCGATGCATCACAATAAACCACGAAGTCATCAACACCCTCCGACAGGGTCAGAATCGGCGCCTCACACAACCGTTGTCTGAGAGTCTTGAAAGCTGCATGCTGCTTAGGCCCCCAGTGAAAAGTCACCGACTTCTTAGTCAGTCAGGTCAATAGAACAACAATCTTGTAGAAGTCCTGAATGAATCTCTGATAATAACCAGCCAAACCAAGAAAGCACCAAATTTTAGATGGAGACCTTGAAAAATCCCACCGCATCATGGCCTCGACCTTGGTTGGATCGACCGGAATACCCTTCTGGTTGACAAGGTTCCCCAGAAACTACAAATCACGCAACCAGAACTCGAACTTGGAGAACTTTGCGAAGGGTATCTCCCTCCTCACAGTCTCCAACACCTCTCTCAAATGCTCCTCATGTTGCTCTTGAGTCTTGGAATAAACCAACATATCATCAATGAATACTATCACTGACCAATCCAACATTGGTCTGCACACGCAGTTCATGAGATCCATGAATGCGACTGGAGCATTGGTGACCCCGAATGGCATCACCACGAACTCATAATGACCATATCGAGTCTGGAAAGCCGTCTTCTGCACATCCTCATCCCGAACCTACATTTGGTGATAACTCAATCATAAATCAATATTGGAGAACCAAGATGCACCCTGAAGATGGTCGAAAAGATCATCAATCCTCGGGAGGGGATAATGGTTATTCATCGTTACCTTATTCAACTCCCGATAGTCGATACACATCTAATGAGACCTGTCCTTCTTCTTCACAAACATAATTGGGGCTCCCCATGGTGAACTGATCGGCCTAATAAATCTCTTGTCTAACAGCTCCTGCAGCTGTGTAGACAACTCCTGCATCTCGGGAGGAGCCAATCGTTATGGTGCTTTAGCTATCAGAGCCACACCCGGAACCAAATCCATCCTCAACTCCACCTACCTCTCCGGAGGTACCCCGGGTAAATTCTCCATAAACAGATCCGGATACCCCCGCACAATTGGCACATTATCCATGGTCAACTTACCCTTATCCCGAGTAGCCATAACATTGGCAAACAACCCGAACAACCCTCATGAAGGTAGCGCCTGGCCCTCACTGTAGAACACATAATCGGCCATGTTGCGGTCTCTCACCCTGAATCACTTACTCACCCCCACTTGAGGTCCAAACTCGAACCAATTGTTGCTCATAGTCAATCATTGCCCCCATTAGGTATCAACCAATCCATGCCCACGATAACCTTGTTCCCACGCAAAGGAATGGGAACCAGATCCACCAGATACTGCTCACTGAATAACAGAAGAGTACACCCTCGATGAACCCTCGCAAACCGAATAGACCTATCATCATCAATCTCAACATCTAGAGGACAATCCAGTTCCATGGGAAAATCTCTTGCTAAGCGTAAGGGATACAAAAAGATCGGGTAGCCCTCGAATCAAATAATATTAAAATAGAGATGACTTTCACAAGGAACGATCCTAAAAATAAAAAACACATAAACATACACAACAATTCAATATAAATAAAGAGATAACGAGAAGATACATACACATCACCACATCAGGAGCTACACACACCTCCTGTGCCATCAGCTGGAAAGCCCTGCTCTTCACCGCAGGCGTATTTGCTCAGCCCTAACGACCATCGATAATCCTCAATGTCGCAAGAGCGGGTGCTAAAACTGGTCCTACTGCAGCCAAACTCGGATAATAGGCCTTCTTTTGGCCCCTCTGATTGCAATGATGGCAAATTAGTTCAGATACATGAGTGGTAGAGGTGGCAGCAATACAATCCCTGCTGATATAACCAGTCTGGCCGCACTTGAAGCAGCCATAACCACCTGTTCTGCACGTCCCCTCGTGCATCTTGCCGCACTTACCACAACGGCTACAACCATGATGGCCTCTCGATCTAGAATCAGATACTCATCACAGAATCTGACTTCCTCTTCTTCTCCATCTCTAAATATTTTTCCCTCTCCCTATCCCTGACTATCATGTCTTCCAATGTCTTTTAGTTGGATTGGCTAACAAACTGCTGAATATCACTCCTCAACATCTCATGGTATCGGGCCTTCTTCATCTCCTCATCCACCACATACTGCGGAACCAGAAGTGCCCTCTCCCTAAACATAGCGGTGACCTCAGCCACTGTTTCAGTAGTCTGACGGAGATCCTGAAACTCTAACGCCAGCTGCTACACCTCAATCACCAGTGCAAACTCGGCTCGGAACCTGGTCAAGAAATCCCCCCAGGTCATCGAATAAATAGCATCATCATCACCCATAGCATGCCCTACCTCCTCCCATCAATCATGTGCCCTATCCTTCAAGAGGTAGGAAGCTAGTCTGACCTTATCCCCCTTGGGACAACGGCTGGTACGGAAAGCGTTAGCAACATCTGCTAATCACTTGCTGCTCGCAATGGGATCCCTTGCCCATGATAATCTGACGCTCCACATGCCTAGAGTTCTCTAAAATTTAGAGAGCACGTCCCAACCAAAGCCATAACTTTAGCGTGAAAGGCGCTCAACCTCTCATCAAGAATCTCCAGAATGCCCTCCTAGACTGAGCCAAAAATCACAGGAGTCTGCTCAAGGATACTTCGCATAATCTCAGACGAGATGAACTCCATCGTCTGGTCATCAAGCTGCCCGACTCCAGAACCTGATTCGGAGCCCTCACCAATACCGGAACTGCCAGCTGGTCTGCCTCACATTACCACCATACTAAAAATAGACCAATGCAAGCTATCAGATTACACATCAAATATAAATATCGAGGAAATCGCAACTCCACAAGCTCCATGGCCTTATTGCAGCCCTTCTTGAATCGAGTACAAATCCTCTGCTTCCAGTAGTATAAGCCAACAGTACCTTCCACATCTATCTGTACTTTCCTTAAGAAATGTCTTAACTCAGCCAAGTTACTCTATATCTAACAATCTCCTCAAAAATAAGACTCCTAGCACTAAATCTCATCCTAGGGAAAATTCATCATCACTCTCCGTCATCAGCTGCAAAAGGAGCTCTTGTGAACCTCCTCTAACTAGTCCACGAGTATAGTTACATATTACCAAAAAGTAGATAATCCGTAGAATGAAAGGTCTCACACTACAACGGTTCGACTCAGACAAAAGCTGCTCAATAGAGTTAAACCTAACCCTCTAAAATTATTTAGTTCCTATAATATGTAACTTAGCATATCCGTTTACTAGTTAGCTGAAGTTGGTTAGAACTCCTAAAAGCACAAAGCAAGTAGCATTCGAGCATCAAGTAATCATAACCAAGCATAACATAATCAGGCCATCCTATTACCGAGTGATTGGTACTAGCATGCAAATCTATAAGCTCATATAGCTGGCATACAAAGGTATCTCTCCTAGATCCTTAGACCTAAACTAGCATGCGATCACAATTCACAAATTCACAATTCAAAACATATCATAACATGTATGGGTATTTTGGGAAAACTTACTTGAGCTCTGTTGATTGCATGCACCACACCCTTTTCTTATTTAAGAAAACTTTTCCTTAAATATGTTTATCTTTTTTTTTTCACCAAATCCTTAGTTTGATTTTAGACGCCCTCGAGAGTATGTCCACATCCGTCAAACCAAGGCTTTGATAACTACTTGTAACATCCAAAAATATGGTCCCAAAAACATCATTTTTAAATTAGGGTAAATAGTATTTCCAAATATCATACATATATTTCAAACAAAGCCAATGTATCAAATGTCATAGAATTACAGTAAAGTATCATATGCAGAATCCCAATGGTGTGGGTGATGCAGTCAACACGAGCTATTCTCCTTGGAACTGAAAGTACCTGAAATATAAATTGAAAACCGTAAGCACAAAGCTTAGTGAGTTTCCCAAACTACCACATACCATACATCCAAGATGCATATAATGGGCCTCGCCCGGCCATTGGGACCCGCTTGATATCGGACTCCGTCCGACATCGGGTCCCACCCTGCATCGGGCCCCGTCTGGCATCAAGCCCTGCTCGGGAATAGGTTGGGCACCTCCCAACATACATATAACAAATATATCAGATAATATCATAAACATGCAATAATCACAAAGATACATGACATACAAATGGTCATCAAGCTCCTCCCGACATCAGGCCCTAGCATACTAAGCATATAAACACATACACATGCAAGAGTCATAAAGACAATTAGCATACTAACATAGCAAAAACATGGGCTGACATTGGTGATCTCAACTTGCAAAACCCTGGTGAGGTAACTCACCTCGAATGCTGAATGATAGCTGAATAGATTCCGGCTCCGGATATCAACTCTTCCCAACCCCTAAACAGAAACAATTCCTTAGATACAACTCAAAATGACCCATTACCCCTTATAGGTCAAACTTGGTCAAATAAAAATAAAATTCAAGCTCAATGGCCCGAGTTGACCCAATACGCCGAGTTGTCCTTCCATTCTCCGTGTTTCTTTATTAACTGCAAAGTCGGGAAATACCGAGTTAACTCGTCGTGTTTATCAATAAACACACTGAGTTTGTCAAAAACCCAACATCTTAATACGTTAAGTTGACATTGTCGAATCTAAGAGCTTCAACACTTATATCTTAATTAAAATGACATCTAGAAGGGTAGAGTTTCTAACTTTACCCCTAGGAACCACCAAAATGGGTCCAAAACCCAAACCCTAGGCTAAAAAGGGTGAGGGCTTACTCCTTAAGTAATTAATCATCGAAGACATAGCCATAAAATGCAGATCTGGTCCTTTAAAGTTGAATGGCCACGTAAAGTTCCCAACTTTACGCTCATGCATGACTAGTAGAGGCTCCAATGCTCAAAAGAGGCCAAAAGAAGGACTTAATGAATGTGTGAAGCCGTTAAGACCATAAATTTGGCACCTTTATGCCAAAAGAGTTCATGTAGATCTTACATCTGAAGGAATAAACATTTGGGACATCCTAATCCCCCATCATCCACCCAACCATGGCTAAAAGCAAAAAATCCAACCCAAGAAGATATCTAAGCAACTAATAAGCAAGGTAAGAACTTAATACCTCAAAAACTTGGCAAATGAGATAGTGGCTCTAGATCCAAGACCTCTTCTTCAAACCAAGCAACACCTAGTTCCTTAGCTCCTTCAAAACACACCAAAAACGAACACTCAAGGCTCTTCACAAGCTCACACACTCAACAATGGAAAATGATGCTCGATTTTAGGGTTTCTGGACAGAGAGGCTGGTAGGGAGGCTAACCAAGGGACTTAAGGCATTCAAATAGGGTGGAACACCCTAAAAATTAGGGTTTCCTTCCGAGTTGCCAACACGCTGAGTTCAGGCACCTCAACTCGCCATGTTGCTTCACTAAACCATGCGGCCAAAAACATCTCGACACGCCGTGTCAAGGCTCCAACACGCCGAGTTCAAAAAAAAACTTAAACAATTGGAAAAATAAGTTCATACTGGAAACCAGGCGTTACAGAAGACTCACCTCAGTCTACTGATAAAAATATTGCTCGGCTACTTGTCCGGTAATCTCACACATAATATACACAAATTAACCAAATTAGAATTAAGTCACAAACCAAGGCATATGCCAAAACCCTAAGTACAAACTTCTCCAATAAGTCCCAAAAAGTCTTTCTTCATTAATGGGCCTAACATCTAAGGTCCAAGAAAATAATGGGCCACAACGCCCAATAGGCCCAACCATGCTACCGATGGACCAATAACAAGTTCCAGGACCCCAATACTCTAATAGATCCAGGCCCAAGGCTAAGTAGGGCCCAAATGGTTCAAAATCCTAATGAAAGTCCAAAATGCATTGGAAGCGTACGCCCATCGTACAACCTCAGTACAATTAGCGTACTTGGCCCTTTGGTGGTGTGCGCAGCGTACAAGACAGTACGCCAAGTGTACAATCAGTTTTTACACATAAATCCATTAAGTGCTTAATACATGTAGGATTTTTATGCTCTTAACATGTCAAAGGAACTCAGATCTAACATTTCTAGCCTTTGGAGTTGCTCAAACTCACAAGAGAGGATCCATGGACCAAAAATGGACTTATTACCAAACCGTAACTTAAACTAGAAAAAGGATAATCAAGGTCTGTAATTTTTAGCTCCAAAAGTTCCCCAAGATGAAGTAGATGAAGGATCTAGAAGCTCAACCACATCCAAGACTTGATCACCACCTTCTCCTTCTTGTAAACCCATTAAAATTGCCACCAAAATCACTTTTATGCTCAATAATCAAACTCTCTTGCAAACTAGGGTTTAGGGATGATAAGAGGCAATGGAGGCTATATAGGGTTAGGTCCAAATGGCAAAGAGTGCTTAAATAGGATTCATGGACCAAAGATTATTCTTTTGTCTTAAGCCACGTACGCACCGCATATGTCTTAGTACGCCCCACATATGTGGTGCATGTGTGAGTCCAAACCACCCTAGTACTCTAAGCGTACGCATATGCACGCCTAACGTATGTAGGGTCCTCCATTGCAAATTAATTTCATTCCAAGTGTTAAAGGGTAATTACCTGTATTCTGAATGTTACATTTTCACCTTTCTAATTTTAACTATTATTATTGAGCTTTATTCCATGGAATAGGTTTGAAAGACCCAACCACATATTTGCATGTTGTTTTTGTTAGGTTTTATACAAACAATCCTATGTGTGCATACAACCCTATATTGGATCTATGTTTTCACTAAAGACATACAACTATATGAACACAAAATAAACCCTGGCATGCTTCTATGATTTTCGAAATTTGCATAGAAGTGTAGAAAAACATACCTTTGTTTTTATATAGCAATAACAACTAGTTTCCTTGATCTCTTGAACTCTCTTGAACTCTTGAAAGCAAGCACCACAATTGTAGTGCCTCTAATGGCTCACAAACACCTTGAAGCAAGAAGGCAACTAAGAGAGAGAAGGGAATGAAGCTAATTTCGGCCCTAGGGTTCCCTTGGAATCAAGTGGCCTTAAATTGAAGCATAGGGTATGTATTTATACTATAGGGTGCTAGGGTTTCAGTCAAAAACCCTAATGGACAGCTTAGCCACCAAGCAGCCCAAGGAACCTTCTGGAATGAGGCCTTGGACGAAAATATGATGATCTTTCATCATAATTTCGTTCCCCCTTAGTCCATTAGGTTTCCTAGCCCAAAACTCAACTATCACACATTTGACAGTTTATACCCCTTTATTTAATTTGTCTCTTTTAGTCACCAAATTAATTCCTAATTAATTTATGACTAATACTAATCAAATAAATATGATTTCTCCTTTAATATATTATTCTTATAATATATTAATAAATCATAATATCTCCTCTCTCATATCAAATTACCTTGTCAAGTTGCTTTGGTGAAGGCAACCCAAAAGGACCATGCACACTCGGGTCAAGTATATACCAAATACGGTTACTGACTTAGACATTAATCCAACAGTCTCCCACTTGGATAAGTCTAGTAACTATATCTCACGTATTACTTCCGTACCCGATAGCAATCGTAGCTTTCAATAGCCGCTGTCAACTCTGACCAATAACTTGTCCTTTAGATAAGGGATCGTATAATCCTCTGTTCTAGATATCATGCTAACAATACTTATTGTCTAGCATTTTATTTCTTGATCTCTGATTTGTTCAACATAGAACTCAGTTGAACACATCAACTTCATCTTGACCGGGCCCGGCACATAAGTCAAACCAAATCATCAAGTGGCCGAGATATCGCTTTTATCCTCATAGAATAAAAGGAACAGAAAAACGTCGACTAATATGCCTTTATCATTTACTAGTTAAACCACACACAATAATACGTTTTATAACATCAAGTTACTGATGCGTTTTCGCATTATCAATGTACAATCAACTAGCAAACAATAACCATATCTCTAGGTTTAAAGATTATATGATATTATCATCTTGCGATCACTTATGATGTCATTCATGAAGTAATACCAGCAAGTGTGGGTTTGTTCCAATGCTCAATACTAATTTCATAAGCACTCATAAACTTTGCAGCAAACCTTTGCTATGTCTAAAACTTTTCAGACAATCTACAAACAAATTTATGACAATCTTTCTTCATATCTACTTCCAACATATGAGCGATTGTGGACTGTTCGAATAATCTCATTATTCAGGAAGTCAAAACATGCAAAATTGAAACAATAGATAAATAATCAACACGAGATAGAAACTTTCTTATAAATAACACACTTTTATTTAATCATCATTCGTTGAATACGACATTATCTATTACAAGTTTCCTACCTATCTAATCTAAACTAATATCGTCCTTCAGCCCTACGCTCCTAGCGTGCTGCAAGTGCTTGACCCTACTCAGTCCCTTCGTAAGGGGATCTGCTGGGTTATCCTCTGACGATACCCTCTTAACAACGAGGAGTCCCTCTTCTACCCGATGTCTAATAAAGTGGTATTTTCTGTCGATATGTCGAGATCTGCCATGATCCCTTGGTTCCTTGGTTAAGGCAACCGCTCCTTCATTATCACAGAAAATTTCCATGGGCTCCTTTATGGATGGCACAACTCCAAGGTCTCCAATGAAGTTCTTCAACCATATAGCCTCCTTTGACGCTTCGCTCGCCGCAATATACTCTGATTCGCACGTTGAATCAGCTACGGTCTCTTGCTTGGAACTTTTCCAAGTCACTGCTCCTCCATTTAGGGTAAAGACCCAGCCCGACTGTGATCGGAAGTTATCCCGATCCGTTTGAAAACTAGCATCACTGTACCCTCGTACCCTTAAGTCATCACTCCCACCGAGGACTAGAAACCATTCCTTGGTCCTCCGAAGGTACTTAAGAATATTCTTAACTGCAATCCAATGTGCTCTACCAGGATTCCCCTGATATCTGCTGACCATGCTTAAAGCGAAGGCCACATCAGGGCGAGTACAAGTCATAGCGTACATGATAGAGCCTACTGCGGAAGCGTAAGGTACTCGGCTCATATCAGCTATCTCTGTCTCTGTACTCGGGCTCTGAGTCTTACTCAGCTTGGTATTGCTTTGGATTCGCAACTCCCCTTTCTTGGAATTTTCCATACTAAAACGCTTTAGTACCTTTTCCAAGTACGTATCCTGACTGAGTCCTATCAGTCTCTTTTCCCTGTCTCTTACTATTCTTATTCCCAGAATATAAGCAGCTTCTCCGAGGTCCTTCATAGCGAAACATTTCCCAAGCCAGGACTTGACCTCCTGCAAGGTTGGGACATCGTTTCCTATGAGTAGTATGTCGTCGACATACAATACGAGAAAGCTTATTATACTCCCACTGGCTTTGACATACACACAAGATTCATCTTCGCTTCTCAGAAAGCCAAACTCTTTAACCTTCTCATCAAAACAAAGATTCCATCTGCGAGATGCTTGTTTCAATCCATAAATAGATCTCTCAAGCTTGCATACTCTATTCGGATGCTTCACATCGACAAAACCCTCTGGCTGATTCATGTAGACATCCTCAGCCAACTTTCCATTAAGGAAAGCGGTCTTTACGTCCATCTGCCATATTTCATAATCATGAAACGCAGCTATGGCAAGCATCACCCTAATAGACTTTATCTTCGCAACTGGTGAGAAGGTCTCATCATAGTCAACTCCGGGAGTTTGAGTAAAGCCCTTCGCAACCAATCGCGCTTTATAAGTATGCACTTTCCCATCCATGTCCGTCTTTTTCTTGAAGATCCACTTGCACCCGACTGTCTTACGACCTGGTACATTATCAACCAAATTCCAAACTTGGTTGTCGTACATGGACTGAATCTCGCTGTCCATAGCCTCTTTCCATTTTGCAGACTCTGGGCCTGCCATGGCTTCCTTATAGTTGCTAGGTTCATCCAAATTTACTAGTGTACTATCACTAATAAACGTATCCCCTTCAGTAGTAATATGAAAACCATAAAACTGGGGTGGAACACTAGTCCTAGAGGAACGTCGAAGAGGTAAGGACACGTCAACAGGTTCAACAGGAGTTTCCTCCTCAAGTTGAGTGCCAGTGTCAGAGGTTCCTTCATCGCTCTGATCTTGAATTTCTTCAAGTTCAATTTGCCTCCCACTGTCTTCTTGGCCTATCAATTCCTTTTCTCGGAAAACTCCTCTTCTAGCTACGAAGACAACATTGTCACTCGGTCTATAGAAAAGGTAGCCAAAAGACTTCTGCGGATAGCCGATGAAATAACACTTCTCACTATGAGGTTCTAGTTTGTCGTGAGTCTCTCGTCGTACGAAAGCCTCGCAACCCCAAACCTTAATATGTGCCAACGAGGGAGCCTTCCCTGTCCACATCTCGTGAGGAGTCTTGGAAACCTTCTTAGTGGGAACTAAGTTAAGTATATGGGCGGCAGTCTCTAAGGCATACCCCTAGAAAGCTATTGGTAACGAAGTCCGACTCATCATAGAACGAACCATGTCCAACAAGGTCCGATTACGTCTCTCAGCCACACCATTCAATTGTGGCGTCCTTGGAGGCGTCAATTGCGAAACGATTCCACATTCTTTTAGATAGTCGTGAAACTCAAGACTTAGGTACTCTCCTCCTCGGTCTGACCGAAGCATCTTGATTTTCCTGCCCAGCTGATTCTCCACTTCACTCTTAAACTCTTTGAACTTTTCAAAGGTTTCCGACTTTTGCTTGATCAAGTAGATATATCCATATCTGCTATAATCATCTGTAAAAGTTACGTAGAAGCGGCAAGCATCCCTTGTGGTGGATCTAAAGGGCCCACACACATCAGTGTGTATGAGATCCAATAAACCCTCACCCCTTTCACAAGTGCCAGTAAAGGGTGACTTGGTCATCTTCCCAAGTAAACAAGACTCACACGTGTCATCGTCCCTAAGGTCGAATGACTCCAACACCCCATCCTTTTGGAGTTGGGCTATGCGTTTCTTGTTGACATGGCCAAGGCGACAATGCCACAAGCATGCTTTGTCTAGACTAGTAGACGAATCAATATTCAAAACATTATTTCCGAAATTATCAACAATCATCACAGATTCATAAATCCCATTACAAGGTAATGCATTGAAATAAAAGACACCATTCAAATAAACATTAATAGAACCATTACTATTATCAAAAGAATATCTGAAACCTTGTCTAAACAACCCGTGAAAAGAAATAATGTTTCTTGCCATATCTGGCGAATAACAGCAATTCTCTAAATCTATTCCTAACCCATTACTCAACACTAAAGAATAAACACTGACTTTGGTCACAGGCGATGATCTTCTGTTTCCCATAACCAGGTTCATCTTCCCATGCTCCATTTCCCTACTTCTTTTTAGGCCCTGCAAATCAGAACAAATGTGGTAACCACATCCTGTATCAAGAACCCATGAAGTAGCAAATGATGAGTTATTAGATTTAATAGAATACATACCTGCAAATGTGGGCTTGATCTTCCCATCTCTTATGTCCTGCAGATATTGTGGGCAGCTTCGCTTCCAGTGGCCCTTTTGGTGGCAATAGAAGCACTCTGCTTCTTTAGGATCGGAAGAGGGTCTAGCGGGGCCTACTTTGGTCCCACTTGAGGACGAACCATCACGGGGTTTCCCCTTATGGTGGCTCTTACATGGAGCCTTCCTCTTTTTACCCTTTCCTTGACCTATCGCCATCACAGGAGCGGCCACAGCAGGGGACGGTGCAACGGATTTGTCTTTGAGGTTGCTCTCAGCAGTCCTCAAAAGTCCTTGGAGCTTGCTCAAGGAGACCTCCTCTTTATTCATATGGTAGGTCATCCTAAACTGATTGTAGCAGGAGGGCAAGGAGTGGAGGATTATGTCGATAGCCAAATCCTCATCAAACTTAACATTAAGTTTGAGAAGACGATCAACATACCTCTGCATTTTCTGCAAATGAGAGGTTAGGGATTCTCCACTCCCCATCTTAGCGGTGATCATGTTAGTAATGATCTCATAGCGCTCTTGCCTCGCGCTCTGGTGATACCTTTCCAACAAATCCTGATGCATTTCATAGGGATACATGTCCTCATAGGACTTTTGGAGTTCGAGGTTCATGGTGGCCAGCATGATGCAGTGAACTTTCGTGGCATCACGCTCGTGGGCCTCAAAGGCGGCCAATTCCTCAGGAGTAGCAACATCTGGGATGATCTTCTCAAGTTTTTCATCGAGGACATATTCTTTGTCCTCGTAGCGTGTGATCATGCGGATATACCTCATCCACTCGTTGAAGTTTGAACCATCAAATGTCACTTTCTGACACAAGTTCATCAATGAGAATGACCCAGAAGCGTTGTTGTTGTTGTTTGTAGACATCTGAAAAGGAACAAAGTTTGATTAGAAATGAATCCCTAATTAAACACCCAAATGAGTAATTAGGGCTAGGATCCAATAACATTATTTACAACTTAGAAAGGGATGCCGTACTCTAAAAGTAAATAATTTGAAGGTAAGTGAATGACGATTCACTAATTCTCACCATGAAAAACGAAAAGGCAATTTAGGTTTTAAATGTATTGAAAACTCCTAGATCTTTGAGATTCATTGAACTTTTCAATGTCATGTTTAAATCTCGATATGCATTTCAAATTTGCGACTGGGATGCCGAGGATCGCAAACAAATTTGTGAATAACCATGCGAATCAACGTGGTGCACTCAATGTCATTATCACCTAATCAATGTGCCGGTGAACCACACACGCTCCATTGATCTATGACAAACATCGAGTCACCCTTCACTACCAATGTCATCCCCAAATTGATGTGCCGGTTAACCACACGCGCTCCATCAACGTTTGACAAGGGTACGAAGTGTAATTCCATGGATTAGCATCATTTTCACATTTTACCCTAAAGTAACTAAGATGGGAATTTGTAAAACAATGTAGTTACTTTGATATTTCCATTATACTTTTAATGAGGAATTAAGTGCCCTATCCTATCCGTTCGGCTAACGACCCTCCACCAGTCAAGCAAGCGGTAGATGTGAGTGTACATCCATTAAGCGCCATTTTATAGGCAGCAACCTTATACCCACCTTATAGACCGGCTTCGTGAATGAGGCCTACTAGCGATAAGACTAGCTTATTCTTATACATATATAATAATTAATCTTATAATATCATAATTGTATAAGGGTGTATTTTAAAACATTTCAAAAATACTAGTATCTTAATGTGTATTAAAATTTTCGAAAATTAAGGCAATTTAATTTAAAATTTTAAACACCAAAAAATACTTTGATTTAATAATTATCAAAATCAAACAATTAATTTGAATTATTAAATCTTTAGGGATTATCATAAAATTAAACTATTAATTTATTTAATCCTTTTATTTTTAAATATATGGAAAGGATAACACAAGATCTTCAATTATCTAGTTTAAACAATTAAATTGATAATCACAAAGATAGTATTATCCATATCCCTAAAAACTTGGGACCTTATCTTGGGGACAAGGGATTTTCGAAATCCCTAGGGTTTCATAACCCTAATTTCGAAATTTTGGAGGCTAGGCAAAAGGGTTTAAGAACCCTATCAAAAAATCGCCAACTAGGGTTTGGCAACCCTAATTTGCGAAAATCACCAAGCCTTAGGGTTTACTTGCCATAAACCCTAATTTGTCAAGTTCATAATATGCATCAAATCCAATTGAAAACAAAAAAACCAATGGCTCTGATACCACTGTTAGGTTTTATTCAAACAATCCTATGTGTGCATACAACCCTATATTGGATCTATGTTTTCACTAAAGACATACAACTATATGAACACAAAATAAACCCTGGCATGCTTCTATGATTTTCGAAATTTGCATAGAAGTGTAGAAAAACATACCTTTGTTGTTATATAGCAATAACAACTAGTTTCCTTGATCTCTTGAACTCTCTTGAACTCTTGAAAGCAAGCACCACAATTGTAGTGCCTCTAATGGCTCACAAACACCTTGAAGCAAGAAGGCAACTAAGAGAGAGAAGGGAATGAAGCTAATTTTGGCCCTAGGGTTCCCTTGGAATCAAGTGGCCTTAAATTGAAGCATAGGGTATGTATTTATACTATAGGGTGCTAGGGTTTCAGTCAAAAACCCTAATGGACAGCTTAGCCACCAAGCAGCCCAAGGAACCTTCTGGAATGAGGCCTTGGACGAAAATATGATGATCTTTCATCATAATTTCGTTCCCCCTTAGTCCATTAGGTTTCCTAGCCCAAAACTCAACTATCACACATTTGACAGTTTATACCCCTTTATTTAATTTGTCTCTTTTAGTCACCAAATTAATTCCTAATTAATTTATGACTAATACTAATCAAATAAATATGATTTCTCCTTTAATATATTATTCTTATAATATATTAATAAATCATAATATCTCCTCTCTCATATCAAATTACCTTGTCAAGTTGCTTTGGTGAAGGCAACCCAAAAGGACCATGCACACTCGGGTCAAGTATATACCAAATACGGTTACTGACTTAGACATTAATCCAACAGTTTTTGTATTGAGTTGTCGAGTATTCATATGTATATGTATATAAGTGTCAGTGTTGGATATTAGGACTTAGTTTCAGTAAGAGTTCAGAGGCTATTCATAAGTTTTTCTATATAGTTTTATCAATCTAAAATTAACAGAAACATCTCTAATTTTTCTGAAAATGTAGCATGGTTACCGAATTGTGTGAAGCATATAAACTCCCATGTGTTCTTTATTTTTTTTCATATTCTATTTGTCGTGTGTCATTGGGAACCCAAAGATTTTCTTATTTGGATCCTAAAATTATATCGTTTTGATATGAATTATAGTGTGCTCAAACATTAAGTTCAAGTATCATCAATGTATCTTTGTAACATGACACTTCAATATATGTGCTACACAACCACGAGGGTATTTTTGTTTTGTTTTCAAAACGTTTCATTTAACAAATCCCATGGTGTTGGAAATAAATGGATCTAAATTGTATGCTTCTTAGGCATGAGTTTTTCCCTGAGTTAAATGGTTATGTTTTTTATGGAAGATTTGGAAAAAATGGAGCTCTTTAGTTCATAAAATGAAACACAAGATACATGAGCATGGAAAGAGAATAACTTACTTGTTACTTAGAAGACTTGAAGGAATTTTACTTAACGAAAACAACCCATCTATTTATAAGATGGAAAAGAGTCATATCATACCATAAATTACACCCTAAAAAATTTCGTAAAATAAGTACTCCTTAAATCAAGTGTGTACTCTACTCATCAGCCACTAGCAAAAGAAAAAAGTAGTCATATTTTCCTTTTTAATTATTTATCATAATTAACTGTAGTTTAATCATCAAATTCCCACTGTTAAATTGGATTGTGTTTGATTTATCACTCCATGTTTCTTACACATCTTGATGTAATTCACACTTGCTAATTCCTTAGTAAGGATGTCCTCATTTTGCTCTATTGAGGATACAAACTCGACAAGGATTTCTTTGCTTCCACATACACCTAAATGAAAAGGAACTGCGTATTGATTTGCTAGCTTGTTTCATGGAATACTAGATTCTTCATCAATGCAATTGCCAATTTGTTGTCGATAAAGAATATAATTGGTCCTCCTTTTGTACTTGGTCATTTCGACCAAAAAAATGCCAACCAAATGGTTTGGCAAGCAACTGCATGATCTCAACTTAAGATGACATTACTATAGGCTTTGGTTTTATGATTTCCATGTGATAACATGTTCATCGAGATAAAAAACCATGCTACAATACTTTTACAATCCATGACATCCCCACATAAATCCCAATTTGAAAAACCCACAAGTTATTTGTTTTCTTAACCCGGATGATACATAATCCCATAATAGGTTGCACATTTCAACTATCGAATAACTTGCTTCAAAGCCTTTTTAGGGGTAAAGATGTTGGTTTTTTCAAATGAAGACCAATTAAACCAACTGGAGATAACAAACTGGAATGAGTGTGAGTTGGTACCTCAAACTAATCACCATTCGCATAAAAATTGTGGGGTCAATTGGTCCCTTGTCTTCATTTTCTCAAGTTTCAACTTTAGATCCCTGAGACAAGTCATTAGGTTGCAATCTTTCATGTCAAACTCTTCTGAAATCCTCTTAGCATGTGTTGAGTGCTTTAGTGGCATTGCTTTGTTAATTAGCGACGCTTATATGCCAATATAATAAGTAAGCAATCCAAGATTGTTCATATCGACTTCGTTCATTATTTGCTTTTTGAAAATTCGTTGATTTCATTTTCATTTGAGTTGGTAACGATAAGATCATCCACATAAAGACCAACAATTAGTGATATACCTTTTTTATTTTAGGTGTAGAGGAATTGATCAGGAGAAGAATTTTTGAATCCAAGATTCTTCAAAAAACTATCCAATAGAATATTCCATGACCTCGGTGCTTGATGTAACCCGTAAAGAACCTTACAAAGCTTATAGACCTTGTGTTATATTTCTTTTAGGTGTAGATGACTTGATCAGAATAATACTTTTTTAAAGACGAGTTTTATATCTAAATGGTGTAATCCCATTTCCATTGAGCTACAAGTGCAAGAATAATTCAAATAATACAATTCGAGCTACCTGCGTGAAGACTTCTTTGAAGTCAATGCCTTGTTTTTGCATGGAATCCCTTGGAATGAGCTAATTGAGCCTTATACTTGAAAACTGAAATGGGTATATAAGGTCAAGAAGTATAATCTAGGTTCAATTGTCAAGTATAAGATTCAACTCGTTCCAAGCGGTTTTGTGCAAAAGAACAAGGAATTGACTTCGAAGAAGTCTTCGCATTGGTAGTTCAACATGATACTATCTGACTTATTCTTGAACTTGCCGCTAATAAATTATAAATATCCTCTTCTCACAAAAGTCTATCCAAATTGTTCCGATGCCATGCAACCCAAATGGACCATGCTAAATCGGGTCAAGTATATACCAAATATAGTTATGGACCTAGACACCTTATCCAACAGTCTCCCACTTGGATAAGTCTAATAACTATAGTTACAAGTACGACTTTAGGATCCGCCCAGCAATCGTAGCTCTTAAAAGTCTCGTGGAACTAAGTTGTGCCATTTTAGATAAGTGATCATATAATCCTCTGTTCAAGATATCAGCCGGACAAATACATGGAACAATCTCGTACTTATTGTCTAGCAGTTTGTTTCCCGATTTCCGATTTGTTTGACATAGAACTTAATCGAACACATCAATTCAGTTCTGATCGGGCCCAACACATAAGTCAAAACAAAATCATCGAGGGTCCCAATATATCACTTGTAATCCTCCAAGGACTAAAAGGAACAGATAAACTTCGACTCATATGCTTGTACTAACTAATCATCAAATTGTACACAACATCATGTTTTATAACATCAAGTTACTGATGTGTTTTTGTACAATCAATGTACAACCAACTCATAGTCAACAACTCATATCTCTTGGTTTGAAGACTTATATGATATTACCGTCTCACGATCACTCGAGATAGATTCCGTGAAGTGATGCAAGTGAGCATGGGTTGAATCCAATACTTAGAACTTATGAGCACTCATGAATGTTGAAGCGACAATTGCTATGTCTAATACAATTCAGACAAATCTACAAACCCAATTCATGACAGTCTTATTTCAATACCTACTTCAAAAGTATGATTGAGTGTGGATAGTTTGAATAATATAATTATTCTGGAAGTTAAAACATGCAAAATGAAACAATAGTAAATGATTGACACAAGACAATACCATACTAGTAAATAAAAAATACCTTTTATTTAAACATCAAATCTCAATTACATTTCAACTATTACAAGTTTCGAAAGCAATCTAATTACTAAAACTAATATCATCCTTTAGCCCAATGCGCTTCGCATGCTGTAAATGCTTAACCCTACGCAGTCCCTTCGTGAGGGGATCTGTTGGGTTCTCATCTAATGATACCCTCTTTTCCATGAGGAGTCCTTCTTCTATTCGATGTCTAATGAAGTGGTATTTTTTGTCGATGTTCCTGGATCTGCCATGATCCCTTGGTTCCTTGGCTAAGGCAACTGCACTCTCGTTATCACAGAAAATCTCCATAGGCTCCTTTATAACTCCAAGCTCTCCAATGAAGTTCTTCATCCATATTGCCTCCTTCTCCGCCTCGCTTGCTACTATATACTCTTATTCGCAAGTTGAATCAGCTACTGTCTCCTGCTTGGAACTTTTCCAAGTAATTTCTCCTCCATTTAGGGTAAAGACCCAGCCCGAATGAGAGCGGAAATTATCCCTGTTAGTCTGAAAGCTGACATCGCTATACCCCACTACTCTCAAGTCCAGTAAGCCTTGCCAGGATTCCCTTGATATCTGCTAATCATGCTCAAAGAAAAAGCCACATCAGGGCAATTACAATTCATAGCATACATGATCGAGCCTACAACGGAAGCATATGTTACTTGACTCATCTTAGCTATCTCAGCCTCTGTACTTGGGCTCTGAGTCTTACTCAGTTTGGTGTTACTCTGGATCGATAAGTCGCCTTTCTTAGAATCCTGCATGTTGAACCTATTCAGCACCTTATCCAATTAGATACTTTGACTAAGTCCAATTAGTCTCTTACTCCTATCTCTCAATATCCTTATCCCTACGATATATGCAGCTTCCCCATGGTCCTTCATAGAAAAACACTTCCCAAGCCAGGACTTAACCTCCTGTAAGGTTGGGATGTCATTTCCTATGAGTAGTATGTCATCCACATACAATACCAAAAAGCTAACTATACTCCCACTAGCCTTAACATATACACAAGACTCATCCTCGCTCCTCGAAAATACAAACTCTTTGACTTTCTCATGAAAACAAAGATTCCATCTATGAGATGCTTGTTTTAATCCATAGATGGATTTCTTAAGCTTACACACTCTATTAGGGTATCGTGCATCAAAAAAACCCTCTAGCTGACTCATGTAAACATCCTCAGCCAACTTTCCATTAAGGAAAGTGGTTTTGACATCCATTTTCCATATTTCATAATCATAACATGAAACTATGGATAGCATAACCCTAATAGACTTAATCTTCGCTACTGGTGAGAAGGTCTCATCATAGTCGACTCCCAAAGTTTTAATAAAGCCCTTTGCAACCAGTCGTGCCTTATAAGTGTGTACCTTCCCATCCATGGCAGTCTTTTTCTTGAAGATTCATTTGCATCCGATTGTCTTACGACCCGATACATTGTCAACCAAGTTCCAAACTTGATTGTCATACATTGACTGAATCTTGTTGTCCATAGCCTCTTCCCATTTGGTAGACTCAGGGCCTGCCATGGCTTCCTTGAAGTTGTTAGGCTCATCCGAATTTATCAATGTACTATCCCTGATAAATGCATCACCTTCTATAGTAATATGGAAACCATAATAAAAATCAGGTGTGCTCCTAACTCTTGTGGAACGCCTCGGAGGTACAGACTCATCAATCGGCTCAACAGGAGTTTCCTCCTCATGTTGATTGCTAGTGTTTGAGGTTCCTTCACCTCTTGACTCTTGAAGTTCTTCAAGGTCAATTTTCCTCCCACTGTTTCCTTGGCTTATAACTCTCGCTCACGAAAGACACCTTTCCTCTCCACGAAGACAACATTGTCACTCGGTCTGTAGAAGAGATAACCAAAGGATTTATGTGGGTAACCGATGAAAATACACTGCTCACTTCGAGGTCCGAGCTTGCTGTGAGTCTCACGCCTCACGAAAGCCTCGCAACCCCAAATCTTGATGTGGTCTAAAGTGGCAACTTTCTCATCCACTTCTCGTTAGGTGTTTTGGCAACCTTTTTGGTAGGGACTAGATTAAGGATATGGGTGGCGGTCTCTAAGGCATACCCCCAAAATGAGATTGGTAACGAAGCTCGATTCATCATGGAACGAACCATGTCTAACAAGGTTCAATTGCGCCTCTCAGCCACACCATTCAACTGTGGTGTCCTCGGAGGTGTCAATTGTGAAACAATTCCACATTCCTTAAAATAGTAAAGGAACTCAATACTAAGATACTCACCACCCTGATCGGATCGGAGCATCTTTATCTTCCTACCCAACTGATTCTCCACTTCTTGTTTAAACTCTTTGAATTTTTCAAAGGTTTCTGACTTATGCTTAATTAAGTGGATATAGTCATACCTATTTTAATCATCAGTAAAAGTCACATAGAAGCAGTTAGCATCCCTTGTGTCGGTTTTGAAGGGTCCACACACATATGTGTGTATGAGCTCCAACAAACCTTCACCCCTAGCACAAGTACTAGTTAAGGGTGACTTAGTCATTTTTCCAAGTAAATAAGATTTGCAACTATCATCTGACTTTAAGTCAAATGACTCGAAGACTCCATCCTTTTGGAGTTGGCCTATGCGCTTCTTGTTGACATGTCCAAGACGACAATGCCACAAGGATGCCTTATCCAAACTAGTGGAAGAATCAATATGAAATACATTATTCCTTAAGTTGTCTACAACCGACACAGTTTCATATACACCATCACAAGGTAATGCTTTAAAATAAAAACACCATTATAAAAAGCATTAATACCACCACATTCATTATCAAATGAAAAAGTAAATCCTTGTTTGTACAAACCATGAAAGGAAATAACATTTCGCGCCATTTCAGATGAGGAAAATCATTTATTCAAATCTAATATTAACCCACTATTAAGCAGTAAAGAATAAACTACAATCTTGGTGACAAGTGAAGCTTTCTTACTCCCCATGATCAAGTTTATATTCCCTTACTCCACATCCTCACTTATTTTTAGGCCTTGCAACAAAACAAATGTGAATTCCACACCCTATATCAAGGACCCAAGAATTAGTATGTGGTGAGTTATTAGACAATATAGTATAAATACCTGCATGGGTGGGTTTAACTTTCTCATCCTTAACATCCTGCAAGTACTTTGGGCAACTTCACTTCTAGTGCCCCTTTTCCTGACAGTAGAAGCATTGTGCATCCTTCAGGTTTGAAGAGGGGGTGGCAGAACCACCTTTGGTTCCACTCAAAGAGGAACCATCAAGAGGCTTTCCCTTGGTACCCTTTGAAGGGGTTTTCCTATTTTTCCCTTTACCTTCCCCGATTGCCAGAACAGGGGCTGTAGTAGGAGTGGTAACAACATTCTTACCTTTGAGACTACTTTCAACAGTTCTCAAAAGAGCTTGAGGTTTGCTAAGTGTGACCTCCTCCTTATTCATATGATAGGTCATGCGGAACTGGTCATAAAAAAGGGTTAGGAGTATAGAATGACATCTATTGCTAACTCCTCATCAAAGTTCACATTTAACTTTAGCAAAAGGTCCACGAATCTTTGCCTTTTCTGTAGGTGACCCGTGATGGACTCTCCATCCTTCATTTTGTTGTTATCATGGAGGTGATGATTTCATACCTTTCCTGACGAGCACTCTGATGGCATCTTTCCATCAGGTCCTGGTGCATCTCATAAGGGTAGAAATCTTCATAGGATTTTTGGAGTTTTGTGTGTCATGGTAGCCAACATGATACAAGATACCTTAGTGGCATCTTTCTCATGGGTAGTGTACTCAGCAATCTCCTCAGGGGTAGCAAAAGACTCATTGACGGACTTAAGCTCCTTGTCGAGGACATATTCCTTGTCCTCATAACGAGTGACCATCCTTATGCCCCTAATCCAATCATTGAAATTAGTCCCATCAAAGATGACTCTCGCACAAAGGTTCAAGAGAGAGAAGGAGCTAGTAGGGTTTGAGACAGAAGCATTGTTGGAAGACATCTAAAAAGGAAGAAAGACAAGTTTAGATTAGATAAAGAGTCCTTAATAAGACACCCAAATGATATATTAAGGCTAGGACCCAACATAATATTTTATGACTTAGAAGAGGGATGTCGTTATCCAAGCTACAAAATATTTGAAGGTAGGTAAATGACGATTTACC
Source organism: Lactuca saligna (assembly GCF_052625555.1). Lineage (NCBI taxonomy): Eukaryota > Viridiplantae > Streptophyta > Magnoliopsida > Asterales > Asteraceae > Lactuca > Lactuca saligna. Next base: position 68,571,786 of record NC_136417.1, on the reverse strand, counting down.
AATTTCCACCATGAAAAACGAAACAGATTATTAGGTTTTAATTGGATTGAAACTCCTAGATCTTTTCAGATTCATTGAACAATTCAATGGCATGTTTAAATCTCAAGTGTGCCCTTCAAGTTTGTGACTGGGGTACCGAGGATCACAAACAAGGTGTGAATAACCATGCAAATTAACTTGGTACTCTTAATTTTATCACCTAATCGATGTTTCGGTTAACCACACACGCTCCACCGATCTATGATAAACCTTAAGCCGCCCTTTGTCACCCTTTTTAGTCCAAGTTAGTGTGTCGGTTAACCACACACGCTTCACTAACGACTTAGCAAGGTGAAAAGTGTAATTTCATGGGTTAGCATCAATTCACATTTTCCTAAAGTAACTAAGATTGGGAATTTAATAAAAACATTTAGTTACTTTATTATCATTATACTTTTAATGAGAATTATAGTCTTTGTCCTACCCATTTGACTGATGACCCTCCACCAATCAAGGAAGCGGTGGGTGAGAGTGGACACCTATTAAGTCGCCATTTTATAGACAGCAACCTTATACCCCCTTATAGACCGGCTTCGTGATGAGGCCTACTAATGGTAAGACTGAATTACTATTATACATATATATAATTATTAGTCTTTTAATAATATAATAGTATAAGGGTTGAATTTTAAACTTGTAAAATTCTAGGGTTTGGAATTAAAGTATTCTAAAGTGACTTTACAAATTCCAAAACTTGATGTCAAGTTTTGAAACTATTCAAAACCTTTCATTTCTATAACTTATGAGTTTTAATGATTTTAATGAAAAGACCTTTGGAATTCCATAAATTGAGGAAAAGTTATGTAGTCCATTAAAAAGCATTTAGATCAACAATTACACTAACAAGCATGTCAAATAATTTATATGATCTAACAAAACTCATAAGGATGCATAATTCATATCAACAATTTTCAAGAATCATATAAACTTAATATAAAACTTTAAAATTTGACAATTATATTTGAAATTGGATAAGCACAATCATTACCACATCAAAAACAGGTTTAACAATCTAAAAAGAGTTTAGGGTAATGATCCTAGTCTAATTCTAGCATTGAAACTCGAAATTCTACACTTAGAGCCTCCAACTCGTCGAGTGCAAGAACCAACTCGATGAGTTGGATGAATTTCAACATGGACTCGTCGAGTCCCCTGAGTGTACTCGGTGAGTTCACTAAACAGTGAGTAGAAAATCGACTTTTTCAGTAAATAACATCAAGTATAATTGAAAACAAGCCTAGGATCTCATACCACTATTAGGTTTTAAGCATTCTAACACTCTTATGGTGTGCATGCAACCCTAGAAACCTTGGATCTATTTTTTCTCTATTATACATGCAAACCTTCATTTTCCCAAGGTTTCATCCTAACTAGCATATCATGGGTATATGTAATACAAAATTCTAGTAAAATGACATACCTTTCTTATAGCTTTGATTCCTTAAGACTTTGTGATCCTAGAACGCCAAATGGGATGCCTCAAATGCTTCACACAACACCAACAACAATTGGAATAACTTGAGAGAAGATTCTATTGCACCAAAATCGGCTAGCCCTCACTTGTTTATCTTAAGTGCCGATTTCCTAGCTTATGGGGTCCTTTATATAGTGTAATGCAATTAGGGTTACACCATGCAAACCCTACTGTGCATGTCTTTCCATATTCCTTATGCTCCATGGGTTTTAACATCCATGGAGCATCCATGGGTCACCCCATGGGTTTAGCCCAACATGTAGAATCATGGATCATAAGCCCAGTATATAAGTATGAATGATTTACTAAATCAATCCTCATTTATTTAATTAGTATCTTTTTTATCAAAAAAAATTAATTCCAAACTAATTCTTGATCAATACTAATTAAATAATATGATTTCATATTAATATATTAGAACTTATAATATATTAATAAATTATAAATATCCACTTCTCACAAAAGTCTATCTAAATTGTTCTGATGCCATGCAACCCAAATGGACCATGCTAAATTAGGTCAAGTATATACCAAATATGTTATGGACTTAGACACCTTATCCAACACAAACCATGTCCAACAAGGTTCGACTTTGCCTCTTAGCCACACCATTAAGTTGTGGTGTCCTTGGAGATGTCAATTGTGAAACAATTCCACATTACTTAAGATACTCGTGGAACTCGATACTAAGATACTCACCACCTCTATCAGATCTGAGCCTCTTGATCTTCATGCCCAATTGATTTTCGAATTCATGTTTGAACTCTTTCAACCTTTCAAATGTTTTTGACTTATGGTTGATCAAGTAGATATAACCATATCTGCTATAATCATCAGTAAAAGTCACATAAAATCGATTTCCATCCCTTGTGGTGGATCTGAAGGGTCCACACACGTCTGTGTGTATAAGATCCAACAATCATTCACCTCTTTCACAAGAACCAGTGAAAGGTGATTTAGTTATCTTTCCAAGCAAACAAGATTCGCACGTATCATCTGACCTTAAGTAAAATGATTCCAACACTCCATCCTTTTGGATTTGGACAATATGTTTCTTGTTTACATGTCTAAGATGGCAATGCCACAAGCGTGCCTTGTCTAACCATTAGACGCATTAATTTTCAACACACTATTTCCAAAATTGTCTACAATCATCACAGTTTCATATACACCATCACAAGGTAATGCTTCAAAATAAAATACACCATTATAATAAGAATTAATTTAACCATTCTCATTATTAAAAGAATATCTAAAACCTTGTCTGTACAAACCATGAAAAGAAATAATATTCCTCGTTATGTCTGACGAGTAGCAACAATTGTTTAAATCCAAATTCAACCCATTACTAAGCACTATAGAGTAAACACCAATTTTGGTAACAAGTGACGATCTACTATTGCCCATTATCAGTTTTATCTTCCCATGCTCCATATCCTCACATCTTTTTAGTCCCTGCAAGTCAGAGCAAATGTGAAAACCACATCCTGTATCAAGGACCCAAGAATTAGAGTGCGATGAGTTTTTAGATTGAATAGTGTAAATACCTTCTGAGGTTCGCTTCACCTTGCCATCCCTTATGTCCTGCAAGTACTTGCGAAAGCTTCTCTTCCAATTCCCCTTGTCATGGAAATAAAAGCAAGTAGCCTCCTTAGGATCAGAGGCAAGGGGAGTGTCAGAACTAGATTTTCCTTTAGGGCCATTGCTTGATGACCCGGCTTGGGACTTTCCCTTCTAGTTTTGTTTTGAAGGAGCATTACTTTTCTTCCCCTTCCCTTGCCTAATGGCCAAGACGGAAGTAGCAGCAATAGGAGGAGTGGAGGCAATATTCTTTCCCTTTATTCCACTCTCAGCAGTTCTCAGCAAGCTTTGGAGTTGACTCAATGTGGTTTCCTCCTTGTTCAGATGATAAGTCATGATGAACTGATCATAACAAAAAGGTAATGAGTGCAAGACTATGTCCATATCCAATTCCTCATCGAAGTTCATGTTAAGTTTGAGCAAATGATCCACATAATGTTTCATGTGTTGCAAGAAGGTCGTGATGGACTCTCCATCCTTCATCTTGCTGGTTATGAGGGATTTGACTATCTCGTATCTTTCTTGATGATCTCGATGATGGTACTTCTCCATCAAGTCGTTGTTCATCTCATACGGTCAATAGTCCTCATACAACCTCTGAAGCTCAGGAGGCATCATGACACGACACTTTGGTCGCATCGTTGCAATGTCTCCTATACTCAACAATTTGTTCAGGAGTAGCTTTGGTTTCATCGATCTCGTTCAGCTCCTTTTCGAGAACATATTCCTTGTCCTCGAATCTCAAATCCATATTGATGTTGTGAATCCAACCATTATAATTGGATCCATCAAAGGTAACTTTTGAGCAGATGCTTAATAACGAGAAGTGGCTGGTGTTGTTGTTTGAAGTTGACATCTGAAAAAGAAGAAGGACAAGTTTTGATTAGATAGGAAATCCTTAATATAACACCCAAATGAAATGTTAAGACTAGGAGCCAACACAATAATTCACAATTTAGAAAAGGGATGCCGTAATCCAATTATAAATTATTTGAAGGTAGGTAAATGACGATTTACCAATTTGACCATGAAAAAACAAATTTTAAATGAATTAGGTTTTTAAATGAAATTCCTAGATTTTTTGAGATTCATTAAACTATTCAATGGCATGTTTAATCTCGATTATGCCCTTTTCATTTGTGACTGGGATACCGAGGATCACAAACAAGGTGTGACTAAACGATGCAAACTAGCTTGGTACTCTCGATGTCATTTATCACCTAATCAATGTGTCGGTTAACCACACACACTCCATTGATCAATGATAATTTACGAGACACCCATTGCCACCCTTTATAAGTCCATATTAGTGTGTCGGTTAACCATACACGCTCCACTAACGACTTTCGTAAAGTACAATGTGCAACATGGGTTAGCATCAAATTCACATTTTCCTAAAGTAACTAAGATTGAGAATTTTATAAAAACAATTAGTTAATTTATTTATTACATTATACTTATTAATGAGAATTAAGTGTCCTATCAAACCCGTTTGGATAACAACCCTCCACCAATCAAGGAAGCGGTGGGTGAGAGTGGACACTTATTCAACTACCATTTTATAGGCAATTTCCTTATACCCCCTTATAAATCCGCTTCGTGAATGAGGCGTACTAGTGATTTAACTGATTTGTCTTATGCGTATAGTAGATATTTAAACCTTTAATATTGCATAGGGTGTATTTTAAACATTTCACAATACTATGTTTTTTAAATCTATTTAATATTACATAGGGTGTATTTTAAACATTTCAAAATACTATGTTTTTTAAATACTATGTTTTTTAAATCTATTCAAAAATTAAAAGCCATTTTAATTTAAATTTTAAATTTTTAAAAAATTGATTTAATAATTATCCTTTAATTAAACTTTTAATTAAATTATTAAGCCAATTAAGGATTATCCATTAAATTAAATAAATTAATTTAACCTAAACCTTTAACCCCTAGATTTCGAAAAAAAATGGGAAGGATAATTACAAGATCTTATAATTATCTAGTATACAATTAAAAGACAATTACCAAATATAACTACCCTATCCAAAACCCTAATTTCGAAATCCGTGACTTGGGGTGGATGGAAAGGCTTTCAACCTTGCCTAATTTTCGAAAACCCTAGGGTTAGGAAACCCTAGATTTCGAAAATATGGAGGCCAAAGGAAAGGATTTAAAAACCCTTAGCAATTTTCGAAATAAACTAGGGTTATAAACCCTAATTGCAAAAATCATAGGCCTTAGGGTTTAATTGCCATAAACCCTAATTTTGTCAAGTTTAATCAATTGTATCAAATCGAATTGAAAACAAAAACCATACGCTTTGATACCACTGATGGGTTTTATACATAACAAACAATCATATGTGTGCATGCAACCCTAATTATTGGATTTGTGTTTTCTCTGTTAGACATACCAACATTAAACATAAATCTAGAAAACCTTGGAGGCACAAGTTTCGAAATTAACATAAACTAGGGTTTAGATACATACCTTGATTGCTATATAGCAATAACAATGAATCCTTAAAGAACTTGAACTCTTGAGAGCAAGTGCCTCATATGTGACATCTCTAATAGCTTACAAACACTCTATGCAAGAGGATAAGAGGAGAGAGGGGGGCGCGAGCAGTAGAATTCGGACCTACTAGTGTTTGGAAGCTTTTGGCCGAAATTATGAGGGGTGAGGCTCCTTTTATAGCTGAGGTTGCTTAGTCCCAAAGTTAGGGTTTACTAGGAGGAAACCCTAATTTCCAACTTAGGGCCTATGCATGCATATGCACGTTTTATCTAAGAGCCTTGGACGAAAACTTATAGGGCCTCCCTATAACTTTCGTCCACTCCTTCTAAGGTGTCCAATAGCCTAATGTCACAACTATCAATAAATTGTAAATCAGCCCCTACACTTTTAATTAATTCCTTTAATCCCAAAATTAATTCCAAATTAATTTTTGATTAAATATTAATTAAATAACATGATTTCTAATTGATAGATTATTCTCATAATACATTAATAGATAATTTATATCAATTTATTACTCCAAATAATAAATTCAACATCTCTCTCCAAAAATCATGTTGTCAAGTTGCTAGAGTGAAGGTAGCCCAAAAGGACTGTGCTACTATTAATTCATGTATATACCACTTATAGTTATGGGCTTAGACACGAAATCCAACATAAACAACATTCATTGCAACCAAAAGAACCTTCTTGATCTTCAAACTTCATTAAAATATCACCAAAAGCATCCAAAAATAGAAATATGATAGGAGAGGAGCTCATATATTGAAGAGGGATGCTATGCTTTCTCCCAAGGATTTCTAGATGTGATAGAGCTAAGAAAATACCCTAAAACATTAATTCTTGCCTTTGAATACGTCAAAACCCCTCAAATTCATGGGTTTGGGCTGCACAGCGGTAACCTCGTAACAACCTGCTTGTCACCTCGTGATAGCTCTCACGTCGTGATAATATTCTTGTCACGTCATGATGGCTCTCACCTGTTGACAACATCCTTGTCAACTCATGACGACGAGTTTTCACCCAAATCCATTCCAACTTTAAACAAACATAACTTCTTTGATTTAACTTTTTGTTTCAGTTATCTTTATATGCACACGAAGGTATTGACAAGACCCACAGCCCTATATAATTAATTTTGAATTTATACATGTTGAAATAAAACCATAATCTATGTAAGGAGCCCGAAATATTACTTTTTTCATTTTACCCTTTGGTCTCAATACACAAATCAAGGGCTTAGATCTCATAACCAATATTATCAACATTCAATAAGGTGTAAAATTTATTTCCTTGAAACCCAAATCCTTTACATGATTGAATTACGGTCCATGGTCCTGAAATTAGAAACATCATGAACTGAATGTTACAACTCTCCCCCACTTAAACTAAATTTTGTCCTTGAAATTCGTCTCAGTTTGTATCTTTGAAAACAACACTGACAGAATCCATATGTTCCCTCCAACCTATTTATAAAATTAAAGTATCCATAAAGAAAACCCAAAAGACCACTCGGAACCCTACTGATGCCAACAAACTACCCAACACCTGAAAACACTCAACTGCAAAAACTACCTCTTGCTCTCCCTAAATGTAAGACATAATTCACAGTGAAAACCATTTAAACCAGGAACTCTCAAAACTACAACTACAAACGAACTCCATCAATATACTCCACAAAATTGGGAACCCATCAGTCTAAACTTTAGAAACCATACTTTAAGACTGATGATCATCCATTTGTCGAACCTACTCCTAGTCCCTGACTAGGAACACTACCAAACCATGCAGAATGAATACTCAAAACATCCCGGTTGTGAATTCCAACGAATCCTAAATCTGGAAATTGTGCCCAGAAACATGAAATACGCATTTTACTTCCAGACATATCATCACTAACCCACTACTCCCACGAGCATAATAACAGTCAATCGAAAAATCTTGCGTTGCATCCAAACTCCCATGTCATCTCAAGTGTACAACCTTCAGAAAAATCATTCGAGACATTATAGCAAACTTCATGACCCGAATTTTCAAATCTAATACCCAACACTAGTAAACAAATTACTTCTAAACATCTCACAAGAAAACGTTGTCCATAGAGGCAAGCATTCAGCAAGCAACTTTTAATGCACAACTAATACTTCCAACAAACAAACTTTTACTATTCACATGACCCAAACTAGTTGGTCGCTGAGCCTCCTGACTCTCTAAAATGTTCTCACAACCATCCATGCCAATAAGACTAACAATATGAGACATAAGAGTCTCAATCAAATGACTATCGGGTCCCACACATATGAGTCATATAAGCACTAGTTCAAGATACACCGTAACACCACCTAAATACTATAACGATAAGCTCACGGTACAAAACTGATATTGCCATCATTTCATCACTGGCTTGAGGACTCACAACCAACACCACAAGACCTAAAGGTACTCAACCATCATCCCACCGACTTGCAGGAATCCAGCACAATATCCCTTTCACTCTTACCAAAACTACATGAGATATACAATTATATAACATGCAACCCTTCCACCATCTAGGTTGCCACCGACACATCATCAATCAAAAACATGATTGCATGCAACCAAGGGATAAGATAGATAGTTGAGTTCTCGTTCAAACCCGAAAGCAATAAATTAAACAAGAACCATGCCTTAAATTCGGACCAAGTATTTTTAGGCTATCTTACTCAGTCCACATGTACCCTTCAAGACAATATTTGATGAACTACCACAATACACACCCTTAAGGGAACACATAACCAACCCTAGATCTACAACATTCCTTCTTTATTACAACTTTACCCAAAAAGTGAAGTACCGACGGATCTAAGGGGTGATGAACCTCAACTGCTAACAGGAACTTCTCATGAACAACCAAAATAAGATCCCACACCTTAATTGAGACTGAACACATCCCACTAATGCACAACTAACCCGATAAACCTTCTACATTTAGAGGAAAATTCCAAAATTATCTAGAAATGCGGTCAAAATCCTGATCAGATCAACCTGAATACCAATCATGTTAACACAACTTGCCAAAACTGGACTCTACATGGATCCAAAATCACACCTGAAAAACTGAACATTGTCGCCCGAACATCCGAACTTCCACTAACCACTGAACATTGAACCCGTTATGAATAATAATTCCAAAACCAAAAATTAAGGGTACACATACTTAGGAACCAACATATATACCTTACATAACTTGATAAAAGGTTGAGGTATCAATTGAACTTCCAACCGATACAACTCGAAACCTTGATCAACCCTAGTTGTTGACGATAAATAAAATAACCAACGATCAAAGATGCATCGACAACTAATCTCAATGATCCCACATACTACTAAATGAAGTCAATGCAAAAATACACATACCAAACTCTAAAGTTGATTAACATATCAAACACTGCCCATCCTTGACTATAGATAGTGATTCCTACTGTAGTTAACCAATCTCTCAATAATCAGTACCAACCAGAGTGGCCCAAATGCATCTTGACCTAATCATTGGCATTCCCAAAAGGAACCACTAAATACAACGAGATCTTCATCCAACAACTTTTGATGTGAGGACAACACACACGTCCCTGAAGGCATGAACCTGATGACATCTAACTCTGTACTCGTGGTCTGACCAACCTTAATTATTTTGTAACCATGAAGGATTCTGACAAATCCTTGAGAATGCAACCAGAAACTCCCCAACAATGAGCACTTTCATGGAAGACCACCTTCCTTCTCTTATGTCACGATGAACCCGGTCCCAAAATCTAGTATACTTGCACCTCAGATCCCTATGACCCATTGAGCTTAAACCATAAAATTAAATCGACTGATGATCCTCCAAGCAGAATTCCTAGTTCTCCCCCACTTAGGATTTGAACCATTATCGTTTGATGTGTACCACATCAGAGCCTCAGACCGGCTCAACCAGATCCATACCAACCTTGACTCTCGGAATGAAACATATCATATGACGAATCCTTTGGATAATTGCCAAATAATCATAAAGAAACCCTGAACCTCATATGGAGACCACGGAAACTTTTCCACCATCGTCGCCTCAATATTAGCGAAATCGATCATAATACCATTGGATTGAAGATGTACCTTACAAAATGAACTTTGCAACCAAAACTTGTGTTATAAGAATTTATCCACAACATTATCCTCCTCTAAAGCTTCAATAATCCCATGTTAATGCTCAAATAATAGATTCAAAAAACTCACCATATCAATAGAACTCTCTTTCCCGAATCAAAACATCTCCATCCTCCTTGGACACATCCGATCTTCTCAAAATTGGGCCACATATCCAAATCGCGACATGGCCTTCACCTAGGCCACTGAACCAAAAAAACAATCGATCCTCGAACATTCCCTTGCTAAAAAATGGAAACCTTTCTCCATAAATCTAACGATACCCCCATAGGGAAGAAACCGATGTAGAGAACACCCTCCCTTTCTTATATCTATCGAATGACATGCATCTGATCCCTTCCCCCCTTAGCATGGGAGGCTGAAAAAACATAATCCCGTCGTAGAGAATGATGTCCCAATCCATCGGCCAATCACCCATCCTCACGTTGCAACCCTCGAGTCGATCATCACATTCGCCTCCAATATCAGTCCTACGACTCAAACTGACACTACTTTGAACAACTAACTCGTGCATATCTAACCCTTCATATCCAACTGCCATGGCCACTAAGGCCGAAACAAATACTAGACACATGTTCATCCCGGACAACGATAACTGAAAGATAGTTAAATCCGAAAAAAACTACAACGAATCATGATGCCAAACCATGTTATCTACCCTTAACCATCCCCTTAGAACCCCTTTGATTTTCCTCGATTCGAGTACAGATCTTTGGCTTCCATTAGTATGGGTCAATTCTACCTTCTACATCTAAGTCACTTTTCTATGGCCATTCTCTTAGATCCTTGTGCTAAATAGCATACAAAGGCACTTCCTAGGCACTCCTAGGATTCCACATCCCATATATACATGTTCTAAATTATTACTAATCCACTTGTAACCCTACTTCACCTTGCTCTCAATAGCACATGAAAGTTATACCAATTTCAATTAACTATATTATGAACATAATTACATGCAACAAAGATTAAACAAACTTACGAATGAAAGATCATGCCCTACAACTGTTGGACTCAAACAAGAGTTGCATAGTAGAGTCGAATCAAGCAATCTAAAATTATTTAATCTTTGTGGCAAGCAACCAAACAAATTCGCTTAATAGTTAATTATCATCAATATAGATCTCACATAACACAGAGAAAGTAGAATTTGAGCAGCGTAACCGACGGGTAATAAGGCATCATAAAGATCAGGTAATCCTCATCAGGGATATCAACGAGACCAAATGGGAGCGGAAATAGCTTCCCCCCCCCCCCACCCACCCACCCACCCGAATCCCCTGTTTATATTTCCCCTGATCCCATACCCGAATACCTTCATCACCCCCGATCCCGCCCCCGTTCCCCCATTTTATAGTCTTAAAATTGATTTTTGTTTTGCTAAAAAAATTTGTTATATATTGGGCTAAAAAGCTATTTTCATAACTTTAAAACCTTAAAATCTAGTTCCTTATCAACAAAAAAAATTAAAAATCCAACAAACTTACAAAATAAAATACGACAAATCCAACATTACAAAAAAAAGTATGACATGTCCAAAAATATATAACTAATTCACTACCGTATCGTCGTATGTTATGAAGTGGTAGAAAGTCAAGAAAACCTAAAATTAGATAATCTATTGTTATTGTTTATATATAATTTTATATTAAATATTTTTTTTATATAAATATATAAATGGGGCCCCCACGGGAGTACAGGACGGAAATATCCACTCCCGTCTCTGGTCCCAAAAATAAAACGGGGTTTAATCCTGCTCCCACCCCCGCCCCCAAATTTTTTAGAAAATTATTCTCATACGGAATCAGGGTCCCCCAAGAGCGGGGTCTCATAGAAGTTTTTCGCATCCCTAATCCTCACACGCAATTCCTAAAGATCCTTAGTCTACTCACTATCATGCATATCTCCTAGATCACAAATTAGGCATACAAATGCATCTCTCCTAAGCAGGCATTCTAGCATGCAACCGTGATCACATCCTTATTCTAACTTCTAGTATGTATATCATACTCAAGGTTCTAAAAAGCTCGCCATGGCTCCGCTATGGCACGCCACGGTTCCAAGGCTTGCACCTGCCATCAAGCTTTGCCAAAACGCCGCCTTAACTCATATATGTATATGAAAATGAATAATAGTTGAAAATACATACAAAATTATTAATTATATAGAAAATTGATGCCTTAAGTCACGCCTTACAAATTCCATTACTCGCCAACGCTCGGAAAAGTTTGAGGCTAGACCTTGCCGCCACGTCACGCCTTACGTTATTTAGAACCTTGATCATACTATAACACATATAACATATCAACATGTATGAGTATTTTGGGAATCACTTACTTAAACCCAGATGATTAAATGCATCGCATCCCCTTTTCTTTATTTAACCTTTTTAGGAAATTGTTTTCTTTTAAAAGAATTTATTAATTCCTCGGTTTGATTTTAGACACACCGAAGAGTATGTCTCAATCCCTCAAACCAAAGCTATGATACCAACTTGTAACTATTGGATTAAGGTTTTTAAGCTCATAACTAAATTACTATAAACTTGAAAATAGAAGCAAAGTCATTTTTCAGTTGTCCTCATAACCAGAAATAGCTAAAAATGATATTAAGAGAGAGATAGAGAGAGAGAGAGAGAGAGAGAAAGAGAGAGAAAGAGAGAGAGAGAGAGAGAGAGAAATGATTTGTTAATATATTATGTGATTAATATATTAATTAGAAATAGATAATTGATTCTTTTATTTGTTACGTGATTAATAAATTAACAGAAGATCAATAGTTAAATAAATGATTTGTTAATTGATAAATTAATTTGAAATCAATGGCAATTAATTAATTGTTAATCAGAATTAATTTGAATTTAATTTGGGATTAATAGGAATTAATTAAATGTGCAAATGGTGAATTGTAATTGTTTAATAGTCATTCAAGAGAAAGCAGTTCTAGAACCATCCAAGGGTGGATGGTTTTGCAGGCTTCTCTAAGGTTTTTAGAAACCTCCTAGATGCAGATAAGGAAATTATTTGAATTGAGATTAATTTCATTATTTAATTAATTCAAATTTAGTTTTGCGTGCAAGTTACCTAAACTATTAATAGGACCCCTTGGACATCAAATTTCGTTCATGCTCTTCCCATAAGGCTTAGGAACAAATTTATATCACTCTCAATTCTCTTCACTTTATTCTAGGGTTTTAAGTGTGAGCAATTAGAGATATCAAATATTTATTTTATATAATACATCTAAAGGTTTATAAATCATAATTCATAGATTTTGATTTTCATAGAGTTCCTTTAGGGTTCTTGAAGTTCATAATATGTTGCTATCAATTAGAGAAAACATAGATCATTTATAGGTTGCATGTGAATTTAAGAGTTAAGATTTTCTACTTTACATGTTTTATGATAACCTATAAAAAATCCATCAGTGATATCAAAGCCATTTTTTTCTATTTATTATGCACAATTAAATGGATCAAAAAATTAGAGTTTATCGAAAATAAACCCTACCCTTGAAATTTTCGGCTTTTCTAGGGTTTCTCGAAACCCTAGGCTCCTTCCCCTTGTTTTCAAAAATTGCCTTGGGGTTTCCTTAGGGTTTCTAGATTCCTTAATTATTATTTTAATTTCCTTAAAATTTTAATAATTAAAATTCGGTAACCCTTAACCCTAATTTCGAAAATTAGAAGGCAGGGATTAAATTTGAATTAATTAATTAACAGTTTAATTAGATATAATTATTTAATTCCTAAATGATTTAATTAATTGTTTAATTAAAGGATCAAGATAAATCATAAATGGTTTATATTAATTAATTAAAATTTTAATTCATATAATTAATATTTAAACCTAGTATTTTGAAAAAGTTTTAAAATACATCTTATATGTATTTATTAAACGTTAATTACTATATGTATATGATAAAATCAGTCGAATCGCTAGTAAGCCTCATTCACGAAGCCATGCTCTAAAGAGGGTAAAAGGAAACGACTTATAAAGTGAACGTCGAATGAGTGTCCTTTTCACCCACCGCTATCTTGCGTGATGGAGGGTCGCTAGTTGAACAGATTCGATAGATCATAATCAGATTAAAAGTATAACCTATAAAGTACTAGAACCTTCTTTTAAAATCTCACTCTAGTTACTTTAGGATAAGTGTGAAAAGTATTCTAATCCATGAAAATGCACATCGTTTCTTTATGTGTCTTTAGTGGAGCATTTATGGTTAACTAACACAATAATATGGGAATAAAGTTGAAATGTTGGTACAAGTCGAAAATTATTGTTTTTGATGGAGCATGTACGGTTAACTAGCACATCAAAGTGAGATGATAAATGACCTCGAGGTTGTCAAGCATGTTTGCATGGGTATTCACACCTCATTTGTGATACTCAACATCACAGTTACAAAAGTGAGAGTGTAATCGGAGAGTAAACATGCCATTGATAAGATTCAATGAATCTAAAAAAATATTTAGGAGTTTCATAATATTGGAATTGGTAAAAGCCTTACCTGCCTAAAATAGATTCACAATTTGATTAAGGCATCCTCTTCAAAGTTAGAATCGAAAATATGGACCCTAGCCTTAATTTAAAAGTTGGGTTAATAATTAAGGATTAAAATCAACTAACTTGAATTCTTTCTTTTCTCGCTTTTAGATATCTTCTAAAGATAAAAATGGTGTTCCTTGTTCATATGGAAATAGTTTTCCTCAATCTTCTTGAGATGGTCTTCCACGTTAGAGTAAAGGTGAAATTGTCTTCCCTTCCTTGGGTAATGGTGGAACTGGACATCATCTCTCTTCAACTCTTCCACCTCCTCCTCTTGTGACTCTCCCAACATTGTGTTTTCCTCAAGTTGAAAGACATGAAACTACTCAAGCCATATTGGCAAGTAAACACAAAGATGGAAATTTTATATGTTTGCATGTTCTGAAAATAAAATCATACATTAACAAACTAGGAAGAAGGAGTGTCGCATTCTCGAAGGAGCAAGCCATTGAATTGGTTCTTATCTCGCTTCCTAAATTATATGATCAATTTGTTGAGAACTTTCATATGAGGAATCTCGATGAGACCCTAACTTATCTGAACGAGATGTTGATAAATGTAGAAGGAGAAATGCTTAAAAGTACAACTAAAGCAGATATTCTTGAAGGATCTAATCCTATGAATTCATTAGATGTTGACAATGGTAATCAAGAAAAGGTTTCTCTTCCCCATAGAAAGGGATCGACAAGGTCAGACATTTTGATCGTATGGTAAAGAGAAATGCTCATTCTGAGATCATTCCATGTGTTGACCCCAATGAGTCCATTTTATTGTTAATTAAAGGGACATTGGTAATGAATCTTCCAAAATACCTCAAAGATCTTAGAGATAGTAAAGTCAAGTAATGTGACTCTACTTTAGGTACATTCATTATTTGACTGCATTATTTTATAAGTTTCTATTCATAGACTCTTAATACATGATGTGATGATCACATTTTGGTGGTATTGCAAGATCTAACAGAAATAAGGAAGCTTGAGGAGAGCAAGTTGAATATGATCATGAGAGATGGACTTTTGTCACATAGCTCGATGGTCATAATTTTAAGATACTACTAATAAGTAAGGATAATTTAATAGATTGTTATTCAAACATAGTTTTTCATTTTATGCATTGTAAGGAAAAGTTCCATTTTTCGTTTTATTTCAAAAAAAAGGGTGAAGTTTTGGATTGCTTAGTTGCCTCATATTTATTTCTTTGCAATGGCATAAATAAGTATGTTAATTATATTTCTAATAATAGCAATATTAATAATGGATATTGAATCTTCTAAAATGTGCTTGTGTTATTGTCATATTTGACAAAGTGAAAGGAAATATCATCACCAAGTTTCAATATGATAGAAACTTGGAGTCACACAATTTGAATTGGATGATGCATAAGAGTTTTAAAGAAATTATGACAGAGTCATTGTTCACATGTTTATGTGAGGCAAGTGATGGACTAATGGATCTTGTACATGTTTTTATGAAATCTTATGATTTACTGATGCTTAAGTAGTTGTGTTTATAAGATTAAGCATAATTCAAATACTTTGAAAAGATTAAAAGAGTAGCAGCACGAACAGAAGAATCTATTAGTCAGAAAGATAAAAGATTCCCGAATCCAAAAGGAAATGAGATTACATTAGTTTAATATTTTACAATTAGCTTAGTGATTTTGGAATTATATCACAATTGATCCTCGAATAGAACATCTTAGTGAAATTGCATGACTAAAAAGAGGAATCGAATATTGTTGGAAATGGTACGATCAAGAGATGAGTCATACTTCATTCCCAATCGAGTTTTAGACTTATGCTCTAGTAACTCTAAATCATATATTCAAATTCATTTCAAACTAAGAAGGTTGATAACTGTAAGGTCGAACCTTATAATATGATGATGTTTGAAACTGATCACTCAGCATCAGCACGTAATCCAGCGTCACCATCAACGTCAGTATCCAAGTTGTTCAGTGTATATCTTTTATTGTAACAGATTTAGTATTTATCTTGTTTCCATAGTTATCGTTTATTAGTTAGCTGGAACATCCCTGATTTGTAGGGATTGTCTATAATAGTTCTATATAGTCTTTTGTACAAGTTTGTGAAGAGGTTGTCTTTCACAAACCCTAATAGCCGCTTTGTGCGAACAATAATCTCTTTGTGAGATTATCATTCTTAGTGAAAGTTCTTTGTGATACTTCATTGTTCTTATTAATAGTCATTGTTTGATAAATCATTAGATCTAAGGTTCTTTCAATTGGTATCAGAGCGGGTTTCTTTTATCAAACAAATGGCTTCATCCTCTTCCTCTTCAAACTCATCAAATCATCCTTCTGCTAAAATTCCTCCGTTTGATGAAACCAATTTTTCTATGTGGAAAATAAAGGCTCTCTATGCATTAGAATCTGTAGATGAAGACATGTTGGACATCATCGAAAAAGGTCCATATGTTCCAATGTATCAGCCCTTGAAAAACAATGTTCCTGATGGTGCCATGAAGAAAACACCTAGAGAAAACTGGACAGCAGATGACAAAAGAAAGAATGGTCTAAATGTTCGTGCTCGGGCTGCAATCAGCTATGCTTTGCCATACAATATCTTTGGGCTGGTTCAGAATTGCATCTCAGCAAAAGAGATGATTGACACGCTGACTGTATCTTTTGAAGGCACTAAAGAAGTCAAGGCTACTCAAATAAATGATCTAAACAGAAGGTATGAACATTTTTTTGGGCTGGTTGGTGAAACCCTGACTCAAACCTTTAATAGGTTTAATACTCTTGTTAATGATATGCGGAGACTAAATCAGTTGAAGCATCGAACTGTTCTAGTGCAGAAGTTTTTGGATTCTTTGGGTGCAGGTTAGGAGAATCATGTTGATATGCTGAAAAATAGTGAGAAGATCAGCACTATGGACTTACAAAGTCTCTATGGAAACCTTCGATACTATGAGGAATCCAAGCTTCAGATAAAGGAGCTGATGAAGGATTCTCAGCGTGAGTCATCAATAGCATTATTCTCAAACAAAAAGCAAGTGTCAGAGTCAGACACTGAAAACCATTCAGACACTGATTCTTCTAAAAGTGAGATTGATGATCTCGAAAAGGTTGTTGCTAGTGCGGCCTTGATTGTGAAGACTTTTGAGAAATCAGGCCGAAATTTCTCAAAATTTCAGAAGAAGATGAGTGGGAAATCTTCAAAAAGATCATATGTTGACAAGAAACATGGTACTGAAAGGAAAGGGAAAGTTCAGTGCTTTAACTGTGGTAGCACTGATCATTTTGCAAAAGAATGCAAGAAAAGAACCCAAAGCTCAGATGAATACTGGAAGCAGAAGTACAACAAGTTGGTTGAGAAATTGAAAGCAGAGAACTTGGAACATAAAGTTCTTGTCGCTGAAGAAGAAAAATGGAAGACTGATGAGGAGTCATTAGATGATGAAGTTAAATGTCTGATGGTCAAGATAGAAGACACTGATGAATGTAAAGTCAGCAACAGTTCGTTTGATGCTGATATGTCTGATGCAGTTGAAAACTCCAGGAAGCACAACACTGACTCTCCTTCAATGTATCAGGTTCAAAACTTTGTTTCATATTCAATGAATGAAAAAATCAAAATGTTTGAGTATTTAGGTGTTCTTAATTCTAAGAAGAATCAAATCATAAGAGATATGCAGAATCAAATTGATCTTCTTAAAACTGAACTATTCTTAAAAAATAACATTATTGACACTACTCAGGAAAATCTAAGAGTTACTTGTTTATCAAATTCCTCATTATCTGCTGAAATTGATAAAGTTAAAGACCTCTTGAACAAAGAACAAACTATTTTAAAGCTTTGGGCTAAATCTCACAAAAATGCTAATTATGTTATTTCTGCTCAAATACCTCATTCATGTGAGAAAATCCTTGGGGGAAATTTTGTTGAAGCTAAATTTTATTCCATGAATGAATTAAAAGATAGTTTCAAAAACAAATTTATCAGCAACACCTTTATTAATCAGAGTCTCATTGATGAACACTGTGTTACTGATTCTAATGGTGTTACTGAGTGTAATATTGAAATTACCGGAATTGATCCTACTTCTTACCCTGCACATCTTGAGAGACCAACTCCTCTCACTGAAAATATTATCGCATTTCCTATCTCAAACGGAGTGTTTCATGTTGTTCATGAACAACTTAAACAATATCCTGATTGCAGTGTTTCGGTACATAAGTCTAAATCTGATACTGATGTCAGTTCTTCATCCATCACTAATTTTAGTTCTTCTGACACTGAATTCTTTAATAATTCAATGTCAAATAAAAGGACTCAAAGTTCACTTGGTGAATCTTTCAAATATAAATGTGTTAAATCTAGAAATGTGCTTACCAAGAAAAACTTTGGTACTAGAATTTGCTACAGATGTGGTGACACGACTCACAAAATCAGTGAATGCAAGTTTGATAAAACATCATTAAGAGCTGATAACATCAAAGTTAGAAATGAAAGATGGACTCTCAAATCAAATTCTTTAAACTGTCTTCCTAAAGAGTGTTATAATATATTGACAAATAACTTTGTGAATGACCCATCTTACAATGGGTCAGTGTGTTCTAACTAGTTTCTCAGCACTGCAGAGTCAGGAGCATCTTTGGTACTTAGATAGCGGTTGCTCAAGATATATGACAGGATACAAGTCTCTCCTGGAAGACTATGTCAAGAAAACTGGTCCTGCAGTAACATACGGAGATAATGGAAAGGGGTTTACTAAAGGATATGGGAACATCAAGTATAATAATGTGGTGTTTCATAATGTTTCATATGTAAAGGGTCTCAAACACAATCTCATCTCAATCATCCAATTGTGTGATGCTCATTATGAAGTTCATTTTACAAAGAAGGAAGGAAGAGTCATCAACACTGACAAGAACATTGTACTCTCAGCAAGTAGAAAAGATGATATATATATATATATATATATATGTTCTTGACATGTTCTCAAGTGACAAGGCGCTGATGCAATGCTTCTTTACCAAGTCTCAAACCAATCTCAGCTGGATCTGGCACAAAAGGTTCTCTCATTTGAACTTCAAGAATCTATCTAAAATATCCAATCAAGATCTAGTTAGAGGTCTCCCAAAACTCAACTTTGTCAAAAACAAGATGTGCTCAGCATGTGAACAAGGAAAACAAACCAAGTCGTCATTCAAACCCAAGTCATGTTCTAGCATATATGTTCCTCTTCATTTACTACACATGGACTTGTTTGGACCTATTCTTGTTCGTTCCCAAGGAGGAAACAAGTATACTCTGGTGGTTGTGGATGAGTTTACTCGATTTACATGGGTGGTTTTCTTGAAGAAAAAAAGTCATGCTGCACAGGAAATCATCTCACTGATTCATCAAAACGAGACACTGACTGGTCTCAAAGTTAAGCAGCTAAGGAGTGATCATGGCATTGAGTTCCGGAATTCAACTCTTAGGTCTTGAGGTTCAGCAACAAAAATCAGGTATTTCAATTTGTCAAAGTAAAGATATTTCAGACATGCTAGTTAAGTACTCTCTCGACGACTGCAACCCAGCTTCTACTCCGGTGTCTAAGACTGATAAGCTACACGTTGATCCCACTGGCACTGATATTAATCACTTTCTTTATCGATGAATGATTGGATCTCTTCTCTACCTCACTGCAAGCCGCCCTGATATCATGTTTGGAACCATTCTCTGTGCTAGATTCCAAGCTAATCCCAAGGAGTCTCATCTTATTGCAGTCAAACGCATCTTTCGATACTTAAAGGCCACTAAGAACTTGGCACTATGGTACCCTCGTGACTCAGCGCTTGAACTCTTTGGATAAACTGATTCCGACTATGCAAGATGCAACTTAGACAAGAAGAGCACGTCAGGTGTATGTCATTTCCTTGGAAATCGACTAATCAGTTGGTCCAGCAAGAAACAAACCTCAGTAGCTATCTCCACTACAGTAGCTGAGTATGTTGCAGCTGGGAGATGTTGTGCTCAAATCTTATGGATTCAAAAGAAACTTTTAGACTATGGGCTTAAATTCACAAAGACTCCTATATACTGTGATAACACCAGTGCCATTCAGATCACACAGAATCCTGTTCAGCACTCAAAGACAAAGCATATAGAGATCAGACATCACTTCATCAGAGACAATGTTGAGAAGGGCAAGGTTGTTTTAACACATGTCAAGACTTCCGATCAACTAGCTGATATTTTCACCAAGGCCCTGGATACTCAAACTAATGCTCACATTATTGGCGAACTTGGAATGATCACTCTCGATTGAAAAATGTTTTACTAATGTTTGCTATTGTCTTGTAAACTAATGTTTTTTTTGTTGATGATGATACGCTGATGATGTTTAGCATGCTGAGTACATTGTATTATTTCTTATCTCTCTCTCTTCTACAAATTTTCTAAACTAAAGTTGAATGATTCACTGTATTAAACCATACACTGATAACAACTTGAAACTCTTTGCCAATGGTTAGACAAAACACCAAGTTCTATCACACGCAACTATCCTCTCTTACCAATCTTACACTGATTCTGTGATTTAGTGTGACAAAACAAATGCTGATGAGAATCTAACAGTCTTTGCCGATGGTTAGACCAAAACACCAAGGTCTATCACACGAAACAAACCTCTCTTCACCTTCTTCTCACTCAGTGTCTAATGATTCAGTAAGAAATACCACTCACTGATAAAGACTCGACACTCTGTGCCGATGGTTAGATAATTAAACCAATATCTATCACACGCACCAATCACCTTGCTAACCCTAAACAAGCAAGTTGTACCTTGAATTGACGACAAACTCTCTCAGCATGTAACTTTTTGTGACAATGATATCAGCGCTTCCGCAGACACTGATTGAAGTTTCCTCTTCAGTACAACGGCTCTTTTTACCCAACGGCTATTTTTTTTATTTGACAGTCTGTCAAGATACGCAGTTATTTTCGATAAAGATAATCATTACTTTTTTAACCGTTTCATCCCCTATTTAAACCTTTTCACCTCTTCCCCAAACCTTTTCACCTTCCTCCAAACTTCTCTCTCTCTTATAAAAAATAAAAAATAAAAAAGGAAAAACCCTTGAATCCTAAATTTCTTCAACGGCGGCATCACTGTTCACTTTCTCCTCCACTTCAAGAAGAGTCGTCCAAGCTCCAAACTCTCCTCCTCTTCCCATATACATCAAAGCCACAAATGTCGTGTTCAACCCTGATATACCAGATGTTCATCGCGGCCTCGGACTTGATGATTTTGTCAATTTCTTAGTCTCCTGCCGACTTCGATACGCCATTAGTGAGGTTCCATCAGAGTTCTTTCCCAAACAAGTATGTGAGTTCTACTACACTGCAACGGTTAATGATGAAAACAACGTTATCTCTGGAACTATTGGGCGTGGCCGACGCTCAGTTTTTATCACCGCTGATCTCCTCAGCGTTGCACTCAGGTTACCAATTTTTGAACCATTCTCTAAGCTTCCAACAATTGAACGTTGTCGACGCCTCTTTGATCAACTAGGCTATGATCACTCGAAGGCTGGTGCTCGATCAGCTCTCATTCTGCGTTAATGTACGACTCCAGGATGGAAGTTCTTCACCGGGGGACTGTGCAAATGTATGGGTCACAAATCTCGCAGTGGTGATCAACTGAGTACTTATGAGCAACAAGTTGTCTGTTCCTTTCTTCTCAACAAACATCTTGATTATGGGGCTTTCTTCTTTGATCAGCTTGTCCAACTTCTTCGTGCCAATGTACGCGCTGATCATGTCCCCTTTCCACGCTGGATTGCTCTTGTTCTAGATAAATTTTTCGTTGAAGCCTACTACTCCCACTCTGGAAACCCCATCCAATGCCCACACATGTCAGCGCGAATGTATCAGGATGATCCAATGGAAAATGACATCGGTATCTCTGATCGAATGAGAGAATGGATCGCAAATCCATATACTGTTCCTTCACTAACCGCTGATACTGATAAAGGAGGTGATGGTAACAATGAAAATCATGCTGATCAACAAGCTGAAACACAGGACGATGGTCATCTCTCCCCTCAACTTTCTCATCATACTCTTTCTGTCATTGAGAGGGTTCACTCAGCTCAAGGGGAGCAACCATCTCAGGGGGAGCAACCATATCAGGGGGAGCAACCATCCCAGGGGGAGCAACCTTCTCCAAGGAAGCAACATCGCTCACAAGAAGTTCCAGGTACTCAATTCATTCATATACCGGCCTCAACATTTAATGAGCTTCTTACATTGACTCGGGACATGAGTCAGCGTCTTCTACGAATTGAGGCTGATGTCCACCAACTAAAGGGAGTTCTTTTGCCAACTCCTTCCCGTGGCCCACAACATGATGATGACCAAAAAGGGGGAGAAACTGATGATGATCAAAAAGGGGGAGAAGCTGAATTTGTTGAGCTTGGATCTGAAGATAACATTTTAAACCAGACCGAGCCACCACAGCCTGTGCACGAGTGTGACAACCCGATATTTCAACACTTTGTAATGGCCTAATAGGTCAAGTATTGTAAACATTTTTGAGTTAATAAAATTAACTTTGATAATAAAATGTCCAAAAAGTTTCTATTTAAATTCTTCTATGTTTAAATATCATTAAACCATGATCGTACATAAAAAGAACGCCAAAATCCGACTTCGTATAGTGAAATTATGATTTTTCCAAGTTCAGCTTAGCAACAGACAGCTAAAAACTCGAAACGGAGATCGAGCGACATTTGGCCGGAATGACCTAAACGAGAATCGAAGGTCTCGACAATGGTATTTCAACGGTAAAAAGTCTGGCAAAAACCGACGTCAGATAAAGAAGTTATGAATTTTTAAAGAGATTCCTTAATCACGTCATTTTAATAAATAAATAATAAAAATAATTTCGGAATTTGCCAACGGAATCTAAACGAAAGTTGTAGATCGTAGTCTCACCTTCGCGGGGATATAAAGAACGTCGAAAACGGAGTTCGTATGAAGGAGATATGAATTTTTGAAGTTTGATAAATAATTTATATATAATTTTTATTAAAAATTCGGTATTATCCGAAGAGGAGTCAGCCTAGGGCCGAGGTACGCGCCGCGTACCCTCGTACGCCCCGCGTACTCGAGGTCACAACCTCGAATCGTCCACGCCGCCCTATGCGAAGCTACCCGACCCGCCGTCCCATCCGACCCGCCCCATCCGAAATACGTAAGCGATGACGTACGGGTACGCACTGCGTACGCCCCGCGTTCGGAGGCGGTTCAGCACCCCTATAAAAGGGATGCGAGCCTTTTCAAAAAATTTGTTCATTTTCTCTCTTTCTCTCACGATCTTGCCTCGATTTCCGTGCCCGTTCAAACCCGAAGCTCTGGTCTTTTTGCTCAAGTCCCGAGGGTCGATTTTATTCCCGAGATTCCCGAGAATCCCGATAAAAATCCGTTTCCCGAGACAAAACTCTGCCCGGTTTTCGATCTCACTATCTTCAAAACTTCCAAGTGAGTTCATACCCCTTTATTCAACCTTTGAAATGCTTTTAAATGTTTTAAATACTTTATGGGGGGGAATACAAGTTAAACACTTATAGTTATTGCTTCGATCACATGTGATTGCATTAATCACATGTGATTAATAACTAGGAAAGCAATGATTTTTATCACTGTTCAAACTGTTTTACTTCAAAATGTTTCACAAACTCTTTTACTTATCAAATGCTTTTATTTAAACTATGTTTTACTACTTATAAATTGCATGCCCATATATGTATAGATATATAAGTAATGTTTAAAGGGCTTAGGAAGGCCATCCGCCCTATTTCTTTTTCGCGCACTGAGATGTGGTCTGGTGGGATTTCGGGTGACCATCCGAGGGTCGTTACAATATTAGTTATATCTCATATATACATGTATAGACATAAAAGTACTTCCATATTCATACTTATCAGCACATCATTAGTAAGTTACCATCGGGGTAACATAGGATCATACTACTACAATTTCTAGATCAACGAGTCAGTTCATTCAGGAGTCAATACTTATTACTAAGAGAACATATACAACGATACTAGAACAAGTAATATTATATTGCATATACACGAATACGTTAACAATTGTGATCCACTGTATGGGAGCATGTCTTAATTGTCATGACCGAGTTGTAGCTAGAGTCTCTTGGAGGGAGAGCGTGAGTTTGCGTATAGATCTATACTGGATTGACTATCCTACACCTCGCTGCTAGCTACAGTGGGACTGACAGGTCTGCGGGTGCCAAACATCATACCTTATTTTTCGACTATACGTTGTCGATGTTACCAGTCGATAGTTTGGTGCAATTTATCACACGATACCTTAATATAAACCCGGTTTAAGGTAGTTAGTACAGCAGTAGTTCATATAAAACAAAACTACCGTACTACAATAATTTACCCATTACATTTTGGTGATAACCTCACTTAAACTTTAATGTATAAACTATATTTTGTTAAATGATAGTTACACTTGGGAAATTACACACTTTTACATCAAACGAGCATACAAAACAGTTAAGCCTTGGTAGAGGGCTACTTTAACAGAAAATATAGGTTTTTCCTGAGAGATTCAAACTTTTACAAACACTTACATACATTTACAACTCATACTTGCGACAGGTTCAAACGTTTTGATAACAAACCTCGACACTAAAATATTTATGAATTCACCAGCTTAATGCTGATAAACTCTTTCAAAATAACTTGTATTCTCAGGTCATCAGTAGTCAAGTACCGATGCTAGCTTTTGAGAAGATGGAGCGCATTCAAGACTCATCATACTATTTTGATTTAAATTATATTTTTGGTGTCTAAAACTGTACGGAACACGCTTGTATTAAAATTTTATATTTAATGCAATGGATGATGTTGTTTGCTTATTTACATTTACTGTGTTGCGATATTTTACATGACGTCTCCGCCCTAGAATGTTTCCGCCATTCTTGGTTTTGGGGTGTGACAACGAGTCTGATAAAATAGCAGAAACTGAAAAGCCTACTGACGAGTCTGATACACCAGCAGGTACTGAAAAGCTTGCTGAAGATAGTGAGCATGATGATGAGGAGGATGAACATGATGATGAATGTCAGATGCTGGACATGAACTTCATTAATCCCACTGTGCCAGTTCAAGGAGAAGCCTCAAATGATAATGAAGATGAAAATGATGATGAGTGTCAAATGCTAGATATGAACTTCATTGATCCCATTGTTCCAGTTCAAGGAGAAGACTCAGATGTAGCTAGCGAGGATCTTCAACCTCTATCTCGCAAGCGCAAGGCAGCAAACACTGAATTGGTTGTTTCTCATACTGATACTTCTCTTCCTAGCAAGAAACCTAAGTCCATCGTCATCATATCCAATTTGCCAGCTGAATGGAACATGTCTCCTGATCAAGTTAAGCAAATTCTTGATGAAGCCAATAAAGCTCAGCTTCTTAAGAATATTGCTCAAGCTGATGAATCTCTCATTCAGCATAAACTTCAGGCCAAAGGATCCTTTGAAGCTCAGATGCAGAAGTTTTTAGAATATCAGTCCAAATCCAAATCTTCACAGCCTACTCCCAGTAGCAGTAAGTCAAGGACTGATAATGTTCTCGACAGGATTGATCGCAAGAGGTTTCAAGATGTTTTTAAACGAAGAGTGAGCAGTGATAAGATCATCAAAGTTAAAGCTTCAAAACCTCGTAACGAGAAAATTCTTACTTTGCTGATCACTCGTTAAGGTCTTCAACATCCATACACTGAAGTTGTCAAGAGGGATGAGCTGATCAGATACGGATACTCTGAATGGATGGAATTGCTCGAATTAGCATCCAAGAAAACTTCGGCTCTCTCTTCAGAACTGACCTGTGCTCTTCATTTACTGATCAAGAAAGTTCAGCGTCTGGATCTTGTTCCTACACAGCGTCCTCAGCAACAAGGCCAAAGTTCCTCAGTTCCAAGAATCAGAATAACCAGATTTCAAGTTGATAATGAAGATGTATTGGTTCTAAATTTTGGTGCTGAAGGAATAAACAACTCTCTACCTATCGGTGTTGAGCCGGTTCAACATAAGTTCATCTCTGTTCCTAAACATGGAATGTTTTATCTTGATAAAAATAGAAGAATGTGTTTTCAGCGCACCACAGAAATTCCAAGAGCTCCAACAGCACATCTTGTTGGTTTAAGACAAATGTGCATGAGTCATCAAGATCTCTCTGGAGAGTTTCACATACTGATTGCTATGGAGTTACTGAATAGAAGATAGGAGCTGCTGGATAGTCCTTACTGGCCTGTGAAAGTAGAAGCTGAAGCTGAGTATGAAGAATTTGTGTCCAGAGGTGTTCTAGTATAGCTGTTGTTTTGAACATCATCATATTGGGGGAGATTGTAAGGCCGAACCTTATAATATGATGATGTTTGAAACTGATCACTCAGCATCAGCACATAATCCAGCGTCAGCATCAGCGTCAGTATCCAAGTTGTTCAGTGTATATCTTTTATTGTAACAGATTTAGTATTTATCTTGTTTCCATAGTTATCGTTTATTAGTTAGCTGGAACATCCCTGATTTGTAGGGATTGTCTATAATAGTTCTATATAGTCTTTTGTACAAGTTTGTGAAGAGTTTGTCTTTCACAAACACTAATAGCCGCTTTGTGCGAACAATAATCTCTTTGTGAGATTATCATTCTTAGTCAAAGTTCTTTGTGATACTTCATTGTTCTTATTAATAGTCATTGTTTGATAAATCGTTAGATCTAAGGTTCTTTCAATAACACCTCGTAATATGTATATTAAGAATGCTTTCTTGCTTAAGAACATTAAGAATTGGAGTTATGACGTTTTTTGGCAGTCGAGAAACAAAAGATGAACTGAATCCAATTTTAAAGAGTGTTATCATGTTAGAAATATGCACAAACTTTTGCATATTTGTTTTAGCTCATCATGGAATGTTTCTTGAGAGAAAAACTTATTTATCAAGATGTTAGTGGTAGTCGTATTGATCTTGAGAGTTTCAAGAGTCAACCGGAAATGATCCTTTTAGTTATCACTAACGCGCAACCTGAGGTTGAAAACATGTTGTGTTTATTGACACATTCTTATTTATGTGCACTTCCAATTAAGTTGACAATGCTTATGATATCTATTGTTTTCATTTAACTGCAAAAGCAGAGTATGTTAGCCAGTGAAGGTACACTGATCAATACGGGTGAGCTGCTAATAGGAACGGAAGCAGTGGTCGGTTTTGAGCTGTCTGAAATCAAGAAATGAAGAATAGAGAAGTTTAGTCCATGAAGGAGACCTTAATGTGATTTTAGCTTTTCATAAACCTTGTCTTTATTGGATTAGTGTCTAAGTCCATAACTATTTTGGTATGTACTTGACCCGATTGTAAGCATGGTCCTTTTGGGTTACCTTCACCAAAGCAACTTGATAGCATGATTTATGGAAAAGAGTTTAATTATGATTTATTAATAGATTATGTGAATAATATATTAGAAGGGAAATTATATTGCTTAATTAATATTAGTCAAGAATTAATTTTGTGGCTAAAAGAGATTAATTAAACTTGGGGGACTAATATTGTAATTATAAGATAATTGCATTGTGGGCCGTGGATTCCTATTGGAAAGAGGATTGGACGAAATCTATGGGAAGCCCATAAGGATTTTGTCCAGGGGCTTTCTAAAGGGACTCCATGAGTTGCTTAAGGCCTAAGCAGCCCACACGAGTATAAAAGGAACCCTAGGGGACCCAAAAATAGGGCTAAGCATTCGTTGGAGTTTCTTGGACGTTTTGGTGCCTCCTTCTCCTCTCCTAAGTCATCCTCTTGCTCTTGGTGTTAGTGACCCATTAGAGGTGTGACACTTGTGACACTAAGCTTTTAGAAGTCAATTACAAGAAGGAATAGATTGTTATTGCTACATAACAATCAAAGGTAAGATCTAAACCCTAATTCATATGTTAAATCGTTTATTGTATGCTAGATCTAGGGTTTATGGATTTGGATGATTATTGCATGTTCATTAGACAAACATGATCCAAAGCTTTAAGGTTTGCATGTACACCATAGGATTGCTGTAGTGCTCATAACCCATCAGTGGTATCAGAGCCTAGGTCGTTTTCTAGTGAATTGATGCAATAATGAACTGTCAAAGATCAAGAAATCAAAAAAAATGTTGTCTGGAGCATGAACTCGGCGAGTTAGGTGAACTTGACGAGTTCAGAGCCCAACTCGATGAGTTTACTGTTCTGTTGCTGGGATTTTCAACTTTCTGGTCAGATTTTGTTTAGGATAATTGCCAAAACTCGATTTTCTTGCATAAATCCAAATTTTTAAGTTTGGAATGGTTATCTTCATCAAAATTGATGGATTTGTTTAAATATGGATAATATAGGATTATTGTAAATCAAATATTTAACCTAGTAACATTGAAAAGTTTCAATTTACACCCTTTAGTTTTATAGTTTAAATTTAAACTTGATAGTTTTAGTTTTTGAAATTTAAATAGTTAAACCTAATTGTTTTGAAAAGTTTCAAAACTTTCCCTCAAGTTTTGGAATTTAAATTTTTAATTAAAAAAAGTTTAATTTTGAAATGTTTAAATTCTAAACCCTAATTGTTTTGAAAAGTTTCAAAACTTGCCCTCAAAGTTTTGGAATTTAAATTTTTGATTAAAAAAAAGTTTAATTTTGAAATGTTTAAATTCTAAACCCTAATTGTTTTGAAAAGTTTTAAAACTTGCCCTCAAGGTTTTGGAATTTAAATTTTTGATTAAAATGTATTAATTTTGAAATATTAAATTCTAAAACCCTAGGTTTTTTTTAGAAAAGTTCAAATTAGACCCTTATGGTTTTATTAAGTTAATTAAATGTATAATTAAAAGAGAGTTAATAAATCCATAATGATATGGTTTATATTTAATTAAATTAAAAGTATAATTTTATTAAATTAGACCACCTAATATTTTAAAAGTGTAAAATACACCCTTATACTATATATGAAATTAAATGGTCAAATATTTTATATGTATGAGAAAAAAATGGTTTCTCCATGTCATTTAGTTAAGATTAAGTGGAAATTAAGTTATCTAATCATTATAACTACGTTTTCAAAGAAAATAACCATTTTTTCAATCTTTTTAAAAAATAATAATTTTCGTCGGAATACCCTTATTCCAAAGTATTGTTCATATTTCAGAGTTTTAAAAAGAAATCAAAGAAATAATTTTGTTTCTTTTTGGGATTTTGAATGTTACATTTCGAAATGTTTAATTTCACGGTTTTTCAATAAAATGTCTAATTCTATACACTAATATCGTATATAGTTCACATTACTATGTTAGTTTAACTTTTTGTTAAATTTAAGTAAAAACAAATTGTTTTTTTCTCGCAATTTCGGAATTGTTTATCGGAATTCAGACTTGTTCTTGAAATTTCAAAGTTTTTTTTTCTGAAATCTGAAGTTTTAATCCATAATCCAAAATGTTGGTCCTAAATCCAGAATTCCGTTTCGGAATCAGTAAAAACAAGTGTTTTTTCTTGTCTGGAATCTCCATTCGGAGCCAAGTGGTTATTTTTACTAAAAAAATTGATTGTTTTCTTCAAATACACATTAAAAAGTTGTTAAATTACTTAATTTCTCATTATTTAATTAGGCCAACTCAACAAGTTACCAGAAGAAAATGTTAAAAAGGTTTGGAGCTGAATAAATTAGCCTATATTCTATGTTTTTATGTAAATAAATTTAAGGGATAATATCTTAAAAAGGTAACTTATTTTTTAATTTGTACATATTTAGTCACTGAGATTTTTTTTTCTATATTTTCTTATTGAACTTGTTTGAATTGTTTAAAAACATCTTTATGACCTGCTATAGTAGGTTTCCGGCATATTTGACAACTCAGGTGAGACTCCGGTCATCTTTTCTAGCGAGTCTCCAGCCACCAATGCTTTTTCCGATGAGATTTCAGTCATCTTCTTTGGTCAACATGATTTTTTATGAAGAACTCACTTTTGAAGAACACATGAACACACATAAACAAACCAAGATTTCGAGTTCATACACATGAATTGTTTCCCGACCTCCTTACCTTCCCCTGTTGCAGTTTTGACTATAATGTCGCCGCCTCCGCCTCCTGTGCCCTCGCCCTCGCTTGCCACACCCGAGCCTCCACGTTGAGATGCGCCACTCAACCCTTGGAGTACCACTTATCTCGTACCTTAGCTCCAGAAAAACTCTAACACACATACACACACATGAACTTCAACAACAACCTACCCATAAAAATCTTCTCTTGAAAATATCATTTTTCATCGAAAAATCATAAACGTCGGAGAAGATGACCAGAGTCTCAAGTGAGCTATCAAATATGTTGAAAATCTACTAAACCTACTATAGACAGTCATAATGATGTTTTTTGAACACTTCAAACAAGTTCGATGAGAAAATATGGACAAAAAACTTCGTGACTAAATGTGTACAAATCGAAAAATCGGTTAAATTTTTAAGTCATTATCCTAAGAATTAAATTTGAGATTTTTTCATAAACTTGGCTAAAATATTAAGACTTTATTAAAGATTCTCATTTAATAATATATAAGAATGGTCGATATGGGAATCTCAATGCAGTTGAGAGGTTGAGGTGGACTTGGTGGCGTTAGGCTTATGGAACATCGCTCCGGCCTAACGACTTGTGGCATCGCATGGAGGGCTCGATGCAAGCCAACACTGTTTTTCTTCTTTATTTGCCTTATGACGGTGTGGTTTATGGACAAACATCATACCCCTCTAGGCGTTGACGACTTAACTGTGATGTGGCAGTGTGGTGGCTGGATACCTAGACCCTACTGCCTAAGAATATTATTATTTTATCATTGGAATTTTCTAATATGTGCTTAAAAGCACATATAAGAAGTATTAATTAATCACAATTATTATCATAATTAAATGTGAAATGCATTAATTATAGAGATTATTAATGAGTTTTATATTTAATTATGGTAATATTTCTTATAATTAATGTATTTAACATTTAATTATGATAATAATTGTGATTAATTAATACTTCTTATATGTATCCTTATGGCACATATTAGAAAATCCCTTTATCATTTTATCTATTTTAACTCCACACAACAAAATCAAGTCTTTTATAACACAATTTTATTATAATTTATTGAGTGATTATCGCTATCAAATATTAATAGACATCCAAACATCACCTTATACAATAGTAACAAAAGCTGGCAATATTTGGTTTACTTTGCAACAAAAATGGAGATGGGACACATGAAATTATTTAAAATAAATAAAAGTTAAGGTGCATTTTGGGACACAAAATATGGGTTTATACCCGTTTTTTTTGGAAACTCCCTTAAATTCGGGGGTAGTTTATGGTTCATATTCTTTGACAACCTAAACAAAATATTTCCTGCTTCCCACCCACTTAAACTTTTTATTTCGTATGTTCATAAAAATTATATCTTCAAACACAAAACTTCCGAAACACAATTATCCATCGATTTTTATCACCATTTTCGTGTTGATTTGTTGTAAACAATCATCTGGGTGCATTGGTTCCCATGAGCCCATAACGTTTCGTACAATTCTTCACAATTTTCTAACAAAATAACGATAGAGAAACACCAACAGAAGCTTCAGGCGTGATTCTTGTTTTGTTTAACGCTTTGCCGATAGAATAGCATGAGCTCGCAATGAAAGGTCTATTAAAAGGCCTGCGTTACATTTCTGAAATTTTCGGTATGTTTTTCTTGGTTTGATTGCAACAAGATGTTTAATCATTATGACATTCATTGAATCGGTTCAAATTACAGAAGCAGATAACGAAAAAGAACCAGAAATACAGATCGGTGCACCCACGGATGTTAAGCATGTTGCCCATATTGGTTGTGATGGTCCTTCTTCGAATGCACCTAGTTGGGTAATCCCCAATTTCATTATAGTGTATTGGTGTGTCTGATGTGATTGTGAATGTTGAGGCAAAACGTCGTTTTGGTGATCATTGTTTTTTGGAAGATATCTTTCTTGATTATTTTTTGTTATAACAGATGAACGAGTTTCAAGGTTCTTCAGATGCAGGATCATCCGATTTAAAAGGTGGGACAAAGGTTACACTTTTCACATCGGTTTCGTTTTTGTTTTGTTGACTAGTGGTAATAAAGTGAGAAGTCATAAGTATGGCATTAGAATCATGTCTATTCATCACCTTCAACGCTTTGGAGACATTTTGAACTACCTTCCCCCATGTTGCCTTTGGGACACTATTTAGGGATGTCCCGAGTTGGTGTATACTTCTTTTGTACGTAAGTGTCATAGTATTAAGGATGTGACTCATGTGATTTATCTCCTATGCATGAGGTTGCATATACCTTATTTTACTTAAGGTACACTATCTAAGTTTTTTTTTCTAATTCAAGGTCATTTGTCATTTCGCGTTAGGTGCAGAGTCATCAGATCGTCGTGGCAAGTCAAAGAAAAAGAAGCAAGGTTCTAGCAATTCAATAAGTACCCCGGATAGGGAAGCTAAGCCTAGGAAGAACAAGAGCTCGGCTAGTGATAATGAAAGTAGTCGTGCTAGGCGGACCAAAAACTCGAGTATGGGGTCAGAGTCACCAGCACAAGACCCTCGAGCAAAAAAGGACCGAAATAAAAAGAGAGCATCAAACAATGATGAGGATCCAAAAGGCAACGAGATGCGTCTAAAAGAAAATGTTTCATGAATTCGGTTGACCATAAAATATACCTTGGTTTCGACTCCTTTACGTGAATTTGTAACAAGTTATACTGAATTTGATGACTGTTTTTTTATGTATAAATTAGTAGAACGTACCTATCATGTTTTGTATTTTTTGCACATATGCAACAATGAGATGACAGTTTATTCTTAAATGTTTTCTAGACAAAAGGGTAAGTGCCATATTTTGGCGTTTCTACCAACCGATCTCATGACAAACACATAAAAAATAGTAATAGAAAGTAATTAATAATGTTATCTGAAATAAAGGATGTGATTATTAGTCATATACTGCGAATGTCGTTTTGTATAAGATGAAAGATTCTAAAATCAAACTAATTTATGTTTGAATCTCACGCATTTCAAGTATATAGTAATAGTAATATTTCTTTCAAAAAATTATAAATTGATAAAGATTGACCCACTAAAACTTAAAGAATAAATAAATAACATTTACACTGTAGTATTTTGTTTGAAGTAAATTACAAATTGCATCGCGGATAATGTCTAAATACTCAAGGATATTCTTTTTGGAATTAAAATAGAGAATAGCTAGTTTAGGGTCATATTAAAAACATTTTTTTATGGTTGTTATATATTTTAGTATTTATATCCAATCATATAACATCATCACTCATATTATATATAAAAAAATATTTATATAGAGATATAAAT
The DNA here is from genome assembly GCF_052625555.1 of Lactuca saligna. NCBI lineage: Eukaryota > Viridiplantae > Streptophyta > Magnoliopsida > Asterales > Asteraceae > Lactuca > Lactuca saligna. The sequence goes on along the minus strand of NC_136417.1, from coordinate 68,538,006 downwards.
ATTGATTATATGGGTAAATTTAAAATCACATTTAATTTATAGTAATGGTCCAAATTTTTAACACCAACAATAATATTTGTTGTTTAAGTTTCATCATATGAACGACTTGTGTAATTTTTATGTATAATATATAATATATGATGTCTTCCTCTTCAACTATATTATTTATAACTCTAAATTTGTCATTTGTTATGCTTAAACATAAATCCCATTCATTGTTTCTTGGGGTGGGGTATCAAGTATCAACTAAGTCCCAAGTGTAATTACAAAGTGATACCGCCAACAAAGTAACGCAATAACCATTGGTTCAAAGAACTTCAACAAAATAAACAAAGTAAATTAAACACAAAGAATTTACATGGTTTCACTATCGATGTGATTTTAGACGTTCACTCAGCAAGGATGAAGCAATTGAAATAAAGAGTGTAGATATAGAGTCTCACCTTACAACTCGGTGAATCTCTCCATTGACAATGCTACTCTTATTCAAAATATGTCTCTAAGAATATCAAAACAAAATACAATGTTATTGTAATATCGTTTTGCTAATTCTGAAAAAACCCTATTATGGCGATCAAGACTTTCTCGGTGGCAACGGCTTTTCCGGCGGGATCAAACGCCCGAATTGGATTTTTTTTTCTTCTTATTGATTATCTTCGTTATCCTGTTGATAAATGTTGAATTGAGTTTTCATGACGATTCGCAGGGGTTATGAATGGAAGATTGATATAAAAAATCGAAACAGAATGGAAGTAAAACTACTCAACGTGAATTGGAGAAGCTATCGGTTACTTTCTATGTTACGAATTTTCCAAAAGACATGACTGAGAAAGGATTGTGGAAATTGTTTGAATAGTATGGAAAGTTAGCAGATGTGTATATTGCAAAGAAACTATCGAAAATTGGAAGGGAGTTTGTATTTATCAGATTCTTGAATGTAAAAGATGAAAAAAGATTGGAGAATAATCTTGCATCCATTTGGGTGGGAAATTATCACTTATTTTCCTGTATTGCAAGGTTTAATAGAGATCATAAAACAAATTTTCAAAGTCGTGGTTTGAGGGATCAAGAGAATATGGGACCAAATGATAGAAATACTATGCATGGAAATGCGCCTATGAATGGTGCGTCATATGCAAATGTTGTGAAAAGGAAAAAGAAACACGAGATTGTGAATAAAAGTAATAATGTTTTTCTTGGGGCAGGTGATTTTCATTTGCTTGATGACAATAACAAGATTGTTCTTGGAAAAGTTAAGGAGGCAACATTAATCCCACAGTTGTATCAAGTTTGTCAGGCAGATGGATTTACAGAAGCGGAGATAAAGTATGTTGGAGGAATGTGGGTTTGGTTTGAGTTCATGTCAGTGCAAACATGTGTGCAATTCAAACAACACGAAATGATAAAATTGTATTTTAGGGAATTACTAACGGCAATGTTCTAAATAGCGTAAAGCCTGACTTGGCAGCAATGTCAAGCCTCAAACTTTATTGAGTTGTGACGAGTCACATCGTTTGTAAAGCGTGACTTAAGACGACAGTTTTGTATATATATATATATATATATATATATATATATATATATATATATATTCTAGTATTATTCATTTTTATATACATATGTGACTTAAGACGGTATTTTGTCAAAACTTAACAACAAGTACAAACCTTGGAGCCATAACGTGCCATGGGGAGCTTTTTAGTACCTTGACTAATAGTGACAAAGAATTTTTTGTGAAAGAAAGGAGAGTGTGGCTTGAAATCCAAGGATTACCATTATATGTTTGGTCTTTAGCAGCTTACAAAAAGGTTGTTGGTTTGTATAGGACTGTACTTTTTTCAGATGATGACTTGGAGGAGCAACTAAGTAGCGGTAAAGTGTGTGTAAGTTCAAGCATTACCGGTTTTATATGTGACAGTCCAATTGTTTATATTGAAGGGAAGGAGTACATGGTACAAGTTCATGAAATTGCATCTTAATGTCCAACCATTAAGAGAGTTGAGTATAATATGCATAGGAAGTCTTAACAACATGAGACAGAGTCGGAATATGAAGAAGATGATTACAGTGTGGTTGATGAGGATGGGGTGAATTTGGATCAGTTTATTCTAGAAAACAATGGGAATAAAGATACTGGAAAATATGATGGGTTTGAGGAAGGGTTTGTGGAAGAGGAGACATTACCACAAACTGATCAAGCAGTTGGAGGATTGGAGGATGCCTACGAGAGTCATGATGATGTTGGAAACAATATCAAGGCTGCTTATAACATGGATGGTAACAAAAATGAAGTACATATAAATATAAAAGAAGACGGTGGAGGTGTTTTGCATAGAGATGAGGCAAGTCTAGGCTCCCGGAAATCTAATTCAGATGTGTTTCCACCTAGTTTTGATGGGATGCATTTTTACTCTTCAGTTCAATCTCGATCAGCACCTTCTGGAAAAACTCAATTCTCACATGTTTCTTCAAGTAATAATAATGTTAAAAAATTTAAGAAAAAACATGTTATTGTTGGGTCTTTGATTGAAGTTATGGAAAGATATGTGGAGTATGGGAAAATACTTAGATATGATTTTACATGATACAAAGATGATATTGTCAACCTGATTGAAATAATTGGTGAGAAATATGGTTTTGAATGAATATTTTGTTGGTAAATATGTGTGGTCTTAAATTTCACAGGAAAAGGAAGTGGATAAAAAATCTTTGTATGGATAATTGTATTGGTGTGTTGGGTATTCAAGAGACCAAAATGTAAGGTTTGATTTATTTTTAGTTTGTTCGATATGGGGTAATTATCAGTTCGAGGTGGTTAGTAGTGGTGCACAGGGAATATCAGTTGGTTTATTGATTGTTATAAAAAAAACCAAGGTTTGGTCTATTGATAATCGTCTTATTGTTGGAGAGGTGTTAGCAACTTGTGTTAAATGTTACCTTATTAATGTTTATGCATCACAGGATAGACATCGTAAAAAAGAAATGTAGGATTATATGTCTTCTTTTATGAGACAATGTTGGTGAATAGATTATATGTGGAGATTTTAATGTTGTTCGGACGGTTTATGAAAGGATTCGAATGAATTTTTTTGCTCAGACGGAGGATGATGTTAACAACTTTATTGTTTATATAGGTCTTATGGATGTGCATATGGGGGAGACGTTTTACATGGGTTGACAATCATTTCTTAAAATGGTCAATCTTGATCGCTTTCTTGTTTCTAGTCGTGTGGTGGATTTATTGCATAATATGGTTGGTTTGGTTCTTCCTAGTTTATGGTTGGATCATAGTCTTGTTGTGTTGAAAAATGATGTGATTGGTTATGGTCCTACTCCATTTAAACTATTTCACTTATGGTTCATGTTGGATGGTTTTGAGGACACGGTCAAGGATGCGTGGGTGAATTATAGGCATGAGGAAAATATAAATTCTTTCATTCTTTTCGAAAATAAATTAAAAAGTGTGAAAGAAAGGTTAAAGATATGGCATAAGCTGGTGGTGTTGCAAAATCTGGGAGTTAAGAGAGACTTGCTTGCAAAGTTAGATGATATTGATTGTGTGCTTGATGGTGGAAGTCATGATTGTACCTTGGGTTCGGCTAGGATTGATACTCTTAAAGCTTTAGCTGATTTAGAAAAAATTGATGGATTAGATGCTTCTAAAAAAAATAAAAATTAAATGGGTTGTGGAAGGAGATGAAAATACCAAATTCTTTCATTCTAGGTTAAAAAGGAAAAGAAGAAAGTTGTCCATTTCCGAATTGATAGTGGATGGGTTGTGGGTGTGTAATCCAAATCAAGTTAAAGATCATGTCTTACGGTTTTATAAAGAAAAATTCAAAAAAATTTCAAGTGCAAAGCTTTCTCAACCAAGTCCTCGTTTGAAAAAGCTAGCTCCAGTTCACACAAAGAGTTTGAGTTCTCGATTTACTGTTGAAGAAAATCGTAGTGCTATTTGGTCTTGTGGGAGTGGTCGGGCTTCGGGACAGGATGGTTTTTCGTTTCGTTTTATAAAAAAAAATTATGGGAGATGTTGAAAGATGATATTTACAACTTTGTTGATGATTTTTTTAAGAATGGTTCGATTCCTAATGGGTGCATTTCGTCTTTCATTACACTTCTTCCAAAAATTAATAATCCCACATGTAGAATATAGGCCGATTGGTCTAATTGGAGTGCAATATAAAATTATTGCAAAACTTTTAGCTAATCTGTTGGCAAATGTTATTGATTATCTTGTCAATCCGGAATAGTCTGCTTTCGTTAAAGGCAGACAAATTTTAGATGGTCTGTTGGTGGTAAATGAAGTTATGGATTGGTACAAGAGAAAAAGAAGATAATGATAATCTTATGTGACAACCCGAAATTTTCTTTTAAATTTTTGCCTTGTAAAGCTCAACCAGACAACTCAAATGAGTGTCAGACTCATTTATGTTATCGTTTAGCCTTGTTTAGAGTCCGTTTAAAGGCTCAGAGCTTCGTACATTCAAGCATCGAGCATAAGAATGGATCGCATACACTTCTAGCACCAAAATCAAGCCTTACACTCCAACATAAGGAGTGTACGGTCGCACACATGGGTGTGCGGCCGCATACCCCTCTCCTGGCTACACAATCACGTGTATAAGTATAGACCTCAACCTATTTTCATCCCTTTTCACCCTCCCAAGTCTAGAACTCAATTTCTCTCTCAACTAGCATCCGATTTTCAGCCTAAATCTTCAAGAATGTAAGTGTTCTTCCCTTGATTTGTTATTAATCTTCTTAAACTAGTTACATCCTTTGATTTCATCCATTTGAAATCATGTTTTGGCTAGATCTTCAAATCTTCATCCATTTCACCACGAACACCAAGAACACACACTTGTTCTTGGTGATTTTAAGCCCTCTTGAGCCTCCAGATCGTAATTACTCTTTCCCTTTGCTTGAATCTTGCTTAGAACACTTGATTTAGTCTTAGAAAATTCCCAGAACTCATAATCATATGGTGTGTGCGGCCGCACACACAGGTGTGGCCGTACACCCCTCAAAACACCATCAAAACACCCCTAAAGGCTTCCATATTGTAAGTACCATTCCCTAAGCTTGTTACTTACTAGATATGAGCCTTAGAAAACGTCCTAACCATGTTAATCAAGGAGTGTGTGTCCGCACACACTCCATGTGGTCATACACCCCTTTGTTTAGTGCTTAAGGGCCTCCAAAGTGCCTTTCTAGCTTCACCACTTGTTGAACGATCGTCCCACAAGCCTCCCTACCATTAGAAAACACTTTTGTGCACTCATTACCATGAGTGTGCGGCCGAACACTCCCTGGCCGTACACCCATCGCCTCACACTCCTCAAATTTGTCGTACACTCCCTTTTAGTGAATCACATGTGATTCCAACACTTGGTCAAAGTGTTTCCTAATCCCGTGAGGTGTTTCCTTGCATTTGGTTTCTTCTAAACACTATATTTATGTCAATATATGCCGTTATATGTCATTTAGAACTCGTTAAGTCTCAAGACTTCATTCGAAGAACTTCTCATCATTACGCGCATATTCGTTTGGATCACCCACATCAGGTGAGTTCATACCCCGTAATGAATCTTTTAACTGTTTTAAATGCTTTTAAGGGGGGGATACAAGTTGAACATAATGTTAATTGTGTAAATGTTTTGTCATAAACATCTTTTAAAGGATTACTTATGTATTATTGAGTGATCAAAACATTTCAAAAACACTTTTAAAGTTATGTTACTTTATAGTATACAAAACTTTGTTTTTAAAGTACAATCATAACTTAGTAGATAAAATGAGTCTTTTCTTCAAGTTAGTGTCAGTTCAATTAAACATACTAGTAAACTATAATGGGTATAGTTTAGGGGTTCAGTTCATACAATAACTAGTACAAAGAGGAACATACTACAACAAGTATAGGGAGGAACATACTATAACAAGTACAGAGAGGAATATACTATATAATAACAGACAAACGAATAAAGTATTACACACTTATACAATATCTTAGTACTCTAGGAAGACATTGTATCCTTAACTCATTGTTTGTAACAAATTAGGGTATTAATATATATTTCCGGGTTTGCGTTAACACTAGTACGATTACACGTACTTGGATTAGCAGGCACGAGGTGATAAAATAATAATATATATTTTCAGGGTTGCGTTAACACTAGTACGATTACACGTACTTGGGTTAGCAGGCATGAGGTGATAAAATATAATAATATATATTTTCGGGTTTGCATTAACACTAGTACGATTACACGTACTTGGGTTAGCAGGCATGAGGTGATAAAATATAATAATATATCTTTCCGGGTTTGCGTTAACACTAGTACGATTACACATACTTGGGTTAGCAGGCACGAGGTGTTAAAATATAATAATATATCTTTCCGGGTTTGCGTTAACACTAGTACAATTGCACGTACTTGGGTTAGCAGGCGCGAGGTGATAAAATATAATAATATATCTTTCTGGGTTTGCGTTAACACTAGTACAATTACACATACTAGGGTTAGCAGGCACGAGGTGATATCAATATATTAAATCGAAATTATTTATACAGATTTACATAACTTATTCGTAACATGAACATTAAGTGGAAAGGGACCTATAATGCTAACTTTATGATTCTTTAGTGTATACATCAAGGATATATATATATATATATATATATATATATATATATATATATATATATATATATATATATATATATATATATATCAGGTATAGGAGATAGTAGGACGTGTGCTTTCCGTCTTACTTCATGTTCCTTGTTTGGTTGTGGTTTAGGGCAGATGCACCCAGTCTACTATCCATCCGACCTTACTTAGTTACTTATATATGTATTCCGTATACACCAGGTAATCACAAGGAGTACCAGGTATAAGTCAATTCATAGTAAACTAACTCAATTACATTGTTTTCTAGTACAAGAACATAATTTTCAGAAAGAACACGAAGTAGACTAAACTTGAAACATACCAGTAAAGGGTTTAATCCATTTTATTAAACCAGTATAACTTAAAGGACATTGGGTGATTAATACTATAATACCTTAGTTTATACATCAGGGTTGTATATAATTAATACCCGATAGGTAGTTGGATGTGTGTTTTCCGCCTTACTTCCTCTTCCTTGTTTGGTTGTGGGCTTAGGGCAGATTCACACAATTAACTATCTGTTCGATATTAGATTACATATAGTTAGTATAAACTAAGTGATTATAGAAGGAATCATCGTGGTTACTATTTTATTATAAGAAATAAGGGTTTTCTTAAAGAATCTTTTCATCAAATAAAAAGGAACTATTACAGTTAACTTCGTGAGTACCAAGGGAATACATCAGGGGTACATACAATAAGGATCTAACAACCAATGGGATGTGTGTCATCCGCCTCATTCCCTGTTCCTTGTTTGGTTGTGGGCTTAGGGCAGATACACATAATCGATTGTTTGGTTACTCTGAGTTTTATATAACTTGTATCCATTTAGCACTCATAGAAAGGATTGTAGAGTCAGTTTTACTTATCTTTCATCAAAGCAAGAAATATAGGATTTTCTGGAGGAATAGGCAAACTTTTCTAAACAAAACTTACAATTTACTACAACATAATATGCTTTCTACAACTTACTTACATCACTAAAATCTTATGAACTCATCAGCTTAATTGTTGATCAACTCTTTCAAAATAACTTGTATTCTCAGGAAACTAGTAGACAGGTACTCGCGTTGGGAATTCAGAAGATGGAGTTGTATAGCTTCGAGTCTTGTTTTGTTATTTGCTTATGTATTCTATGTTTTTTGAACACATACTTTGTAAACACGTTCTTTCTAATGAAATGGTTGTTTATTACTATGATTACTATGATGCATGTCTTGTGATACTAAACATGACGTCCTCCACCACATAACGTTTCCGCCGTTCCGGTTTTAGGGTGTGACATCTTAAAAGTTGATTTTGATAAGGTGTATGATTCATTGAGCTGGGATTATATTTACTGGATCATGGGTTTTGATTAGAAAATAGATAAGATGGATTAATGCTTGCCTGATTTTTCATGTGCTTTTATTCTCGTAAATGGGATCCCTACTTAGGAGTTCAGTATGCAACGAGCCTTCGTCGAGGGGATCCTTTATCTTTATTTTTATTTAGTATTTCTATGGACTATGGAGGGTCTACATGTTGGGATGGAGGATGTTGTTGAACAAGGTTTCTTCTGCGGTGCTCGTGTTGGAAAGGAAGGTTATTCTTTGACTCATCTTTTCTATGCAGATGATGCCTTGTTTATAGGAGAATGGGATGCTAGGAACCTTGAAAATCTTATCATAATTCTAAATTTTTTTTATTTAGTTTATGGGTTAAGAATAAATTTACAAAAATCTAACTTGTATGGTGTTGGTACGACTATGAAAGAGGTTGAAGAGATGGTTGTGGTTATGGGTTACAGGTTACTCGGCTGCCAATAACCCATTTTTTTTATCTTGGTTTTCCAGTAGGCTTGAATATGGGGAAGGTGGACAATTGGAAGGAGGTGGTTCAGAGATTCAAGAAACGGTTAGCAAATTGGAAAGTTAAGCTTCTTTCAATTGAAGGTAGGTTGACTTTGATTCGTTTTATTCTTGGTAGTCTGGGTATATATTACATGTCGATGTTCAAGATTCCAGAGACGATTGTTAAGCTTTTAGAAGCCTTAAGTGCTACTTTATTTTGGGTTGGAGATGATATACAAAGGAAGATATCTTGGATTAAGTGGGAGATTGTTTTGAATTCTAAAGATAAAGGTGGGTTGGGGTAGGAAGTTTAAAGGCGCTTAACTTGGCGTTATTACAAAAATGGCGTTGGAGGTTTGTTACGGACATAAATTACCTTTGGGTTAAGGAGATTAGAAGCATTCATGTGGTAAGCGGGGGCGTGGGTTTCCTTGTTCATAAACCAAAGGGGTGTGGTGTGTAGTCGAAAATGATTAAACTCTTTGATAAAATGTATGAAAAACAAATTGTTTCTCATTCTTTTTTATGTTAAAAAGTTGGAAATAGGAGTGATACTTGATTTTTGAAAGATGTTTGGTTGGGAGATGAAATTCTTATGGATAGGTTCCTGAGGCTTTATGCTTTGGAGGTTCATAAAGAGTGCTTAGTTATTGATAAATAGAGAGACGATACTTGGATCTGGAGTTGGTTCAAAGAGATTAGAAGTGGTGGTATTACAGTTGATCAAATGTCAGTTTTGATACTTAGGAGTGGGAGTTAGACCCGAATGGTTCTTTCTCAGTTTGTGGTACTAGGCGCCATATTGATAGTTTTATACTTCAAGAAGGGGTTATTGGTACTAAATGGTGCAATCTAGTTCCAATAAAGCTAAATGTTTTTATTTAGTGAACTCTTTTGAATAGACTTCCTACTAGAGTAAACTTGGTAGATAAAGGTATTGATTTGCCCACAGTGTTATTCCCTCGTGTTCGTTACATGTGGAAGAGTATAATCATGTTTTTGTTAGTTGTGATGTGGCTGATAAAATATGGGAGAAGGTCATTAAATGGATCGATCTTCCTTTCCCTCTTTTCTCCAATAGTGAATAGATTTTTGCATTGGTAGCTTCTGCTTCTTTGGGAAGAAATAAGAAGAAAGCTTTGGAGACCATAGTTTTGACCACGATTTGGATGATTTTGGTAATATAGGAACAATGTTGTCTTCCAGACACTAAGTATGAAGAGGAGTAATATTTTTGAAAGCATTGTAATTCTTTCTTTTGATTGGTTTACAAATAGACTTAGATTTAGTAGAAGTAATATTACTTGGACATTGTGGTTACAAAACCCAATGATCCATGACTCTTTGTAATTTTTCTCTACTAGCTAGTTTTTATAAATTTTCTTAATTAAAAAAAAGAGTGTTATGGTACTTATATAGGGACAAGGTTCGTCATTTAATCTCCACGATGATCACTGAATTTATCCAAGATGACTATTTGATTCTCCAAGATGCTTATCCAATCTTTCAAGATTACCATTTAAAACTCCCTAAAGTATACATGATTTTTGCATCCCCAAATTTTTCTTAATGAACATTCTATTGAACTTCGTTCAGGCTAAAAGAAGTTGTAACACTCCTAACATCTTGCCACATCAGAGTTTTGAGTGTCGCCTCATTTTTGACAATTTAACACCTAATCTTAACATTTGGTAATGAGTGGTAAAACTCCTAGCACTCCATTTTTTTCTTTTTCTAATTTAATTAAATTACTTTATTTTAATATACAAACATTTTTTATGCACAAATATTAAACACATTTTATTTTTTTAAGCCACAAACATTTTGTAATCCAAATCCTCTCCCATTAAATACCCCTTTTTTCTTTAGGGTTAATGTCATTATAGAATTCTTTTAAAATTATATTGTAACGCCCGCAGATCCGGGCTAGTCAATTTAGAGGCAATAGGGGTCAAAAATGACTTTTCGACAAAAGATTATTTAGAATGAATAGTCTTAACCAAGTTTTATAATATGTCACAAGGTTTCCGTACATATAAAGAACGCCGAAATCCGAGTTATAACGAAGAAGTTATGGCCCGCCGAAGTTTTACGGCAAAACCGGCACGGCACCGGAAGACGTAAATAGTGAATTTACGATAGAAGACTTTTTAGCCTTATCAATCTAAACAAAAGTCGTAGAATATGTTAAACTAAGAGCGTCGATAAAAAGAACGCCCAAATCTGACTTCGTATGAGGAAGTTATGATTTTTCTAAGATTTGGCTTAGCAGTGTACAGCCCGAAACTCGAATTTTAGTTCGAGCGGGTTTTGGCTTACGTGAAATAAATGAGAGTTGAAGATCTCATTAATAGGAACTCAACGGTAAAAAGACAGACGAAAACGGAGTCCGTATGAAGGAGTTACGAATTCTTCGCGGTCATTTAACAGTCTAAACGCCTCGTACTGTTAAATTTAAGATCGGTTGAGAATTAGCCGACGGAGTCAAAATGAAAGTTGTAGATATTATTTTTACCTACGCGTGGATATAAATAACGTCAAAAACGGAGGTCGTATGTGAAAGTTACGGATTTTAGAAGTCGGAAGTGTGTTGTGCGAAAATGGGTGATGTGGCACAATCTTGGCCATTGCTTTCTCCCCAAGTCTTGCCACTAGATGGTGACATGTGGCACCAAGTTCAGCCATTTTCACCCTATAAATACCACCTCTCCCACCCTCATTTTCTTCACACCTTTCCCATTCTTTCTTCTCTTTACTCTCTCTCTAGAACCTCTCTCTAGCCCCGAAATCCCCCGAAAAGCCTAGGGAACCTCCCTAGCACGAGGCGGAAGCCCCGGAGTGCTCGACGGCTCCGAGAAGAAGATCTTTTCGGCTCGGAAACGCTGCTCCAAGCAAAGCCTGGTTTTCTATAAAACCCGCTGTAAGTGAGCTACGCCTACGCTATTTTTAATATAGTTTTTATTTAATTATATTAACGTTATTAAGAACATATAATAAATACTTGGGCTATTATTATGGGTTATATAAGTATTTTTTTTAATGCTTATATAATAGTAATAATAGTTAGACTATTAATTAGTCTCGGCAAATAATAGACTAAAATCTATTGGTGTTAATACTAGGTTTCGTCGAAGGAAATTATTTTAAAGTAAACGAAGCGCTGTCCGAGTACCGAGTCACCACCTTCTCAGGTGAGTGCATAGTCCCTTTCATCTTACACATAGATATGAAGTATTTTATATAAACTACGTGCTATGTGTGCATATTATCTGAATACTTGTTGTCTATGCTGGATGAACGTTTTATACATGTTTTAAAGGATTTAAGCTGTATACGTATTTTATATACACGAATATGTTGGGTATGATGATGGGTAGATGAATGATGAGAGATAGAAGATGACGTGAGTATACATTGGCAGCTATAGACTTAGTGCCTATGGGACAAACACCGGTAGCTATGGACTTAGTACCTGTTAAACGTTGGTAGCTATGGATTTAGTACCTGTTGGGAATTGGTAACTATGGACTTAGTACCTATTAGTTAGACACTGGTAACTATGGATTTAGTACCTGTAGGAATTGGTAGCTATGGACTTAGTACCTGTTGAGCACTGGTAGCTATGGATTTAGTACCCGATGAATAGACTATAGCAGCTATGGAATTAGTGCTTTACGAACGAATATCGGCAGCTATGGATTTAGTGCCAGTCCTATAACCCTGGAAGTAAGGGAATTTGGAATAACGAATGCAGAATAGATGACTCTTAGGAGTAAAGAAGATAACGGGGATGGGTAATTGGGTTAATTGTTTGATGATTGAACATAACAATTATATTATTGTGGGTTGAAAACCCTATGTACTCACCAGGTTTCCCAACTTGACCCATTCAGTTTATTTACATCACAGGTGGCGATATGAAGTGACACTACATTGAGAGATTTAAAGAGATGTAGATCACTAGTGTAAATAATTGTAAGTTCTGTTTATGCTTATGTTTCTGTATTAACGATGACATCTCAAACGTTTTAAGATGAATAAAAATACGTTTCTTCGAAAATGTTTTAATAACGTATTTATCGTGTTTTTCTGGGAACAAATTCCGCAACCTTTTTATAAAATGAAGTACTCTGATTTTTATAAAGCATAAACAAAATCGGTCTTTTCTGGCCGTGATTTTGGGGATGTCACATATATCAAAACCTAAATAAAAGTTATAGAATTCTTCTAAAATTATATCAAAACCTAAATAAATAACATATATTATATTATGATTGATATTAATTGCATTATATACTAACAGAAGACGTTTTAATGTTTATATACTCTTTTACATACTACAAAAAACAATAAGGGGTAATTTTAATCAATAAAGTAAATATTGTTAGGTTTTGAGCATTCCAACACTCCTATCCATGCTATCGTTAACAATGTTCACCACCCCCTACTTACTTCATTTTGTGGGTTATGATATTCTCTAGAGTGTTTAGAGAATTCCTCAAATAATTCCTTGATCACCAGGGGTGGCTTCTTTGTGAGCGGTCCTTGCGAGTCAAGAAGCTGCCTTGTAGTCAAATTTACCCCATCATAAAAAATAGATACTTCTTGTTGGCTATTAAGATCGTGATGTGGGCAATTCCTTAGTAAGCCCTTGTATCTCTCCTATGCCTCGTATAAGGATTCCCCAGCTTGTTGTTCAAAATTGGCAATGGGTTTCTTCAATTTGGCTATCTTTGAGGGGGTGGGGGGGGGGGGGGGAATTGATCAATGAACTCTTCCTTCATTTTAGACCATGTAGTGATAGATCCTGTAGGTAATGATTTGAGCCAATCCTTTGCAACACCTTTGAATGTAACTAGAATCATACGAAGCAGCTGGGTCTCGCGAGGCACATTTGGAACATTAAAATAATCAGCTACATCATTGACCTCATCCAAGTGTTTATAGGCATCTTCGTGATCTTTTCGTAGAAGGGAATCTCCTTTAGTTGAGCAAGTATGAGACCTTTAAGCTCAAAGGTGGCAGTTGCAGGAATTGTGGATTGCACAAGTCCCCGGCTGGTATCGTCATGTATTCTCTTCTTCCATTCCCCCATGGGAACTTCATCGATGTTATCCATGGGGTTAGCTAGTTCACCTTCAAATTCGCTCTCTTCTTCGGTTTCGGATTCGGAGACGTAATCGAATTCGGCCTCTTTTGGATTGTCTTCAATATTCTCTAACTTGCTTTCTTTGCTCTTTTGACTGCTGGTCTCTCCTGACTTCTTGTTCTTTTTCTTCCCAAAAACCGTTTTCAAGCTCTTGAAGGGTGAATTCGTCGGTGTATTAGAGCTTTCAACATCCTTGTCTTTGTTTTTCCTTAAACCGGATTCTAAGTCTTCAAATGGAGGAACCAGGGGTGTGTCGGATCTTATGGTCATGTAATGCCTGCGAACAAAACAAGAAAAACGCATAAAAGGAATAAAAATAAAAGAACTACAACGAAATAGTTGTTCAGCGATGGACTCATCAAGTCTTGCCGATGGGACTCGGATAGTTCAATACAAAAACAACAAAAATTTTTAAACAAACTTCCTAAAAGCTAAAGACTGAAATTAAATTCTAATCCTAAATCTACTAAAAGCAGTAACTTTGTGCAAGAGAAATCTCACACAAAGTATCAATAACAATACTAATCAATTTCAATTTAGAATCGTTCCCCAACAACGGCGCCAAAAACTTGATATGTGTTTAACCAACTAGTTTTATTCCTACTTCTAAATTATAAATTAATCACACAAAAGACAGTGGACCTATCAATTGGTGGTGTAGATCTAGTAAGCAGGGTATCGAACTTAGGGAACAACAATTAAACTAATTACTAAAATTATGTAAAAACAAAATAGCAAATAATAAAAGAGGGGTTTTCTCTAGTTTTACAAGACTAGAAACTTACTAACAATTAAACTAAATAACTAACTAACAACTAAGCAAGTAAAGACCAACTAAATTCAATATCTAAAGGGACTTCTGTGCAGGTTTGACTCACTTGATCCTATGGTTGATTTAATGGTAATAGTGCAATGGATTAAACTTTTATTGGCTACCGATTCAGGTGATTAGATTCACATTTGCTATGCTAATCCTTAGAAAATAAACTAATTCAAGTAGTGGACAATTGTCTTAATTAATTAATTCTCTAGGTTATTTATTTGGGTTAAATAAGACTTGTAATGGTTAATCAATTTGTCAATTCAATTAGCTTCTTGTTGTTGGTTTATCAAACAAGCTCACACATTAACTTACCCATTATATAATTAATCCTAGTTTCATATTCACTAATCCTAGGTACATAATAAAGTGTTCACATAAATCACATGAGGTAAACAATTAAGAGATGTTCATGCTGCCTAATTGTCTTCCTATTAACATAAAATAGTTATGGTTAATGCATAAGGATCTTTAACAAGCTTAATTCAACAAAATCACCAATTAAAATTTAATCTTACCATTAATCAAACCATAGTCTCAAAATTGTCTTACCCAAACAGAAGCTAGCAAGTTTAGCTCATGATTAAAGCAGTAGAAAACTCAAAAACGAAATTCAATAACATAAACATGGTTTAAGTACTAAATCTAGCTAAGAGAAATCAAAGTATGCCTTAGTTATCCTTCAAAACTTGAATTGGATTGAATCTTCATTCTTCCAGATGCCTTTTTTGCTTTGAATTGCAGCTCCTCTTCCTAGGGTTCTTAGAAGTCTTGTCTATCGATCTGAAGGGTTTCTTTTATAGATTCAACTTGACTCGTCGAGTCCCTTATTAAATTCCCGTGTACGGCAAGTCAAGGACTCTTTTGCTTCGCGAATCTTCGTGGGAACTCGTCGAGTAGACGTCCCTACTCGCCGAGTCCTTTGTGTTTTTTGATCGTTTCTTCTTTTGTTCATTCCAAAGTTTCCCGATAGCTACTCCTGGTTCCTTTTGCTTTCGAGCACTTCTTTAGGACTGAAAATATACAAACATAATTAAGTACCTTTTGTCCATAGTATGCAATTAATTAGCTAATAAATGATAAAAATTTATACTAAATATAGGGCTAAACATGCACATATCAACATGCAACCTTAGGAACCTTGGATCTATTTTTTCTCTAAAATACATGCAAATTTGTTTTCCAAGGTTTACAACCTAGATAGCACGTTATGGGGTACTTGTAATACAAAACTTTAAGTAGAATAACATAACTTTCTTTTGTAGTTGATTGCTTGGAGTTTTAGAGCCTAGCACCAATAGTGTGGATGCCTCAAGTGGTGTCACAAATCACCCAAAACAATTTGGAAATACTTGAGAGAATATGATGCCCACTAAAATCGGTCCACTCTTGTTTCTCACACACACTAGTGCCAATTCTAGAACTAAGGACCTCTTTATATAGTATGGAGGATTAGGGTTAAACCCTAATACCCATGACTCTTCATTTACCTAGGATCCATGGGTTAAAAGCTCCATGGACTATCCATGGAATTCCATATACTCTTAACCCATCCTAAATAAATCTTAGCCCAATCCATATATATGTAAGATTCCATCTTTTGATCAATAAATTAATTCCAAAATCGGTTCTTGATCAACACTAATTAAATAATATGATTTCATATTAATATATTATAACTTATAATATATTAATAGATCATAAACATCTTACTCTCAAAGGTATATCCATACAAATTGTTAGGTGAAGTGCAACCCAAATGGACCATGTCGGGTTGGGTCAAGTTCATACCAAATATTGTTACAGACTTAGACACCTTATCCAACAGTCTAAGTCTGATAACTATAGTTGCAAGTATAACTTCAGGAACCAACCAGCAATCGTAGCTCTTTAAAACTCTGTTGAACTATGAAACACCATTTTAGATAAGTGATCATATAATCATCTGATCTCAAGATATCAGTCGGACAAATACATGGAACAATGTCGTACTTATTGTCCAACAGTTGTTTCTCGATCTCTGATTTGTTTGACATAGAACTAAATTGAACACATCAATTAGGTTCTGATTGGGCCCGACACATAAGTCAAAACCAAATCATCGAGGGGCCTAGATATCGCTTCTATTGCTAGAAGGAACAGATAAACTTAGACTCATATGCTTGTACTAACTACTTGTTGAGTTATGCACAAAAGCACGTTTTATGACATCAAGTTACTGATGCATTTTCGTACAATCAATGGATAACCAACTCACAGTCAACAACTCACATCTCTAGATTTGAAGATATATATAATATTACCGTCTCACGATCACTCGAGATAAATTCCATGGAGTGATACAAGTGAGCTTGGGTTTAATCCAATACTCAGACCTTATGAGCACTCATGAATGTTGCAGCAACTGTTGTAATGTCTAATGCACCTTAGACAAATCTTACAAGCCAAATTCATGACAGTCTTCATTCAATACCTACTTTCAACGTATGACCGACTGTGGAGAGTTTTGAATAAAATAATTATTCTGGAAGTCAAAACATGCAAAATTGAAACAATAGTAAATGATTAACATAAGATAGTAACACCTCACTTATAAATAAACAACAACTTTTATTTAATCATCAAATGTCAATTACATTTACAAGTTTCAAAATAGCTATCTAATTATTCAAACTAATATTGTCTCTCAGCCCGATGCTCCCCGCATGTTGCAAATGCCTAACCCTAGTCAGTCCCTTCATGAGGGGATCTGCAGGGTTCTCTTCTGACGATACCCTCTTTGCCACGAGGAGTCATTCTTCTTTCTTGTGTCTTATGAAGTGATATTTTCTGTCAATGTGTCTAGATCTACCATGATCTCTTGGTTCCTTGGCTAAGGCAACCACACTATTTCTGTCACAGAAAATCTCCATAGGCTTCTGTATAGCTGGTACAACTCCAAGGTCTCCAATGAAGTTCTTCAGCCATATTGCCTCCTTTGCCGCTTCACTTGCTGTTATGTACTCTGATTCACAAGCTATTGTCTCCTGCTTGGAACTTTTCCAAGTAATTGCTCCTCTATTCAGGGTAAAGACCCAGTCTGACTAAGAGCAGAAATTACCGCAGTCCAATGAGCCTTGCCAGGGTTTCCCTGATATCTTCTGACCATGCTCAAAGCAAAGGCCACATCATAGCGAATACAAGTCATAGCATACATGATCGAGCCAACAGCGGAAGCATATGGTAATCGAATCATCTCAGCTATCTCAGCCTCTGTACTCGGACTCTGAGTTTTACTCAGTCTGGCATTGTGCTAGATCGGTAACTCCCCTTTCTTGGAATTCTCCAAGTTAAACTTCTTCAACACTTTATCCAAGTAGGTACTCTGACTAAGTCCAATTAGTCTTCTACTCCTGTCTTTCAATATCCTTATCCATAGGATATAGGCAGCTTCTCCAAGGTCCTTCATAGCGAAACACTTCCCAAGACAGGACTTAACCTCGTGCAAAACAGGGATGTCATTTCCTATGAGTAGTATGTCATCCACATACAGTACCAAAAAAATAACTATATTCCCACTAGCCCTAACATATTCACCGGACTCATCCTCGCTCCTCGAAAAACCAAACTTTTTGACTTTCTCATCGAAGCAAAGATTCCATATGCGAGATGCTTATTTCAATCCATATATGGATTTCTCAAGCTTACACACTCTATTAGGGTACTTTGCATCGATAAAACCCTCTGCTGATTCATGTAAACAACCTCGGCCAAATTTCCATTAAGGAAAGCGGTTTTAACATCCATGTGCCATATTTCATAATCATGAAATGCAGCTACGGCTAGCACAACTCTAATAGACTTGATCTTTGCTACTGGTGAGAAGGTATCATCATAGTCAACTCCCATAGTTTGAGTAAAGCCCTTCGCCACCAGTCGCGCTTTGTAAGTGTGCACCTTCCCATCCATGTTGGTCTTCTTCTTGAAGATCCATTTGCACCCAACTGTCTTACGACCTGGTACATTGTCAACCAATTCCCAAACTTGATTGCCATACATGGACTGAATCTCACTGTCCATAGCCTCCTGCCATTTAGCAGACTCGGGACTTCTCATGGCTTCCCTGTAATTATTAGGTTCATCCAAATCTATCAGTGTACTGTCACTGATAAATTTATCACCTTCAGTAGTGATGTGATAACCATAATAAAAATCAGGTGTGTTCTTAACTCTAATGGAATGCCTCGGAGGTACGGACTCATCTATCGGCTCAACAGGAGTTTCCTCCTCAGGTTGGTCGCTAGTATTTGAGGTTCCTTCACCGCTTAACTCTTGAAGTTCTTCAAGGTCAATTTGCCTCCCACTGTCTCCTTGGCTTATAAATTCTCTCTCACGAAATACTCCTATCCTTGCCACAAAGAGCACATTCTCACTGGGTCTTTAGAAGAGGTAACCAAAGGATTTATGTGGGTAGCCAATGAAAATACACCTTTCACTTTGAGGTTCGAGCTTGTCGTGAGGCTCACACCTCAAGAAAGCCTCGCAACCCTAAATCTTGATGTGGTCTAGATTTGAAACTTTCCCAATCCACATCTCGTGAGGTATTTTGGTAACCTTTTTGGTAGGGACTAGATTAAGGATATAGGTGGAAGTCTCTAAGTCATACCCCCAGAATGAGATTGGTAACGAAGCTCGACTCATCATGGAACGAACCATGTCTAACAAGGTTCGATTGTGCCTTTCAGCTACACCATTCAGCTGTGGTGTCCTAGGAGGTGTCAATTGTGAGACAATCCAACATTCCTTAAGATAGTCAAGGAACTCAATACTAAGATACTCTCCTCCCCGATCGGATCAGAGCATCTTGATGTTCATGCCCAGTTGATTCTCCACTTCCTGCTTAAACTCTTTGAACTTTTCAAAGGTTTCTGACTTATGTTTGACTAAGTAGATATCCATATCTACAATAATCATCAGTAAAAGTCACATAATAGCGATTAGCATCCCTTGTGGCAGTTTTAAAGGGTCCACACACATCTGTGTGTATGAGGTCCAACAAACCTTCACCCCTTTCACAAGTACCAGTGAAGGGTGACTTTATCATTTTTCCAAGAAAACAAGACTCGCAACTATCATATGATTTTAGGTCAAAGGATTCCAAAACTCCAGCCTTTTGGAGTTGGCCTATGCGCTTCTTGTTGACATGTCCAAGACAACAATGCCACAAGGATGCTTTATCCAAGGTAATCGAAGAATCAATATGAAATACATTATTTCCTAAGTTGTCTACAATCGACAAAATTTTATATACACCATCACAAGGTAATGCTTTAAAATAAAACACATCATTATAAAAAGCATCAATAGCACCGATTTTATTATCAAATGAAAATGTGAATCCTTGCGTGTACAAACTATGAAGGGAAATAATATTTCTTGCCATTTCTGACGAGTAATAATATTTATTCAAATACGACTCTATTGGATTTTATTTCACATCATTGATACAAGCCAAACAAAATAATGTATCAAGCATCATAACAATAAGAGCAAAACACCAAAAAGTGGAACAAGGTAGTGTATGCTCTGTAATCATCTCGAGCCCTTCCCCTTGGAACTGGAAGTACCTTAAACATAAACTTAAAACCATAAGCACAAAGCTTAGTGAGTTCACCAAGATACCGCATACCAAACATATAAATAATAACGGGCCTCACATAAAGAGTATAAAGGGCCCCATACTAATTAGCATAACGGGCCCCACCCTAACTTGCATAATGGCCCCCATCCAATGAGTATAACGGGCCCCGCCCTAACTCGCATAACGGGCCCTACCCACATATAATTCATACTACATAACAAGTAATAGCATACAGAATAATCATCGGGCCCTGCCCAGTAAGCATACAAACACATACACATACTGGTGTCACACAGACAATGACTATTCTAACATAACAGATTATGAGTAGGCATTGGTGCCTTCAACCCGCTAAACATGGTGAGGGAACTCACCTCGCACTTCTGAATCGCATTGATAATCCCTGGTTGTTGGTCCGAAAAATCCCCGAGCTACCAATATCAAATAACACCCATTTAACAATTGGAGTCAAATCTATATCCTTCAATCCATACATAGGGTAAAAATACCATTTTACCCCTTACCTAATTTGGTCCAAGACTAAGGCCCAAACTTTCGATCTAAAAATCCCAAAAACCAATTAACCATCTAAGGCCCACATATGGACCAATTTTCCAAATTGGGCCCAAATCCCTACATGAGACTTACCCTAAGGCTCACTATTTTTTTTCCTACTACAAACTCTTACATCCAGGTGGCCCAACAAGGCCCTGAGCCACCAAGCCCAAAGAATAGCCCAAAACCAAAGCCCAATCATTTGAAGTCCACCAGACTAAGTACGTGGGTGTAACCAATACGTACGTGTAACGTAATCACTTGAGGGCTTGTATGCTAATCGTACCTGCTTGTATGCCCAAGGTACTCACCCATTAAGCCAAAATTTGATTTTAGTCCTTAATCCTTTAAGACATAGCCCCAAAACATAGAGTTGACTTCCTTGAGCTGGAATATCATGTAAAGTTGCTAACTTTACGTTCATGCATGGCTAAATGGAACTCTTAGGCTTAAAAGGGACTTAATAAGTGACTTATTACATGCATGTAACCAAAAATCCCATAAAGCTTACACCTTTATGCTTAAGGAGTTCAATACAAACTCAGATCTAAAAGAACAAGCCCTTAAAACGACTTAACTCTTCCATCAACCCAAAAAAGGACCAAAAGCAAACAAAAACAACTATGAAAAGATCTTAAACATATACAAGCCAAGATGCAAAATGATTCTGGATCCAACGCCTTCTCACCAAGCAAAGTAACTTCAAGCTTCTCTACTTCCTTCACAAAAGCAAAAATGGCATCAAAGTCTTCTTAATAGCTCAAGAACACCCCAAAGAGGGTTTACGGTTGATTTTAGAGTTTATATGGCAATGGAGGCTGGTAAAGAGGCCAACCACGAGGACTTAAGGCCTTTATATAGGGTACAACACCCTAAATTAGGGTTTCAATATCTCTTACGTACCCCCCGTGTACATGTCCAGAGTCCCGACCCAACCTCGCATTAGTACGCTAAGCATAACAAGTGGTACGCCCCGCATACTCATTTTACAACTTATACGCTAAGCATACCAAGTGGTACGCCCCACATAGTGCCCAAGGACCAAAAATGCAAATCTTTTAATAACAAGGGAAAAAAAGAAATATACCAGGATTCAAGTGTTACAATTCTCCCCCATTTGAATTAGACTTCGTCCTTGAAGTTAGATGCCCCGAATAACTCTGGATAATGCTTCCTCATCTCATCCTTGAGCTCCCAAGGCCACTCTGAACCGTTGCGGTGCTGCCATTGCACCTCCACCAACTCGATAACCTTATTCCTCAAGGTTTACTTCTTCCGATATAGAATCGCCACCGGTCTCTCAATATAATCAGGCAATCATACAGTTGAATATCCTTCAAAGGTACAACTGCGGAATCATCCACTAAGCATTTCCGCAGCTGAGAGACATGGAACGTGCTATGAATCTGACTGAGCTCAGCTGGAAGATCTAAGCGATATGCAACCTGGCCCACCCGAGTCAAAACCCTAAAGGGACCAATATACCTGGGGCCTAGCTTTCCTCGCTTCCTGAACCGGATGACACCTTCAGGAGGACCATATCTTCCACCTGGAACTCTAAGTCTAATCGGCGACTGTCGGCATAAATCTTCTGTCGGCTCTAAGCTGTCAAGATCTTGCTCTAAACCTACTTAATCAACTCGGTAGTCTTGAGTACCGCCTTAATACTCCTTATAACCCGCTAACCGACCTCGTCCCAACAAATCGGGGTCATGCACTTCCTCCTAGAGAGCATCTCGAAAAGAGGTCGATTGATACTCACGTGATAACTTTTGTTATACGAAATTCCGCTAATGGAAAATACGTATCCCAATTCCCACCGAAATCCAGAACACACGCCCGCAACATATCCCCGAGAGTCTGAATAGTTCGCTTACACTGACCATCGTTCTACAGATGAAAAGTTTCACTAAAATGGATTCGAGTTCCCAAATCATCATGGAACCTCTTCCAAAACCTAGAAGTAAACCGGGCATCTCTATCAGAAACCATTGATACCGACACCCCATGATGTGCCACAATCTTCTGGATATAAATCTCAGCCAACTTCGCTGTGGAAATACTCTCCTGAATCGGAATGAAATGCACACTCCTGGTCAAACGATCCATGGTGACTCAGATCAAATCCACTCTGTGCGCAATCCTGGGTAGCTTCATGATAGAATCCATAGTGATATCCTCCCATTTCCATACGGGAATCTCCAACAGTTGCATCTTTGTATGAGGACGCTGATGCTCAGCCTTGACTTTCCTGCAAGTCAAGCCCCGCTCCACGTACCATGTCACATCCCGCTTCATGTAGGGCTACCAATAATCAGGATGAAGATCCCTATACATCTTCATCCCCCCCCCCCCCCCGGGATGAATGAAGAACCTAGAATTGTGGGCCTCCTCCATCAGAATCTAGCATACACCTCCCCAATACGGAACCCAAAATCGTCGGTGTAAATTCAACAATCCACGACTATCATAATCGAAGGAAGCCACCCGAACCACAATACATACGCTCTTCCGATGCTCTTCCTTCATAGTCCCAGTCCGAGCCTCACGAATCTGCTCAAACAATGGAGCAGTCATGGTCATCCTCAAACATATATCTCTGATCGAAGCCATGACCGCCTTGTAACTGAGACCATCGGCCACTACATTGGCCTTCCCCGGGTGATAAAGGATCTCGTAATCATAATCCTTCACCACATCCAACCATCGATGATGCCTCATATTCAAATTTAAATGATCCATCAAGTATCTCAGACTATTGTGATTCGTGTAAAAAGTACAATGTACCTCATACAAGTAATGCCACCAATTCTTGAGGGCAAAAATCATGGGCCCCAACTCCAAATCATGTGTCGGATAATTCGCCTCATGAGGCTTCAACTGCCTTGAAGCATAGACGATTACGCGATCCCTCTTAATCAACACCACCCCCAAACCTGTGATCGATGCATCACAATAAACCACTAAATCATCAACACCCTCTGACAAGGTCATAATCGATGCCTCACACAACCGCTACCTCAAAGTCTCAAAAGTTGTCTGCTGCTTAGGCCCCCAACAAAATGTAATTGTCTTCTTTGTCAGTTGGGTCAAAGGAACAACTATATTGGAGAAATCCTGGATGAATCTCTGATAATAACCCGCCAAACATAAAAAACTCTGAATCTCAGATGTAGACCTCGGAACCTCCCACTGCATCACAGCCTCAACCTTGGTCGGATCGACCAGAATACCATTCTGGTTGACAAGGTGCCCCAGAAACTGCACCTCGTGAGAACTCCCAAAATACCATTATGGATATTGAATTCTGTTTCAAAGGAGATATCTATTAGTATGATGTTCACAATGACTGATATTGACATTTATAAGGATTTGCAAGATCGATTTCAACAAAGCTATGGCTACACTTCTTTCAAATTCGGAGAGAACTTTTCAATCTATCTTAGAATCAAGACTCTGTTGGAGTTTATTTCACAAAATTAAAGTCATTATCTGAAGAACTCATTAATTTTCGTCCTCATCGCACCTGCAACAAATGCACTTGCAATGGAGTTCAGGAAATAAAGAAGTACTTTCAAACCGAGCACATAATGAACTTTTTGATGGGATTAAATGAGTCATTTTCTCAAATCAGAGGTCAAATTCTTCTAATGGACCTTTTACCTTATGTTAGTCGTGTTTTCTTATTGCTTACTTAAGAAGAAAAACAGAAATCTATTTCTAATGATTCTCAACAAATTGTTGCTTTTCTTGCCAAGGCTAATCAAAATCAACATCGTAAATTTACTAATAACAACAAAAATGGAAATAGAGAAAGGACTTTCTATTGTCATTGCAAATTACAGGGACACACCATTAATAAGTTTTACAAACTTCATGGTTATCCACCTGGATATAAATCTAAATCAAAGACAAACTTTCAGGCTGCTTGCAAGGTCCCAAAAATAAGTCCCGAAAATTTCATTTTTAATTTAATAAAACCAGTATTACCAAAACATCATCGATACAAGTCATACAAAATAATGTATCAAACATCATAACAATCATAGCAAAACACCAAAAAGTGGAACGAGGTGGTGTATGTTCTGCAAGCACATCACAAGTTAGGCTAGAGAGAGCTGTTGACACTAATAGATGTGTAGCAAGCACAGTCACAAGTATCCTATAAAAAAGAAAAAAATAGCCAAAGCCAAGACGCAAAAGCCTCCAGAGCCTGAATGTTAGAGAGTCATAAAACAAAGTGAAATAATGACTATGAAACTTTATATCCTATAAGAAACATGATTCGACCTCAACTGAAAGAAAAAAAAAAAAATCACAAGAAGGTGATGAATTAGTGACCTTGCCGATGAGTTGTGGTCACGATGATTACGACTGATGCTACCGACACTGTAAAGTCAAATAAAACTAATAAAACTACTTACAGATCTGGTCGTCGGTTGATAAGTTCGATCATCTGATTGGAAGCACTATTACATATATCATGCACTCTCTCTAAACCTTCATCTTGTTATGCACAAAGATATTCCAATTGATTATTGATTACGATAGAGAGGAAAGAACATTATTTGTTTAAATTCATAACAAAAGTTTGCATTAGACCTCACTCATTATATGAATGTTGTCATTACAATATGTCAATATGGGTTTTCAATATCTCAATTTTAATCATAAGAGGCCAATGAATAAAGTTTTACTTGAAAATAACCTTCATTATTGCAATTATAAAGCTACTGCAATGTCAAAGTCATTTATTATTGTAAAAAGGACGTCTTATAGTCCCTATTAGCCATTTAGCTCTGCTACAAACAACATAACAACACATTAACCAACTTAAGCAACTACTCTGTCAGTTTTAAAACCAGAATACAAAATTTTAACTGATGTTATTGCTAGCAAAATTAGTAGAATACATGACTATTTTGTGAACTGCCAACCAAAAATTAAGAAACCAAAAACATATTCTACTAATAAATTGTTTGATAACTAAGTCAATGAACAAACCTTATCAAAACTATTCTAAAATCAAAGTGTAATGAAAACGGGGGATGGAAATCGAGACATGTTGAAGCATCAACCTTTTACCTTCTGTAACCCCTCAAATCTTCTTAATTTCGCATAATGCCCATCGTATGTTGACTTTTCTGAATTGGAAAAAGTAATTTACTAAAAAGCGAAATTAAGCAAAGATAAAATACAGATAAAGTGAGGTGAAATTGGGGGGAATTAAACCCTAATCGAAGTGCTTCATGTGATGACGACGACATGACTGGTAGAAGCACCATTGCCGCCGACCTCACCACCTCCTGGGTCGATTGGATTCTACGGGTTGATTAAACACGAAAGAGGTTGTAGAATAAAAAAAAATCCATACCTATATCGAAACAGAAAAATGATAGGGGGAGGTGAGGGGAGGGGAGACAAATCTCATACCTTCCCTTCTCATTTTTTATTATTATTTTCCAAACCAATGACGACGACACCTCCTACGTCAAGGATTTGTCTTTTGATATAGAGAAACAGAGGGGAGAGAACCTCAACGGTGAACTGGTCGTGGTGTTTCATTGTTGTCTGTTTTTCGCCCCTCTATCACTCGATCTTTGGATGTCGCAAAAAAGGGAGAGGAGGCTTCAACCTATCTCGCAACGTCCTTGGAAGCCACCGATCGGAGGTAGAGAAGATGTAGAAGTAAGATAAGGGCGGTGGGTTGATTCGAAGCAGATGAAGTAGAAGAGGGTAGCGCCGAAAATCACAAGAGACATGGAAGCCTTTCCGAATGAAACTGGGAGGAAATTGAGATAAGAAGAAAGAGGCGAAGTCAAAGGCAGCGGGGAGGAAGTGATAAGAGGATAAAGTCGTAAAAGAAGGAAAAAGTGTGGCACAAATATAAATTGTCAAAGGTTCCTAAGCGGTGTGGCAAAAGTTGTAAATGAAGGAAAAAGTGTGGCACAAATGCAAATTGTCAAAGGTTCCTGTTCACCAAGTTTTTAACAATTAATAGTATATATAATGTTTATCAAACTTCTTTACAGAATTTAACGTTGCTGATACATATAACAATTTATTGTTGATTTTGGTTTTACATGACTAATATGAAAAATGCCATATGAGCCTACATGAGGGTTTGTATACTGAACAAAGTAAATTCATAAAACTACTACACAAACACAACATGTTTTAATCAATGTGTCGCATCAAGTTATGATAAAACAAATATCACGTGGATCATTTATGTTAAAAACTATTGTATTAAAACACCAAATTGCTCTAATATAAATATTTTAATTTAATAAGTTAGGATCAAAAACTCAAAATAAATCTGACTAACATTTTTTTATTAAAATTTCACCTAAAACAATACCAATCTATTAATATGATTAATATGATGTTTATTTAATTTATATTATAATCTAGTTATATTTTATATCAAATCGAGATAATCAAATTATCTTGTAAAATGAGTAAAATGCTAATCCGAACACCCTAGATTTTTGTGTAATAAAATATGAAATGTATAAGATTTAAATATTAAAAATTATCACACGTACACGAAACTGTGTGTCTTGGTGGAAATGATATGTATGGGCTAATGGACTGATTCAAAAAATTCAAAACCCCAAACCCAAAAATTTCATTTCCCGCCTAACCTCAAACCTTAATCAAAACCAAAATCCAAGATCTATCAATAGTCAATACCTCAACCACTCAAATTCTTAACAAAACTTGCGATTAATTGATTTCAATCTTCGATGTCATCGTCTGCGGTGCGCCGGGTGAAAGAAAGCAGCGGCGGCGGCGGTGGAGCTAAGGTCACCACTGTCCCACCATCAAAAACATCCAGAAGCACAACTCCGTTATCGGAAAGAATCATCTGTCGGGGTGGAGATTCAGTAAATATGACCACCGGCAAGGAAAACGCCAACAGTGGCAGACCCACTTCCAGGATCCGGACTACAGCGAAGCCCCAGAAACCGCTTGTTCCGCCGATTGTTCGTGCCGATAAGGATAGCGTGGAACAGCGTGCCAGGTGGTCGACAAGTTCGTCTGTGCGACCAAGAGGTAGGAGCCAAAGTCCATCTGAATTTGTTAGGGTTACAAATGATGTGCGTAAAACTAGGGTTTCTAGGGTTTCAGTGGATCGAAATGAGAGAAGTGTTAGCGTTGATAGGTCTGCTAGGGTTTCGGATAGGGTTGGTCTACAAAACAAAGGTTCTTCGAAAAAGACTAATTCTAAATCTACTTCTGCTAATGGAGTTCCGGCTTCAAAAGTTTCTATAGCGAGTTTGGAGAAAAGCAGTGAAATTTGCAAAGAATCAAACCCGAAACCTACAGTGAAACCCCAATATGCTAGGGTTTTTGCGGTTTCCCCCAAAAGTGGTAAACAAAGAGACAACAATACATCACATCCAGAGATTTCAAACACCCAATCTAGCTCAGATTCGTTTGTGAAAGTCTCTGAAAGCGTTAAACTATTTGAGAAGTTCAAATCAAAATCCAGTGTAGGTTTAAAGTCCAGCAATTCAACTGAAAACGAGGAGATCAGTGTTCGTTCAAGTTTCAGAGACTCTGGTGGGAAGTTATCAAGCAGAGGTAGTACTTCAGATGCTTCAAAAGAGAAGGGAACAAGTGAAGACACTCTAACTGCTCGATCAAATGCCAAGTACCCAAGTAAACTCCATGGAAAGCTCGCATTTTTGGAAGAAAAGGTGAAGAGGATAGCTTCAGATATCAAAAGAACAAAGGAAATGCTGGATTTAAACAACCCTGATGCATCAAAAGTGATGCTTTCTGACATTCAAGAAACAGTTGCAGGTATCGAAAAGGCAATGGGTGATGTTGTTAATGTTGAAACAGAGAAAAAAGGTGATGATAATAATCTACAAGTTATTGTGACAAAAACTAGTCCAATCAAGGAGTTAACTGATGCAAAAAGTTCATCCAAGGGATTGAATCCTGATGAACTAGAAGCAAGATTCTTTCCTCACCATAAGTTACTTAGAGACAGGACAACAAAAAACCATGAAACCCTAAAATCCGAGGTTGCTTTAGCTATTAGTGAAACTAAACACGAGTTATCAGATTCTTTAAGTAATAGTGAATCTAAAGTCACAATTAGGGGTAATTTGGAGATATGTGAAGTTCAAGAAACAGACAGCTCTGTAAATCAAAAATCACGTGAATCTTTTTACAGTGGAAAGGGTAATGTTGAGTCCATGCTTACAGCTGATGAAACATTTGAAGAATCTGATGATCAAGAAAACAAGGGGCTCATGATATATGAAGATGATGTTGATGATAGTTTCAACAATGAGTTAAATGAAATTGGGCACAAGACTTGTACAGGTGGATGGTTTGTGTCTGAAGGAGAATCTGTTCTTCTTGCTCATGATGATGGTTCTTGCACCTTCTATGATGTTGCCAATTCTGAGGTACTAATCTTCTCTTTCTTTTTGAATTAATCTACACGTTATTGATTCGATTAGGTTCAAATTTGTTAGATAAGTGTTATAAAAGCTGTGAAATTCATATGATTTCTTTGATATTTGGCTTGATTTGGTTTATATTATTTGTGTTATTCAGGAAAAATCCGTGTACAAGGCACCAGCTGAAGTTTCACCGAATTTATGGAGAGATTGTTGGATACTTCGCGCACCAGGTGCAGACGGTTGTTCCGGGAGATACGTGGTGGCTGCATCCGCCGGAAACAGCCCTGAATCCGGTTTCTGTTCATGGGATTTCTACACCAAAGAAGTCAAATCCCTCCACCTCGAAGACGGAAACACCACCACCACCACAAGAACAGCACTCGCTCCATTACCCAACAACGTCCTAAACCGACGACATGAAATGACCAATTTACCCCCGGAGAATCGACAGTGGTGGTATAAGCCGTGTGGCCCGCTCATGATTTCAACCGCTAGTAATCAGAGAGGTGTTAGGGTTTTTGATATTCGTGATGGAGAAGATGTTATGAAGTGGGAATTGGGGAGTTTGGTTGTTGGAATGGAGAATTCGAGTCCTTTGCAATGGCGGAACAGGGGGAAAGTGGTGGTGGCGGAGGTCGGTGGTGTTGGGTTGTGGGATGTGGCGTCGCTTACAGCTGAACCTTTGGTATCTGTGAATTTGAACGGGAAGAAGATTTTGGGACTTCATGTGAATAATACCGATGCAGAACTTGGTGGAGGTGTTCGCCAAAGGTAATGTTTTATCTGAAATCCAATTCCATCATTACTCCATTGCAAATTTGCAATTCACAAATCTAACGATTGTTTTGAAATACAGAGTAAGTTCATCGGAAGCAGAAGGAAACGACGGAGTATTCTGCACTTCCGATTCCATCAACGTCCTAGACTTTCGCAACCCTTCTGGAATCGGAATCAAAATTCCAAAACCCACAACCACCGTCCACTCCATCTTCTCTCGCGGAGACTCGATCTACCTCGGTGGATCCACCGCCACACCACCAACCGCCAGAAAACCACCATCCACCGCCCAAATCCAACACTTTTCTATACGCAAACAGAAACTCTTCACCACCTACCACCTCCCGGAATCCAATTCCACCGCCCACCACCATCACAAAGCCATAACACAAGTCTGGGGTGACTCCAGTCTCACCATGGCTGTTTCTGGTTTAGGGTTGTTTGTATTTGATGCTTTGAAAGAGGATGGAATGCGGCCATTAATGAGTGGTGGCGGCGGTGATTATGGTGGTGGTGTGAAGGTGAGAGAGAGTGTTGGGCCGGATAATTTATATTGTCCTTCGTTTGATTATTTGGGGTCACGTGCTTTGGTTATATCTAGAGATAGGCCTGCGTTTTGGAGGTATTTGGCTTAGATATGATTTATGAATATGATTTATGGTTTTTGAGTTTGTGTTATATGTGTTTTTATGATTTTTTTTGTTGTAATGTGGGAAATTATGGTATGTTTTTAATTTATAAGTATGTATCATCGAGTTCGCTTGTTCGATGTTATTAATACTATGGATCTTTGTTATGTTATGTTGATCTTCTTAAGCATGTCTTTCCCAAATGTTGGATATAAGTAGAACTCCATGATTATTTATGTAAATGAATTGCTTTAGTTGTATCATCCCAAAGAATAGTTGTGTTCAACTCTTTCAAAATATGTCTTAATGCTACGTTTGAAAGAGGAACTTAAGTTACATTAGAAGATCAATGGCATGTGAATTCAATCCCTTGGGTTTTCTATTATAAACATGGATTGTTTGATATGTATTTTATTAAGTTTGGTAAGAGGATAGATCTAACTCATTTAGATTTAGGTCGTTTAATACTACAATTAGTAGGGTTTCATTTAGTCTTATAGTCTTTGATATTTTTTTTTAGATTTAGGTCGTTTAATACTACATTTAGAAGGGTTTTATTTAGTCTTATAGCCTTTGGTATTTTTTTTATTGGATACGAAAGAAGTTGAGTTTGATTTAATAAGGTTTTAACTAAATCAGATTTTACTCACTACCAATTACAGATGACAATGGGGTGGGGAAGACAGGGGACCCCAATCTCCCTCCCCATCCCCGAATCCTCATTCAATCCCCATCCCCATGTCCATCGGGGAATATAAATAAACCCCCATCCCCACCCCCAACGGGGAAACGGAGATTTCTTTATCTCTTTTAACATACAAACTTTTACATAAGAAAAAACTATATATTTCAATTTTACCAGCATAAGTTTAAAGATTTTATAAAATATATAAGTGCCCATAAATTTCATAAAAAATATAAATAAATTTTCTACCAAATTTAAATGCATATATGAAAAATTAAGTAGAAAAAAAATATCAGATTGATATTTAAGGTAAAATAGATCAACCAAAGAGAATATATATATATATATATATATATATATATATATATATATATATATATATATATATATATATATATATATATATATGAGTTTAAATTAGATAAAAGAAAAAGCAAAAAGTATAATTTCAACCAAGTAATTACTAACAAGTTAGGTTACTTAGATCAAATTTTATGTATTATAAACTATACTATAAATATATGTTATGTATTATTTTTATATATTAATATATGTCGGGGGTAGGTCCAGGGTCGAGGATTAAGGTATCTCGATCCCCATCCCCACTTTTTTTATTCGGGTATTCCCCATCCCGTCCCCATCCCCGGTCAACCTGAGGATTACCCAGTCAAAACAGGTGTGGGTTTCGGGTTTCCCATTGGATATGGGGCTTTTTGCCATCCATATTACCAATTATTATACATCTTTTAAGACATAAAACAATGATGAATTGATTTTTTTTTTTTTTTTTTTTTTTTTTTTTTTTTTTTTTTGTTTTTTTTTTGTAAAAATGTTTAATTATGTAAACATGAAATAACATTTTTTACATGTTTTTTTTTTCTGTAAATATATAACATTATGTTTCACATACTAATTGAAAAAGCTAGTTGATAGCTATGAAATATTTGATTACTGATAAACTAGCTGATAAAAATAATGGTTAAAAATTAGTTGGCTAAAAAATATAAAATAACATATTTTATGGTTAAAAAATAGTTTAATATTTTAAATGATTATAATCCAAGTTGTATAATTTGATAAAATATAGAGTAAATTACACCCTTGGTATTTGTGGTTTATATCAAATAACACTTTGGTCCAACTTTTGGTAAAGTAACACCAATGGTCCTTATTAAGGGTTTAGATAACACCAGAGGTCCTTCCTTCTAACAATCCTAACGGAGGGTTGTTAAACATTTTAAAAAGATGAAAAATCCATCTACCATTGCTTCCACCACTACTTGCCCACCAATACCCCGCCCACCTGCCACCATCAACTCCACCACCGCCAATCACTATCAACACCATAACTATCAACATCACCAATCACCACCATCATCATTAATCACCACCACCACACTAGCTCCACCACCATTATAACCACCATGCCACTGCCACACCATCATTGTAACTTTAATGAAGATTTAGTATTTGTGTGTTTCTTTACTGTTGAAGCTACTCTAAAATATATTAATTAGATTAAAGAGTTTTAATAAAATAGCTAAATGAGACATAAACTCAAGAATCATCAATTCCAATACATGAACCCAATGTAATTGGGCACTCCAAGGTTTAATAAGAGATTTAAGAGGTTATTAAGAGTTTACTAAAAGTTTAATAAATTTTATTAAGGGAATGAAAAGTTTGGTAATGAACTTAGAGGCTATTAAGAGCTTATTGAGTAATGAAGTTGTTAGATGTCTACATAACCCATCCTTTGACTTTTATGATATCCAAATGACTTAATCATTAAGAAGTAGGTAATATATGACTTTAAAAAGAAATTATTATTATTATTAAGATGTTTTAAAGTCATTATGAATCATTGGTAAAGGTTGGGAAAGTTTGGGATCAGGGGGAAGGGGGGGGGGGTATGTAACATTCAGTTTAGGTGATCAATTGTCAAGTTTAAAATTTCAAAGGATTTAACCCTACTCATGAAGTGAGGTGTATATGTCACGTCGTGAGAAGATTAACGTGAATACGTATCACCTTTGGTCTCACGACGTAAGAATATAATGGCTCACACGTGAGGCCTGCCTGTGAGGAAACCCTAATTTTGGGGATTTTCTTTCCATATTTAAAGTAAGTGAGGGCTAGGGTTAGCCTAGCCTCAACCTTCATCACCTCCTTGCACTCCACTTTGAAACCCTAACATCCATATTTGATCTTGAAGCTCATTTATGGTGATTTTAGCCAATGAGAAGAAGAGGAAGAGCATCTAGTCCATCATTTCTGCATTCAAGTCTCACCATCAAGCATTTACATACCTTCGGGATCTTTTATGAGTATCAAGTTCATTGCTTTATATGTCCATAAGATTATGTCACACCCCACTAAAGTAGAAACACGGGGTGTGACAGTACAAAGGGTCTGATAACAAAAGTTAAAAGACAACACCCACCATAGTATTAATAACTTTACAAATTACAATAAGTTTGAACAACTTTAAAAAGTAATTACAACGTATTAAAATAGAACAACACGCGCAAATGCTTCTACAAGTGTTGTGTCTCTACGTGCCTCTTACTAGGTGATTCCAGAAAAAGAATGTAAAACGAGAATCAACTATAAAAATAGTTGGTGAGTTCACAGGTTAAAAAGAATATTGGTTTCATGAATCATAATAAAAGTTTTGATAGAAGTTTCCATAAATAAAAGTACATTGCTAAAATGAGTAAATAAGTTTACATAAACAAAGTTCGTTGTCATAATGAGAAATAAAGTACATTGCCTAAGTGAGATGCAACATTCATATTCTAATGGGAAATAAAGTTCGTTGCTAAACCAAGTAAACAAGTTTCATTGCTATAATGAGCAAACAAGTTCGTTGATACAAGGAGCAAACAAACTCATTGATAAGACAAGTAAATAAGTTTCCAATAATAAAAGTTCGTTGCTATAATAAGTAAGCTAGTTTGTATGCATATGACCAAACTATAAGTTCACAACCAAGCCTATGACTGATGCCCTATCAAGATCTATGCTTATCGTTCCATAGATGAATATGATATCATGCAGTCAAACAATCACGCGAGCGAGGAGTTGTCAATTCCTAATAACGTTATCCATAATGACCATTAGCTCAAAGAGTTAATGGTTAGAGTAAAGTGGAAGAGACTTAAGATGAAAAGGCCTCATGTTTCAAGTTGCATAAAAATATACCAATCAAGTTTGATACAAATCAATTTAAATACAACGAACAAAAAATATTTTTTTTCCCGGACATGCTTTTCCACCCAAAAACATAAAACCGAAAATAGGGGAGGCGTGAATACTCACAATGCATTGAGATGATGCAAATGATACCTTGAACTACGTTCCACTTGTACCGTTATCCTTTCCAACACAATGTTACACACTATGAGTTTCTAATCGAAATCTAATACTAGTATACTTACTATTACAATATAATTAAGCCAATATTGTGTTAAAATTATGATATTGATAAGTTACAAGTATTTTTCTGTGAAATTAAGATTTCTATAAATCAATTTGTTATATAACAAATTCAAGTGGAATTTCACATTATTGAAATGTTAAAATTTAACATTTTAGGAGGTGTTCCAATGATTAAATATTTAAAAAATAAGTCAATTTGGTACCAAAATTTCCCAAACATTCCATTTCAGTTTAACTGAAGTCAAAGATCTTAAGATAAGTTTTCTTGCATTTTTTATTTGTCTAACTATTTTTCACCATTTTAATTTCTTGAATAATCATAAAATCATGGAAAAATAGTAAATGATCATGAAAAATTCTTAGACTTTTTGAGTGACGGTTTCACACCATCCCTAAACTAGAAAAATTATTAAATGCTACTTTTGAATAATAAAACTTTTTTTTTTTAAAATTTAATTGTGTTTTACATCAAGGAACTCTAACTAAATATAAAATAGTAACTAAAAATCACACAACTTTTTATTTATGTTCCAATTGCATTAAAACATTTCCAGAAAATGTTGCATGCATTTTAGATATGTATAGACATTTTTCCTATATTTAATTAGCTAAATCGATACAAATTCATGAAAAATGGCAATCAGTTACGAAAATTCCCCAAACATTGATATGCAACATATATAATCTACGAAAAATATAAAAATGGATTTTAAAATAGTTTAACATGCTTTTTCTGATTTATGTGTATTTGTTATATCCAAATAGAGATAAATAGAAAATAGTTTCAAAATTACCCAAACTTTTTTTACTAGTGTTATTAGGCATATAAAAGCTGAGAAAAATATAAAAGTTGGTTTCCAGATAGTTTAAATATTTTTCTTTGTTTTATTCACTTAAATAAGCATCAATTCGTTAATAATTATTAATCAGTAAATGAAAATTACAAACTTTTTGTAAAACTAATATACAGTGTACATAAGATGAAAAAAAAAAAAATACTAAAATTGATTTTCAAATAGTGTAACTCGATTTTACGATTTTGAGTGTTTATTTTAACAAAAATAAAGATAATTAGAAAACAATATGTAAAATTTTTCTAAACCTGTTGTTTCACTTTTATTAAACATATATAATCTGAGAAAAATGCCAAAGGTAATTTTCATATATAGGAGTCTGATTTTCATAATTTATGTGTATTTAATTTTAGGAAAATAGAACAAAATAGCATACAGATGAGAAATATCATCCAACTTTTTATATAGTATCCTAATATAATATAAGATGTTCTGGTAAATTTTCATTAATTTTGGGTGAGTAAAAATATTTTTCCCGATTTTAGTCCCATATATACCCAAAAATCATGGAAAAAATATAAATACATTATGAAATATCCTCAAAATATTTTTATGAATAGTCCACATGGCATAGAAGCTGAGAAAAATCATATATTGGCTTTTCAAATTCTCTATAGTGGTTTTATGATTTATTGATACTAAACAATATAAAATTTAAAAGTCATACCAAACGGTAACAAAAATCGATTAAGCTTAATAAGAGCCTTTAATAACTTGATGTATTATCCACAAATTTATCCTTGATTTATGGACATCAGAAAGTATTTTATATGACTTATTGATATATTTTCTTGTAATAATTATCATAATTCAAGAAAAATGAATTATTTTCTGAAAATTTCTAGAACCTCTCATTTTGGTGGTTGGATTCTGGGAAAAATTGGATTTGGGAAGAAAATGAGTTCTGGTTATTTTTATGTAAATAAAATCCTTGATGAGCACATTTGAAAGCTTTTAGCAATGATCATTGAACATCTAACACCTAGGCTTGAAGATCATCACATGCATGTAGGTTTAAGGACCATGCATGGTGTTAGAAGTGTTAAAAAGTTGTTTTTGAAGAAAACTTAACGTGTATGTGGTGATTTTCCACCAAAACTTGTAGAAAAATGCATTTCCTTGATTTTGACTTAGGTTTAGGTCATAAGACTTCACCATCTTGCCATGCATGATGTTTTTTCGGTGAAGTCCTAACACCATTATCATCAAAACCGTAGGGGTGTGTGTGTATGTTTATGTGTTCATGATCTTTAATTAGAATGGAGTAGAAGAAGGAGAAAATATAAGAAAATAGTAAAACTTAAAGGGATAGTGAAGTAGAAATCGATTTTACCTTCAAGAACACCACAAGATGATGAAGATTTCGACTTTAAAGTGTGTTCTTGGACTTATTTTCTAGAAAATTTCGTGGGTTTGAGAGAGAGAGAGAGAGAGAGAGGAAGGGAGAAATGGAGTGGTGGAGTGTGAGAGAGAAAGAGTGAAAGAAAAGTGAAGAGTGTATGTTTATGTAAAAGTGATTAAATGTTTTGGGAAGACAAATTTTGAAGGAGGAGAGAGGGTGGCCAAATTTTTGAAGGTGAGAGGGGCTCCCTCTCTCTTCCAATTTTATAAAATTCAAATATTTATGTAAATATCAATTTTTATAAAATATACACCTTAATCTAGTTTTTATTCATAAAACCTTGATTTTTGACTTATAAATTAAGGGTAAATGTTAATGACTTAAATTTTTATTTTCCTTGATTATATTTCCTTGATCTTAATTATTTTAAATTGAGATTTTAAGGTTCATAATTATTTTCATATAATTTTTGTGGTTAAAGTTTATAAAATTAGGTATTTAGGGTTTTTCGGATTTTACTTAGCTTTGAATATCAAAATAAATTGAATCTTTGAGACTTCAAACTATTTTTGTGTTTCCTAACTCTTATTCAAGTTAGAAATAATGTTTGTAATTCATTTTTGTCGGATTATTGGCATTCTATGTAGCAGTTTTGTGATTCAAGTGAAATTGAAGAATCAAATATACTAGCCCTATTTTCAACTTTGACTTAAGTTCCTATGAGACTTGGACCTAATTTCTACTTCTAGGTAACGTGCATGAAGTGTCTACATGATTCATGTAAAGGTGTTCGAGTCGAAGAATGATCCGTATATGGATAGTCACTACAGTTAAGTAGTTGTAGAATTCACATATCAATGTTGAAATCTAAGTACACTATCCTTCGATTCTACTTGTTTCCAAGTTTCTAGTAGGTTATAACTTAGCATCTAGTTACAATGTCTAGTATGTGTCATGCCTATATGTGCAACTAAGTTTATTCAAATCTAGAACTGTCTCAAATTTTGACGGTTGTCACAGCTTAGATCTAGGTTTTTATGCTTAATATTTCATATACAAGATGATGTAGTGGTTGGAATCCATAAAGTTGCCAACTTTGTGGATCTCATGTGTCCCTTGAGTAGTATTGTTGCTAGATCTGGAATATGATTGAGTTTTACGACTCTTGCATGATTTGGTGTCATTTCCTTCTTTTGTGCCCTAGTTAGTGTCTAGGACATGTATTAGACATGCATGTCAAAAAAGCCATGGTTTTTATGCTTAATATTTCATATACAAGATGATGTAGTGGTTGGAATCCATAAAGTTGCCAACTTTGTGGATCTCATGTGTCCCTTGAGTAGTATTGTTGCTAGATCTGGAATATGATTGAGTTTTACGACTCTTGCATGATTTGGTGTCATTTCCTTCTTTTGTGCCCTAGTTAGTGTCTAGGACATGTATTAGACATGCATGTCAAAAAAGCCATGATTTTTATGATGTTCTAGAGTAAATAAGACACTATGGGGGATTTGGTTGCTTGCCCAAAAAGAGACTAAGAGTTTCATTAAGAACTTCTGATCAGAGCGTTCTCATGATGTGAGCACAAGGAGTATCGCGGCGTGAGGATGGGGTTCCTCGACTTTTTTGGACTCATTAGGTCACGACGTGACTAGTGGATTGTGGGACTTTCAAGTATGGATTAATTTTGACTTTGACCAGGGTTTAACCAAGCATGGCCTAAGGGTATTTTGGGTATTTTGAGTGATATTTGAGATTGTTCATTATTTTATGAATAGGTGACGGGTTGAGCTGACATTCAGAGCCATGTCTTGTTCAGAGATCTTTTTTAGAATGATCAATGAGTTTTCCTCATTGTACTTGTGGGTCGAGGACACCAATGCCGACCCACTGGATTTTGTATCCTAGTATAAAGGATGATGATATGTTATAGTGATATGTAGATCTGCCTGCGTGAGTGTTGAGTGGCTATGTGTTTATCTGTTATGTATATGTCGATACGTTATGGTTTTGGGGTTGAGGCTTTACTGCTTTGTGCGTGAGCCAATATAACATGGGTATTCCAGTCCGATGACTGAGTGGATCCAAGGGTATTCCAGTTTGATGACTGAGTGGACCCGTTGTATATTGGCATTCCAGTCCGATGACTGATTGGGCTAGGGGTATTCTAGTCTGATGACTGAATGGACCCAACATGCAATGTTATTTATTTTATGTTGTGTGGTGGTACTTTAGGGGAACTTACTAAGCTTTGGCTTACAATTTCAGTTTATTGTGTCAGGTACTTCAGTTGATTGTAGGAAAGTGAAGGCGTGATCATGCACATCTTCCCGATTTTATGATATTGGATCTTGGGAAAACTTTGATTAGGATTATACTTTTGAAATAATGGTTTTGTAAACACTTTATGGTTAAAATGGGTTGTTTTTGAAAATTTTAAATTTCTATGATTTTTGGGATGTTACAAGTTGGTATCAGAGCCTTGGTTTGAGAGAATTGGATGGGCATTCATGGAATCAAGAAACTAGGGAACTATAAAAAGTTTTAAAAATGGTTTTCAAAAGTAGATAAGGAAGGATGCGATGTGTACGATCAGCCGGAGCAAGAAAGTATACTGCAAGTTACCCCACTGTTATTTGATAAGATGTTATGATAGAACAATATGCTATTTATAAGCTAGGGATCTTTAGGAACTGCATGATAGAACTGTCTGATGGCCTAGGGTTACTTCTTGTATGAAATTGACATCAGTACTATAATTGCTTAGTGTATGCATCATAGTTGTACATAACTAGATTTTATAGCATGAGAATATTTGGTTTATCCTTATTTCCTGTTCCTTGTATGGTTGTGGGATTTTGTGACATCCCTAATTTCACGGCAAAAAAAAGACCGATTTGTTTATGCTTGCTTTTAAAAATCAGACTAATCTTTTAAAGCATTTCTTATCAATACAGACCAAAAGCATAAACAGAAATAGACCTTACAACAGTTATTCATAAATACTGACCTATAATCCAAAATCTCTCGTCAAGTCCACCAACTTATACTCTTGTGTTATTACCTGTAATGCAAAGAAAACAGAGTGGGTCAGGCTTGGGAGCCTGGCGAGCATATAGGGTTTTCAACCCACAATAATATAATTATTATATTTAATTATCAAACAATCAATTCAAATACCCACCCCCATTATCTCCATTTATTTCTTAAATAATTATCCTAAGAACCTATTACCCTTCTCCCATTCATTCCTAAGGATTGCCCTAAGGAACTGGCACAAAGTCTAGTGCTGCCAAGGTTCTTAGATTACCTCTGGTAAACCCGCAATTCACAATAATTAATGAACACCTAGTTCAAGAACACCTAATGAACACTTAGTTCCAATATTACCCAATGAAGACCTAGTTCACAAACACTTAATGACCACTTAGTTCAATTATCCCTGATGAACACTAAGTTCAAATATCTAATGAACACTTAGTTCGAATATCTCTGGTGAACCTAATCACCTAAGGAACACAGAGTATGAAAGCTCTTAGTTCAAACAACGTGATAATAAAGTATATCTCGATCCTGCGAAACCACTAATGTTATAAACACATATAAATTATATTTCTAAAACAATATATCCCATCCGTCGATCCCCACATACTGACCCTATACAATGATCTCACGAGATCTAGCCTAAGGAATCGATATGAACCACAAACTGACGAAGTTGCTTCGGAAATTCCCTGGAAGCAAACAAGGATCAATAAAGACATCAAATGAGGGGAATGGAATAAGTTTCACCACGAACCTTCTTTCGTAAAAGAAAGAACCACAAGACATTTTAAGTCAGGGGTAGTTATCTAGATAACAATGCCTTGGTGTGGTCCGACTATCATGAGATATTCTCCCCAGACTCTACCTATCCCAGCATCGAACTTTGCCTAGCAGTGGCTTGAATACATGAGGTATTTCACCCCCAGACGCACCCTATCCAGCAATATAACACCAGACATACCTATTAGTGGTCTATTACCGACACACTTTATTAGGCAGTCTACGAAGTTCCCTTAATTACTTCGTGAAAGAAAACGCTGACATATGAAGCTCGGTTAATCACCTCATAAAAGAAACGCTGACTCCAAAGCTCTCTCAAAATAAAAGTATGGGGAAATACTACTAGAGTACTCCCGTACGCTCCCGTAACCGACACACAAAATTGTCAAAAAGACTTTGTACATGATAGTACTTCTGGCACATTATAGTACTCTAGTATGCGAAAGAATCGTACCTGAGAACATAATAGTACCCTGGTACAAGCAGCACCCAAGACACAAAGCTTTGAAAAAGACTTCGTACATAAAATGTACTTCTGTACATAGGATGTACTCCACCGATCATTAATCTCACAACACACGTACTCTTAATAAGAGGCTACCCAATGTCCAAACTTAATTGAACTAAACATCCCTATTTAAGCCTTAACCCATCACTAGGCAAGCCTACAATGCTTATAATCAATTTTCGATATTAACTCCGTTTAGGCAATGCTAACTAGTGTATACTTAACACAAAGTTTTAGATAATAATATCATATATTCACGTCTTAACACATATTGAAGCATAACTGATTTGCACGTTGTATATCATCAAATATATCTAACTCGTATTTCGGACAATAACAAATACTTTACATACATATGTATATTTCATACTTTAATCAATACACGTATAAAAATCACGTTCCTAAAAGGGACTATACGCATGATACCTTATCGTATGAACACATAATTCAAAAATACATAATCCGTACTCCCGGATCTAAAATTTACCTCCTTACCTAATCCATATTCCTGGATCTAAAACTAACCCATACTCTCAGATCTAAAACTAACCTCCTGACCTGATCCACACATCCAGATCTAAAACAAGTTTATCTCTTTATCCTTTTATCTCCTGGTCCAACCCACTTTTTATCACCTACCAACAACCTCATCTACTCATGTTCTACCCAACATATTTTTAGATTCAAATTACGTATATAGTTTAACTCATTAAAACTTATATAATTCATCCATTCCACAATCATCTCAAATAAACAACAAAATATTTTACACGTAGCACGTATTTCATAGCGAATACTTAATATTTATGTGTTAGAAGAAAGTGACCACACACTCCCTTGATTAGAAGATGATCGGACAGCACTACGACTTGTAGAAGTAGTATTCTTCGGTAGATCTGGAAGATCTTCACAAAATATTGGCTTCTCGTGGGCAAAGCTTCGGCTTGGGAATCGCACTTCTCAGGATCTTCGGTGCTTCGGGACTTACTTCGGGTCTCGGGAATGATACCGGGGCTTTGGGATATTTCTTGCACGAAAAACGATGCAAAAACGCGAGAGAAAGGGAAGAAATGAGCAAAAGAATCGGCTGCCATCGACATCCTTTTATAGGGGGCTGAAACCCGATTTACACTGGGCGTAAAATGCATTACGCTGGGCGTAATGTGGATCAGCTCGCTGACTCCCCCCATGGATAATATCGGTTATTTTATATGTAAATTAAATATCGAAAATATTTAATAAATATAAAAAATTCATATCTTCCTCATACGAACTCCATTTTCGACGTTCTTTATATCCCCGCGTAGGTGAGACTACGCTCTACAACTTTTGTTTAGACTTCGTTGGCTAATTTTAAATTTATTTTTATTATTTATTTTTAGTAGGTCGGGACAGGAAAACTCCGTTATAAATTCATAACTTCTTCATCCGACGTCCGTTTTCGCCTATCTTTTTATCGTTTCACTACTATTAATGAGATCTTCGATTCTCGTTTAGATTGTTTCGGCTAAAAACCGCTCGATCTCAAATCGAGTATTCGGGCTGCATACTGCTAAACTGAAACTTAGAAAAATCATAACTTCCTCATACGAAGTCAGATTTGGACGTTCTTTTTATGCACGCTCACGGTTTAACGAAATCTACGACTTCCGTTTAGATCGCTAAGGCTAAATATTGCTCTAATGTAAATTCACTATTTACGTCGCGCTGTGTCGTGCCGGTTCTGTCGCGAAACTTCGACAGGTCATAACTTCTTCGTTATAATGCGGATTTCGGCGTTCTTTATATGTACGGAAACCTTGTAACATATACTATAACCTAGTTAATATTATTCATTATAATTAATATTTCATCAAAAATTCATTTTTGACGCCTATCGTCTCTAAATTGACTAGCCCGGATCTACGGGCGTTACAGATTTGGGTAGAATCAAGTATTAGATTGTCTACATGATCCAATGTTATGTATGATTAGCATACGTGAGTGATGCAGGGTTGGTATAAGTTTCATGGATGAGTATATGTGTGAGCAGCCAATCAGATGAAGAATGTTTAGCCACTTTCGAGAGAGTGAGGATAGGATGTATGCATATCCTAATTGTTGTATTTATTTGGGTAGTTTGTGATGATCCTTTGAGACAAATATGGATAGGTGTGGAAGGCAGTATGGGCCTATACTACCGAAAGCACATGACCCATACGCGTAGCAAGGAAGTCACAAACCCCGAGGGTTTCTTCTATTTGGAATGGTTATGATGGTATGACTTGTGGAAATTCCGAGTTAGTCTGGTTTATTTTAAGTATGGCTCTTACAAGAGGATCTGGTTCCAGAGCTGGAGCTAGTGGCTAGGATAGGCCAGGATTGACGGATGATCAGATACGTGAGATGATTACCGCTGAGATGGCTACTGCTGATTCTGGAGTTTTTTTAGGTCTATCAAGACCGCCATGATTGATTTTTTTCACGATCACTAACAAGGTTGTAGAACTCGCTACTCGGTGCCTGCTCGACCGACTGCCGAGTAGCGAGTACTCGGGGAGTACTCGGATTCGGTAATTCATGTAGAAATATTTTTAGGAAAATTATATATGTCAAAATCATAAGTTAAAATCATAATTTGATTGAAATATATAACAAAATTAGATACATGTGTGTTAAATAATAAATCATTAATTGTATTATACATATTAATCTTGAAATTCTTTACTTTTTTCTATTTTTATGACAATTTTGACCCTTTGACTAAGTTTGACCGAGTAGGCAGAGTTTGACTTTGTTGAATGAGTAGGCCCGAGTTAGAGAGATTTTGACCGAGGTTGATCGATTTTTGACCAAGTTTGACTTAATCTAAGTTTTTTTGCTGAGTTCACATAACTCGCCTCGGTGGAGGGCCGTTTCCGAGTACTCGGCCAAGTAGGCCGAGTTTTGCAACACTAATCACTATGCTGGTCTTACTGAGGCTGCTGCTGTGGGGATTTGAGGGGAGATGGCTTTCTACTACCAGGACTTCGATAATACGAAGCCCCCAGAGTTTGATGGGGTCAGGGAACCAATTGTAGCGATAAAGTGGCTATTTGATATGGAGGGTTTTTTCTTCACTTGTTCTTGCCTTACTGACTAGAAGGTCAAGTGCACCCTGAACCTTCTCAGGTTGGGGGCAAAGGATTGGTGACTGGTGCTTACACTCATGAGCAGAGA
Organism: Lactuca saligna; assembly: GCF_052625555.1. Classification (NCBI taxonomy): domain Eukaryota; kingdom Viridiplantae; phylum Streptophyta; class Magnoliopsida; order Asterales; family Asteraceae; genus Lactuca; species Lactuca saligna. The sequence continues at coordinate 68,493,671 of NC_136417.1, read as the reverse complement.
GATGCTGTTACTTGGGAGCAGTTCTCAAAGATGTTTCGTGCAAGATACGTTCCCTTAGTGAAGAGGGAGAGGTTGGCTCAGGAGTATTTGGATTTGAGATAGACTACCGAGATAGTGACAAACATCACCAAGATGTTTACAGAGAGGGATCTTTTCTAAACTGAGTTTGCTGCTTTGGAGAAGGCTTAGATGACCCGATACTTGAGCATGCTTAAGACGGATATTCGGCTGTTCATGTCCACTCAACGTTATGCTACCCTCGCTGAGCTTTAGGATGCTGCAAGGAGGCGGGAGATTGAGATAAAGATTCAAACAAAGGAGTTGAGGCAGGATCCTATTCAGTCACAACCTGTGATGAAGCGGTTCAAGCGCACTAATTCGAAACTTTGGGGACAGAGGGGCCACACTTGTGGTAAGTGTGTCAAGGTTCATGAGGATGTTTCCAATCATCATCTGGGTGCCACAGATGTGGCAGAGAGGGCTACATTACGAGGGATTGTCATCAGCATGCCCCGTCGCCGAGCACCAATATTTATTACCACTGTGTGTAGGTTGGACATATGAGGGCCAACTGTCCATCGCTTGCGGTTAGACCGACACAGGCCCCAACACCAACTACACTAAGGATCACTGATGGACGATAAGGAAGGGTAGAGCCCTCGAGGGCTTGAGGTCGTGATTTCCAACTTACGACAGAGGAGGCCAGGTCGGCGCCAGACGTCATTACTAGTATGTTTCCATTTATTATTAGGTTAGTTATTTTGTGGTATGCTTATATTTATGATTTTGTTAGATACCTTCTTAGTGAACTCCTTGCCTGCTCTTGTTCTTTTTGACTCGGGTGCGAATTGATCTTTTGTATCTCAGTCTTGCAGTAGGGGTTTTGATATGACTATTGGGGAGCTGGAGTGTCTGTTGTGGGTTTCTATCACCAACAAACACAAAATTCATGCATCGAGTGTTTATCAGGGCCGTGACTTGGAGAATTTTGGGGTGGCGCCTTATCCGATTGATTTGATTCCTATCCGCATGGGGGATCTGTGTGATAGTAGAAATGGATTGCTTAAGTAGGTTTGGTGCTATGATTGAATGTGAGGATCAGCAAGTGGTAGTTCGAACCCTAAGTGGGCGAGAACTGGTTATGTATGGAGAGGGTACCAGGGTTGGGTCAGCTTTTTGTTATACTGTTAGGGCTCGACAGTATATTCAACATGGTTGTTGGGCTATCTTGTGTATGTGGTTGATACTCGAATTGGGAAGGAGGTTTCAATTTTGGATGTACATATTGTTAGAGAGTTTGCATATGTGTTTCCGGAGGAGTTACCAAGTGTGCCTCCTGAGAGGCAGGTTGAGTTCAGGATCGATTTGGTTCCAGGTGCTACTCCGATTGCTAAGGCACCTTACCGAGTGGCACCACCTGAGATGCATGAGTTATCCTCACAACTTCAGGAGCTACTGGGCAAACATTTTTATCAGACCGAGCAGTTCATCGTGGGGAGCATCGATTTTGTTTGTCAAGAAGAAGGATGGTTCACACCGGATGTGCATCGATTACCGGGAGTTGAACAAATTGATGGTGAAGAACCGTTATCCACTTCCGCGGATTGATGACCTCTTCGATCATTTGCAGGGTGCATCTTGGTTCTCCAAAATCGATTTGAGGTCGAGGTATTATCAGATGAGGGTTAAAGAGGAGGATGTGGCGAATACCACATTTCAGACTCGTTATGGTCATTATGAGTTCGTGGTGATGCCGTTTGGGCTCACCAATACACCGAAGACATTTATGGATATGAATCGGGTATGCAAACCGATGCTTGATCGATCAGTCATTGTTTTAATTGATGATATCTTGGTATATTCCAAGACCAAGGGAGCAACATGAGGAGCATCTTTGAGAGTTTCTAGGAGTGTTGAGGCGAGAACGACTATATGAAAAGTTCTCGAAGTGTGAGTTTTGGTTACGAGAGGTACAGTTCTTGGGGCATATCGTTAACCAGAACGGGATTTTGGTCGATCCGAACAAGATAGAGGTTGTGATGTAGTGGGAGGTTCCGAAGTCTCCCTCAGAGATCAGGAGTTTCTTGGGATAAACAGGGTATTATCGGAGATTCATTTAGGACATCTCCAAGATTGTAATTTCCCTCACTCGTTTGACGAGGAAGGGTGTGAATTTTTGCTGGGGGCCTGAGCAGCAGGCTGTGTTCGAGACACTGAGGCAAAAGTTGTATGATGCCCCAATGTTAACCCTCCCTGAGGGTGTTGAGGATTTTCTCGTATATTGTGGTGCATCCATCATTGGTTTGGGAACGGTGCTTATCCAACACGTGAAAGTCATTATATATGCTTCTAGGGAGCTGAAGTCGCACGAGGTTCATTATCCAAATCATGATTTAGATTTGGGAGCAGTGGTGTTTGCTCTCAAGATTTGGCGGTATTATTTGTATGGGGTCCATTGTATAATCTACATGGATCACAAGGGTTTGAGATATCTCATGGATCATCCGAATCTGAACATGAGGCAACATAGGTGGCTTGACGTGGTCAAGGATTATAACTGCGAGATTTTGTACCACCCGGGGAAGACGAATGTGGTTATTGATGCTTTGAGCTGCAAGATGGCTAGTTCTTCTGTTGGGAGCATTTGTATGACGATCTATATTGATTCACCATTGTTGGGTATGGGTACCAGATTTTGGTGGGAACATATCACCATAGATTTCATCAGACTTTGGAGGTTCTCATGTGGAAATAGGAACATATCACCATAGATTTCATCACCAAGTTGCCTCGGACAACTAAGGGGTTTGATGCGATTTGGATGATAGTGGACCGATTTACCAAGAGTGCCCATTTCTTAGACATCCGTGAGATCTCTTTGGCCGAGAAATTGGTCGATGTATATGTACGTGAGATTTTCGCTCGACATGGTGTTTTAGTTTCTATCTTTTCAGACCTGGATGTTCAGTTTACTTCATGGTTTTGGCAGAATTTCCGTGAGGAACTGGGTAAGAGGTTGCACTTTAGCACCGGTTATCATCTGCAGATGGATGGACAAAGCAAGCAGACCATTAAGACGCTTAAGGATATGTTGCGAGCCTGTGTGATTGATTTCGGTAGGAGTTGGGACTCATACTTTCCCTAGCCAAGTTTTCTTACAACAATAACTATCACTCCAGCATATTTGTGCACCGCCATTCGAGCTTCTCAATGGGAAGAAGTGTCGTACCTTAGTATGTTTAGAGAGAGGTGGGTCATAGAGTTATGGGAAGGACTGAGGTAGTTCTTCAAATGTCAAAGATCATTCAACAGATCAGACAGAAGCTGCAGACATCTCAAAGTCGGCAAAAGAGTTATGCCGATAAATGTCGATCCGAGTTAGAGTTCCAGGTCGGCAACATGGTTTTGCTGAAGTTATCACCATGGAAGGGTGTAATACGCTTCAGGAAGAGGGGAAAGTTGGGGCCCCGGTATATCGGGCCATTTCGGGTGATTTCTAGGGTTGGAAAGGTGACATACATACTGGATTTTCCTGAAGAGTTTATTTAGATCCACAACACCTTCCGTGTTTCGCAGCTTCGAAGGTGTGTGGATGATGATTAAGCGGTTGTATCTCTAGATGATGTTCAGATTGATGATCGTATGAATTATATTGAAAGACCATTGGCGATCTTGGATTGGAAGATGAAGGACTTGTGCAACAAGGTGGTGTCTTTGGTCAAGGTTTAGTGGTAACATTGGAAGGGTTACAAATAGACATGGGAACCCGAGTCAGAGATGCAGGAGCATTACTCTGAGTTGTTCATAGTAGCGGACTTCGAGGAAAAAGTCTAATGCAAGTGGTGGAGAATTCTAACATTTTGATCAGGTGAGCAATTGTCAAGTTTAAAATTTCAAAGGATTAAACCCTAATCACGACGTGAGGTGTGTATGTCATGTCGTGAGAGGATTAACGTGAACGTGCATCTCGTTTGGTCTCACGACGTGAGAATATAATGGCTCACGACGTGAGATCTGCCTATGAGGAAACCCTAATTTTGGGGATTTTACTTCCATATTTAAAGGAAGTGAGGGCTAAGGTTAGCCTACCCTCAGCCTCCATCACCTCCTTGAAATCCCCTTTGAACCCTTAGCATCCATCCATGATCTTGAAGCTCATTTGTGGTGATTTTATCTGAGGAGAACAAGAGGAAGAGCATCTATTCCATCATTTCTGCATTCAAGTCTCACCATCAAGCATTTACATACATTCTAGATCTTTTGTGAGTATCAAGTTCATTACTTTATGAGTCCATAAGCTTAGATCTAGGTTTTTATGCTTAATCTATCATATACAAGATGATGTAGTGGTTGGAATCCATAAAGTTTCCAACTTTATGGATCTCAAGTGTCCCTTGAGTAATATAGTTACTAGATCTGGAATACGATTGAGTTTTAAGACTCTTGCATGAGATTTGGGGTCATTTTCTTCTTTTGTGCCCTAATTAGTGTTTGGGACATGTATTAGGCATGCATGTCCAAAAAGCCATGATTTTTATGATGTTTTGGAGTAAATAAGACAATGTGGGGGATTTGGTTGCTTGGAAAAAAAGAGACTAAGAGTTTCATTAAGAACTTCTGATAAGAGCGTTCTCACGACGTGAGCACAAGGAGTGTCACGACATGAGGATGGGGTTCCTCGACTTTTTGGACTTATTATGTTACGACGTGGCCATTGGGGGTCACAACGTGACTAGTGGATTGTGGGACTTTCAAGTATGGATTGATTTTGACTCTGACCAGGGTTGACCAAGCTTAGCCTAAGGGTATTTTGAGTAGTATTTGAGATTGGTCATTATTTGATGAATATGTGACTAGTTAAGCTGACATTCAGAGTTGTGTCCTCTTCAGAGATCTTTTTATGAATGAGAGGTGAGTTTTCCTCACTTTACTTGTGGGTCGAAGGCACCAATACCGTCCGACTGGATTATGTATCCTGGTATAGAGGATGTTGATATGTTATAGTGATCTGTAGACCTGCATGCTTGAGTGTTGACTGGTTATGTGTTTATCTGTTATGTATATGTCGACATGTTATGGTTTTTAGGTTGAGGCTGTATCGCTTTGTGCGTGAGCCAATAGAACGGGGGTATTCTAGTCCGATGACTGAGTGGACCCGAGGGTATTCTTATCTGATGACTGAGTGGACCCATTGTATATTGGCATTCCAGTCCGATGACTGATTGGGCCAGGGGTATTCCAGTCCGATGACTGAATGGACCCAACATGCAATGTTATTTATGCTATGTTGTGTGGTGGTACTTTGGGGAAACTCACTAAGCCTTTGGATTACAGTTTAAGTTTATTGTTTTAGGTACTTCAGATGATCGCAGGAAAGCGAAGACATGATCATACACATCTTTCGGTTTTTATGATATTGGATCTTCGGAAAACTCTGATTTTGATTATACTTTTGAAACAATGGTTTTATAAACACTTTATGGTTAAAATGGGTTGTTTTTAAAAATTTTAAACTTCTATTATTTTTGGGATGTTACATGGTAACATAAGATGCTAAAAGTGAAAATCATGTGTAGTGACGTTGAAGTGAGTGTTTGAGATGCCATTTCTGACTAATGAGCATCAAAGTTAGGGACCATGGTGTTGATGTGGGCATCTAAGATGTCAGTTCGAACATAACTGTCCCAATTCTTGGTTGTTTACTTTGTAACTGTACTAGAATCAATAGGTGGGGATTAATGAGTTCCCAGGAAATATGAGAACAGGGGAATACAACACAAGTGATTGAGGTGAGTACTACCGAATACATGTCCTATATATAATAATATGTTTTTAAGACATACATTGATTTATATATGTTTACACCTTATGTGCTATGCATTATATTATGTATGCATATTATGTTCATTCATAAAAACTGGGTTTTCATTAAAGAGTTTTGAAAAATAAGAAAGTGACAAGTGTTTTGAAAAAGGTTTTCACATACAATTTGTTCATTTATGTAGGATGGAAAAAGGTTTTTGCGTGTCCTACCAAGCCTATAGCAATGTGACTTAAGTGATTAATGGGAGAAAAATGTTGTATGGTATTCTAGACATTTCATATGTGTACATGACTCTTGTTACCTTAAGTACCAAACCAATGATTGATAGCACACCCGTACCCTTTAGTAACCAAAGTGACAACGTGAAACCTAAGGAGTCATGTTGTAACGACCCGAATTTTCTACACATAATATCTAAGGGAAATATCATAGTTTTATCTAACAATGCAAAAATCTACTCTAATTAAAACACTTTATTTCCCAAGTGCTCACGTTGCACATCAACCTTTTGTTGGGCGATCTGATTGTAGGCGTTTAGTCGTGACCACGTTGTTTTGGACTTGCCACGTCACAAAACGTGCCCACACCGTTTACTCTTATTCTTAATTAGCATCAAATTAAATAGTTATTGTAAATTTAAAAATTTAAAAATATAATATTAGTTTCAGTTTAGAATCTTAGTGATTATTAAGTTTAAAGTTACATTGACACATTATAATTTCTAGTTTTTTTCTTGTCATTTTGATCAGATTTAGACTATATTTTTTTTCATAAAATATATAAATGTACATTCATAAAAGTTTACACAGGCGTAGGGGGAGATGGTCAATAAGCTACATCAGTAGCTTATCGAACTTTTTAAGCTGTAATGTTCGATAAAACAAAATAAACTTAAAGTCCACTTGACGATTTCTAGGAACCATACAAGCATATTCGTCTTTATCCATCATTGCCAGCCGGCCGATGTACGGCCAATTCAATCGTTAACCATATAACACCTCTAGTAATCCACCTGTTTCTGATCAATCTAATTATTTATCAATATCGATCAGCATTAATGAACATCAACAATCCCTCCGCTAAATCAAAATGGTCCACTGGTCTCTGTGATTGTGGCAGCAATCCGGCGACATGTAAAGTCACCACCACCAACCCCTCTTTCTATACGTGTACACCATATATACTTTAGTTTTACGATGGATAAAATGGTTTAATTTGCAGGTTTCATAACATGCTGTCTCCCATGCATCACCTTTGGTCAGATCGCAGAGGTGGTTGACGAGGGTCAAAGTTGTAAGTAAACTAACTGATGTCTCCCATGCATGTTGAACCTTGATCTGATTTGCTGACTGATGGGTATACATGCAGCTTGTGTGGCTCAAGGTTTCATCTATGGCGTCTTGATGATTGTTCAGTGCCATTGGCTGTATGCGTGCATGTTTAGAGAAAAACTGCGATCCAAATATGGTTTACCTTCTGATCCTTGTAATGATTGTTGTGTTCACTGCTGTTGTGATGTTTGTGCTCTTTGTCAAGAACATACCGAGCTCAAGAACAGAGGGCTTGATCCATCCAAAGGTTGGTTTGACGAATTTGATTATGTTAAAGAAACTAAAATCATTTATTTATTCATTGTTCTTACCTTACTTTCAAGATTTTTAATCAAACTTTCTTAATGTAAATTATTTTATTAGGAAAAAAGAATTAGTTGTTGGAAGTTTGATAGACAAAGTTATGAAAGTTTATCGATAATCTACAAATTTAAATACTTTAATAATGCATACAAATGATTTTTTTTTGTTATTTGTTTATTAGTCATTTAGATTAGATTATTATGTTTTTTAAAACACTTTAACAATTGATTATCTGGTTATTATTATTTAATTATTAAAAACAACAAAATAATATTCTATCCATCCCAAAATTATTGTAGATAGATAAAAAAAACATACAATGAAACATTAATTATTATTAATTTTATTAAATGAAATGATAATTGTATTCTTTTATTGCATTAATTTCATGGTAGTTGCATTTAATTCAATGGTAGTTTAACTAATAATAAATGATATTTTGATCAAATGATATTTATTTTTCGAAGTAAACTATTATTTTGAGACAAACAAAAAAAAGAAAACATAGACTATTAATTTGAGACAATAGAAGTATATTTTACTCTTGTTTTATTGAATTTCCCATTTCACTACAAATTATGATTTATTTGGCTAAACATGGTTGTCTTTGTGTAATAGGTTGGGTAGGACCACCAAACGTTGCACCAAGGATGCCACCTCCGATGGAAAGATGAGTTTGGACTCATTGTGATTCTGGGGAGGAGTTACGTTTACCGTTATGTTATTAACTATAATTTTACCTACGCGTTACGACGACAATAATGATTTAAAAAAAATGGTTATTTTCACTGTAGCCCAACAATGTTTCATATATTGGTTTAATTGGTTCCTCGTGATTTTTTTTTTCCTTTGAAGGGTACGAACCTGCGTTTTATCTGTTAATTTTGTACGTTTACCCATTTTTGAAGGTTACACTGTCTTGTCAATTGCCAACTAAGCAGGTGAGTCAACAATGACTCAGTAGTGAGTCGGCTCATTGTTGCCATGTAAAATTGTTAATGAAAGAATTGTTAATAAATTTGCCGGTCCCTCTTTTAGTTTGTCTTGTTCATCATCACTATCGCCGTCTCCATCTTCTTCATCTTCATTTAAATTCAAGCTTAAACCCACATTGCTTTTGTTAAGATCTTCCATTTCTACATCAGTATTCTTTCTGAAACAAAATCAAAGAATTGAGAATACATTTTCATTACCCAACTTGTGATCCCGCTCAAACCGGGGAGGAACTTTTGTATTTCTTCCATTTTTATGACTAGGGTCGTCTCTGAAATTAATAAGAGGAGCCCATTATGTTTACAATAATCTTTATCTTCCTTTTAAAATTTTGAATCAAACAGAAAGGAGATTCCTTTGCTACGTGGCTTCTACCTTCCTATTAAAGGAATGGAGGAGGTTGTTGCTTGCGGCTTACTTAAATATTCTCCAATACGACAACCGAGCATGGCGGAAATGCCGTAGGTATAAGCATATAGAACACGAACATGATCCCCATGGTGACGTAGGTAAGCAACTCCGGTGTGGGAGGTGTGAATGTAACAGCAAATAGAATTGTGGGTATTGAAAGATGGATGATGAAAGTGTCGCCAACCCTCCTCCGATTTCCTCACTTTGACTTGAAATTTTCCTCATTCTCATTTTCTTCCTTCCATGGATGATGTTCTTCGCAATCGTCTTGGATGTTTCCATTACGATCCAACATAAGGAACAATTCCAATAGGAAAACCGCCTTCAGTATCTGCACCACCAAGAGGCGACGACACACCGGCACCAGAAACAACTACAACAAAAAACTCGGACATAAAAATGTCTCCCGTACAGAAATCACCGGTAAACCTGTGGTGGATGATAATTACTTAGAAATCAGAGGAAAACGTCTAGATATAACCGAAGATAGACCAATCAAAGGGGATGAAGGCAATGACCACCAATTTTGGGGAGGCGGAGTTGCAAGGAGAGTTTTCCGAGGTCAGACAACGGATGGGTCCAGGTCTCACCTTCGTTATACAAGCTCAACCTTACCTCGGTGCCATTCTAATGCCCTCCGACCTTGAATATGTATGCTTAAAAGCCTGTACTTACTACCCTACACTATGATCATTTCCAGAGAGAGCTAAGGGATGCCATTCAGCAACTTCAACACAAATCCTTGATTGAAGACTGGAAAAAATCCGAGTCATGAAGAACCAGAAGAATGTTGATTGAAATTAGAAGAGACACTGCTACTATCTTTTCTAATTTGAACCTCCGATTTCTTGTGATGCAATTCATAAGTGATTATTGATTTTCTCTTAAACGAGAAGTAGACGGAGTCTTCATTGATTTCATGGTGATCACTATTGAATTTAGGGTTATTGTTAGTCTTGTAACGTGACAATTGAGGTGGGAGTTTAATAATTGACTTTGCATATTAAGCCTGCTGACTGGGAAGGGTTCACTGGATGATCCCTTCAATTTTTTCAAAATGACATTTTAAACCTTAAAAAAATGAATTCGTACCCTTAGAATGCAATAAATAAATAAATAAATAAATAAATAAAATTATGAGGAACCATTTAAACCAATATACGAAACATTGTTAGGCTACACTGACAACAACTCTTAAGAAAATGAAAATTTTCAGTAGCAAAATAGGAACTTTAGTGGACTTAAGTTGCCAAACCACTAAAATCAGGGACCAAAACCATGCATAAAAACCTAGGAGGGCATAGGCTGCTAAAGCACAAAAGTCACGGAACAATGTCATGTCAAGCAAAATGCTTAAAAGTAAGCACGAAAATGTGAACAAATATTTACATCAAAACGTAGACAAATTCGAAGCACCAAAACGTAAAAAAATTACATAGACAAATTAAAATTTATATTGATACGTACATAAAAAAAACAAGTAATTTAAAAAAAAATAATAGACATAATATCTAATTTACATCGAAATGCTGACCAAAATAAACACATATTAAATTAGTTTCTTTTATAAATTAACGAAATTTGCAAAGGGCTTTAAAGTGACATTTTATATAGTAGAAGGGTGGTAACTGTATAAGGGGTAATCACCAAAGTTTAAAAAATGGAGGGGTTAAAGTCATATTTAAAAAAAAATCAAAGTTCAGGGGTAATAACGATATTTTAAAAAGTAGAGGATGAAAAATAGAGGGAGAAAGTAACATTTTAAAACTTCAAATGGGTAAAAGCTACATTTTAAAAAGTATAGGAAAGAAAATGTCATTTTTCAAAATTAAGGGGTGAAATATGTAGATGTATACAGAATATAGTGAACGAATGAGTGAATGCAAAATAAGAAAAAGAGAAGGTAGAAAAAGGAAAAAGAGAAGAAAATGAACTGTTCATAATATTTCTAACTAAAAAGGGTCAAAGAAGCCATTAAGCTTGTGTTTATTTAGGGAAAAATTTATCAGAAATACCAAAATCTCATTAATTATATTTGTTTTGTATTAGAGACGAAAGAGTATTTCTATAATTTACTCTATGTTAGTTAGGTAGTGTTTGTTTTTTGTCTGCAGATCTGCGAGACGTCTTTTGTCTGCGCCGCGCAGACCACGCGCAGACATTAGTCTTCGCAAACTGTTTGTTTTTTTGAAAACTGCAGACCTAAAAATATCTGCGCGCCCTCTTCTTGGCGCAGATGTGGACCAGAGTCTTCTAACATCTTCAGACATCTTCTAGCTTAAAAAAACATATATATCTTTATTTTTTTAAAGTTTTTTTTTAATTTATATTTTTTCCAACTTTATTAATGATAAACAATATGAAAAAAAAATTACAAAACTTAAAAAAAAAACATTTGACGATACAAACATGATATTTTTAACAAATTTATAAATAAAAATTTATTATAATAATATTCGTTGAAGTTGTTTATATAAATATGAAAAAAAAAAATCATATTTCCATCTATTTATGTATCAAATTCTTTGATCACTAATTATAATGTTTAGTTATAACTTTGCAATCAAAGTTGTTGGTTTTTATCAAATATGTATATGAATTAATACCATTTTTATTTTTATTTTTTATATAATAATACATAAAAGTTGATCTAGATTCGTTATATATTTATAATAAAGTCGTAAAAATATATAAAAAATTCGCTTTGAAGTTTTAAAAAATCAGTTTATTTAGATTTCAGTTTATTTTAATAGCCCGCAGATGTTAAAAAAACAAACAGTCTTCTTTTTTCAGACTGCAGAAGTTTGGTCCACCTCTTCTACTGCAGAGGTCTACAGATGTGGTCCGCAGACTGCAGACATTTTGCCTCAGAGAAAACAAACAGCACCTTAAAGTTGATTTGTTATTAGTTTGTGGTTAATTAGTTATGAGCTTGGTTGATATGTTAGTTTAGATTTAGAAGACCTTTCCATGAAGACAATTTCAACGTGGTGTGTCGACTATTGAAGCCAATGAAGATAAAGCATGTTGAAGTTTAATTAAGACAAAATTGCAAGAATGGTCCCTGTGGTATGTTCAAAATTGCTACTTTTGGCCAAACATGTTTGAACTAACATCAATAGTCCAAAGGTTTTCATTTTGCTGCTGTTTTGGTCCAAATCAGTTTAAAAAATCTAAAAATGATAGATTTGTCATTTTCCATTTGTTTCTTGATTTTCTTTTTGTTATCTAATTATTTTTTAACTAAAAAAATTAAAAAATAAAATAAAATAAAATCTCTCTCTCTCTCTTGGAAACCACCTAACATACAAGATTATATCTCTCTCGATCTACAGTTACGTCGGAAACCATCGAAACTAAAGCCCTCCTTCGTCTTCTCCAGCTTGATCGTCTTCTTCGTCGAATCACAACACCGCCACCTATCGAGATTTGAAGAATTAGGGTTTTGGCATTTCCAGCTCCACTGACTTTGTCTTCGTCGATCTGGGTTACATCCACCGACTTCGTCGTCTTTTCCGGCTTGATCGTCTTCTTCGTCTAATCACCAGCTTTATCTACTCTAGTGTTTCTTCACATCTAGCTCCATAGAAAACTAATATATCTAAGTCCACCACTACTGCCATCGACTGCACCAACAATATTTTCATCGACAACCACAACCACCATTGCCATCGAACACCAAACACACCCACACCTACAGATTTCGGCCTCACGACATCTCTTTGGTACCACCAAAAAAACCACCTGCAAATCCTTTCTTTCTTCACCAGAAAACCCATAGAAACATCCACACATTAGGATTACCATCTGCATCAGACGACACTAAACTTGATGATAATACCTTCCAAAATCGCCAAATACGACACCAAACCACATAATCACCCCAAATAGAGACTGTCGGAAAAGACGTCGGTGTTCATCAAAATCACCTTCCACCCCATCACCGGAGATGCTACCAAAACCCTAAATCTAACACCACCACCGCCATCATTTGGGATAAATCAATCGCAGGAAGCAGTGATGGTGTTCATCACTCTCCTCCTTGTTAATCTCCAAGCATCAGATCGATGGTCTAAACCTTCATTATCTAGGGTTCAAATTTCTAATCGATTCAACAAACCTATTCTTGTTTTAATCGTGCAACCACCTCCATCACCGTCTCCACACCCTTGTTCTTCGAATTTGGTACCACCTTCAAGTAACAATCAGATTCAAGAGAACCATGTTCATCGTTCTCTTCTGTTTACATCATGGCCCTGTTCAGCGTATCACCAAACATGTCGACCGAGAGAAAAAGGCAAGAGAGATCGGAGCTTAGAGTTTTACCCATTTGGGGTTTTAGAGAGAGAGAGAGAGAGAGAGAGAAAGAAAGAAAGAAAGAATGAAAGAAAGAAAGAAAGAGAGAGAGAGAGAGAGAGAGAAGAGATTTTATTTTATATTTTAATTTTTTAGTTAGAAAATAATTAAATAACAAAAAGAAAATCAAAAAAAAATGGAAAAAGGTCAAATCCGTCATTTTTAGATTTTTTAAACTGATTTGGACCAAAATAGCATCAAAATGAAAACCTTTGGACTATTGGTGCTAGTGCAAACCTGTTTGGCCCAAAGTAGCAATTTTGAACATACCACAGGGACCATTCTTGCAATTTTGTCTTTAATTAAATACAAATATAAGGATAATACTTGCTAAAATTAAGAAGTACACTCTTCTTTTGTGTGTTATTTTTTTTTTGGAAGTTTTGTATGAGCTTTCAATTTATAATTCCAAGTGCTTTTTTGTAATATGAATAGTTGTGAAACCCGTATATTATACGGGTTAATTAAAACATAATGTTAATATGAACGATTAAAAGAGAAATTTATTTGAATTTGAAATATAAAATATGTCAAAATTATGAAAAAAAACATGCAAAAAATAAATTAATTAAAATTATGTGTTTAATTGTTAGACACGTTTACTAAACGAATTATTATAATAAAATGTTAAATACAAATGTTTAAAGTGTAAATTTATTTGAAATTGAAATTGAAATTTCAAATTTCAAATTTCAAATTAATAGTTATTATAATATGTTTAATTTATGGAAACTAAATTAATGATATAGTGTAAATGAATAATGAAGTAATTGAAAAGTGGAAAATAAATATATTTCAAAATTATGATAAAATGACATGTGACCAATTAAATGAGAGAATGACCAGTGATAATAACATTTTTCATTTATTAGGGTAGATGCGTGTCTTAGATTATTCTTCTTGCAATCAGAAGATTTTTAATATAAAAAATTATTCAGTTTGACTATTAATGTCCATTAGGTTGTGTTTATTGTACTATCTGGACCGACATATATAATGAACATTATTATTGTTTATGTTTAAAAAACACTGTAAGAGCCAAAAGAGACACGGGCCTTTCAAGATCATACAACTTTTTGCCTTTATAAACTCATGTTTGGTGAAGGGTCACTGAGAATATCACCATAAGATGCAATGTAAAACAATTGGAACTCTAAGACTCAAAAGCAAGTCAAGACCATTTCAAAAATGTCAAAATCATTTGTCCTTAAACAAAAAGTCAAATCAAATCTTCTACTTGCATCCTATAAGTGATGGTTGATGTTGGGGTTTTCGCTTAATTCTTAATGGTGGAATCATGGCAAATTACCGACTTCCTTGCTTTCAACAAGTTTATAAGAACACCTGATAAACTAATTTTGTGGTTTTTGTCCTTTTTACATCTAAGTTTTAGATAGTTTAGGATTTTAATTTTGGTCATATTAGATAACCTAAATAAGGGTGTCGTTTTAGTGGTTAATAAATAACCAGGGTGTATCCAACGCTTTGTGGCGGACAGAGGTGATCGTTATGCATCAATGAACTATTTCACTTATTTATGTATAACGATGAAAGGAGGATGTTGTAATTGGTAGATTTCCAAAGTGTAGTACTTTAAAAACAATTAAAACAGAAGTACGATGTTGTAATTGGTTGAATATGAAAGTACGATGCTTTAAAATGAAGTAAAATAAAAGTAGATCATGTAATCATTATATTATTTTTTTTCAAATTAGTCAAAGTGAGATGATGTAGAATGCTTAAACATTGACAGTAGGATACTAAATTTGGTAGATTGTAACAAATAACTTTAATTTTCATCAACTATTTCCTCATATGTAAGTTTAAAATATTGTGGGACAAAACATCATGCATAAAAGATGAAACAAAAGCAATGCTTTATTTATATTATTTATCGTTATGGTTCTAGAAGAATAGTCCAAACTAACTCCCTGTAAATATAAAATGTATATATGAACTTATATAAATGCACAAAATCTTATAAAAATGTGAAATAGAGAAGAAAAAATATAATCAAAGAACATTGTAATCGTTAGGCATGTTTAAAAAAAAGTTAAGTGAATGTAATGAAAATTTACCTTTAAAGTTTTTTATTTTCATTATAACATTGTACTTTCATTTTTTCTTATTACGATATTGTACTTCAAAAATATTTATTATTAGAAGATTATGTTTCGGAAAATCTACCCAATTTATGCAATGGGTGACCTGGTAGTTACAATATTACTATAATGGTTAATTTTAACATAATGCAATTAGCTAATAAAAAGTAATTCTAATATATATATATATATATATATATATATATATATATATATATATATTTTGGAAACATCAAACTAAGTAACATACTCCTAAAATACTACATATGTCTCATAGTGAGACTTGAAGTATTTAGGAGCTTTGGCGGAATGACACAACTGAAGGGTGTGTGTTTTTTCCCTTATAAATAGGGGTGAACATTGGAACATGGTACTTGTTTTAGGAACCGAAATTGTCATGGAACCGCTGGTTCTGGAACCGGAATAGGCGATTCCAGTTCCGGTTCCCAACATTTTGGAAGCGTTTTATGTGGTTCCGGTTCTGGTTCTTAGTTTTTTGGAACCGTTAACCGTTGGGTAATTGTAACGACCCAATTTTCACATCCAAAATTTTTTGTTTAAAAACGTTACTTTAGAAAATATTAATAACTAAAACATCGTTTGATCAACCATAATATAAACTGAACCATGTCTGAAACCTAAAACATACAACTAATCAGAATATCAGAGTATCAATCCCAGAAAAGCTCGTAAATGCGAAAACCGGAGAGTGTGTGTGTGTGACATGCTGCTACCGCGCCGGCTCCTTTCCCCTAGCTGAGGAGGTACCTGAAACCAAAACTGAAACCGTAAGCACAAAGCTTAGTGAGTTCCCCCATAATACCTCATACCATGCAAGCATATAACAAACAACATTCAATTAGGAGATACGGGCCACGCCTACACTCGTGAAGATACGGGCCCCGCCCACACTTCACTTTCTGGGAGATACGGGCCATGCCCACACTCGTGAAGATATGAGCCCTGCCCACACTTCGCTATCTGGGAGATACGGGCCTAGCCCACACTCCACTCTCGGAGAGATACGGGCCTTGCCCACACTCATCCGCCAACTCATATCATACAAGTATCACACAGACAACAAGTATAGACAACTCTATCATACTGGCATATATCATAATCAACTCAACTAAGAGATATGGGCTCAGCCCACACTCTAATACTAACGTCTCGTCTATACGGTCCGGCCTTGGTGCCTTGAACGATCCGATGAATCGCGGGCCCAACTTGCCCCGCTTCCTGAATCGAATGACGCCTTTCCAAGGCGACACCTTCAGGAGAACCATATCCCCGACTTGGAACTCCAAATCGGATCGACGCTTGTAGGCATAACTTTTCTGTCGATTCTGAGCAGTCTGAAGCCTGCTCTGGACCTGCTGGATCCTCTCGGTCGTCTTGAGCACCACTTCGGTGCTCCCCATGACCCTCTGGCCAACTTCACCCCAGCATATCGGGGTCCTACACCTCCGTCCGTACAGCATCTCGAAGGGAGGTCAGTCGATACTCGCGTGATAGCTGTTGTTGTAGGAGAACTCGGCCAGGGGAAGATAGGTATCCCAGCTGCCACCGAAGTCTAGCACGCACGCCCGCAACATATCCTCCAGGGTCTGGATGGTCCGCTCGCTCTGGCCATCCGTCTGCGGGTGAAAGGCGGTGCTAAAATGCAGACGAGTGCCCAACTCGTCATGGAATTTCTTCCAAAATCTGGAAGTAAAACGCACATCCCTGTCCGAGATCACCGATACTGGCACCCCATGTCGTGCCACAATCTCCCTGATATAGATGTCGGCCAATTTTTCGGCCGATATGCTCTCCTGAATCGGAATAAAGTGAGCACTCTTGGTCAATCTATCCACGATGACCCAAATCGAATCCACTCCACGTGCGATCCTGGGAAGCTTCGTGATAAAATCCATCGTGATATCTTCCCATTTCCACAGTGGAATATCCAACGGCTGCATCTTGCCATGTGGTCTCTGATGTTCGGCCTTGACCTTCCTGCAAGTCAAACACCGCTCGACGTACCATGCCACATCCCGCTTCATGTAGGGCCACCAGTAATCCGGATGAAGATCCCTATACATCTTCGTCGCCTCGGGATGAATAGAGAATCGGGACTTGTGCGCCTCCTCCATCAAAATCCGGCGCACACCTCCATGATACGGCACCCACACCCTACGGTGTAGTGTCAAAAGTCCTCGGCCATCATAATCAAATGAGGAAACCTGACCCACCACACGCTCGCTCTTCCGATGCTCCTCCTTGATAGCCTCCTGTTGAGCCTCCCGAATCTGCTCCAACAGGGGAGTCACCACGGTCATCCTCAAGCAGACGTCCCTGATCAGCGCCGCCTTGCGGCTAAGCGCATCGGCCACCACATTGGCCTTCCCCGGGTGGTAAAGGATCTCGCAATCATAATCCTTCACCACATCCAACCACCGACGCTGCCTCATGTTCAGATTTGGCTGGTCCATGAGGTACCTCAAACTCTTGTGGTCCGTGTAGATGGTACACCGAACCCCGTAGAGGTAATGTCGCCAAATCTTGAGAGCAAAGACCACCGCCCCTAACTCCAAATCATGCGTCGGGTAGTTCGCCTCGTGAGGCTTGAGATGCCTCGAAGCGTAGGCAATGACATGCCCCCTCTGCATCAGCACTGCGCCCAACCCAGAAACGGACGCATCACAATAGACCACAAAATCCTCTACGCCCTCTGGCAGGGCTAAGATCGGCGCCTCACACAATCTCCGTCTCAGCGTCTCAAATGCAGCCTGCTGCTCGGGTCCCCACCGAAAGACCACGACTTTCTTCGTCAGCCATGTCAGGGGTACGACTATATTGGAAAAATCCTGGATAAATATCCGATAGTAGCCCGCCAATCCCAAGAAACTCCAAATCTCAGATGGAGACTTCGGGACCTCCCATCCCATCACGGCCTCGACCTTGGCCGGATCAACCAGAATCCCGTTCTGGTTGATGAGGTGTCCAAGAAATTGCACCTCGCGCAACCAAAACTCACACTTGGAGAACTTGGCATACAAGCTCTCCCTCCTCAAGGTCTCCAATACCTCTCTCAGACGCTCCTCGTGTTCCTCCCGAGTCTTGGAATAAACCAAGATATCATCGATAAAGACTATCACAGACCGATCCAGCATCGGTCTGCATACGCGGTTCATGAGGTCCATGAACACGGCAGGAGCATTGGTGAGCCCAAACGGCATCACCACGAACTCATAATGACCATAGCGCGTCTGAAACACGGTCTTCTGCATATCCTCCTCCCTGACCCTCATCTGATGATAACCCGAACGCAAATCAATCTTGGAGAACCAAGATGCCCCCTGAAGCTGGTCAAATAGGTCATCAATCCTCGGAAGCGGGTAACGGTTTTTCACCGTTACCTTGTTTAGCTCCCGATAATCTATACACATCCGATGCGACCCGTCCTTCTTCTTTACAAACAGAATCGGGGCTCCCCAGGGTGAACTGCTCTGACGAATAAATCCCTTGTCTAGCAGCTCCTGCAGCTGCGTAGACAACTCCTGCATCTTGGGAGGGGCCAACCGATACGGCGCCTTGGCTATCGGAGCCGTGCCAGGGACAAGGTCAATCCTGAACTCCACCTGTCGCTCCGGAGGTATCCCAGGAAGCTCCTCTGGGAAAACATCTGCAAAGTCTCAGACCACCGGAACCTCGCTCACTGTCGCCTTACCCGCCTCCCGGGTATCCATCACATATGCGACATATCTTGTGCATCCCTGCTGAAGGTAGCGCCTAGCCCTCGCAGCTGAACATACAGTGTGTCCACACTGAGGCCTCTCTCCATGAATCACTAGCTCTCCCCCGCTTAGGGTTCTGACCCGTACTAGCTGCTACGTGCAATCTATCACCGCCCCATTAGGGCTCAGCCAATCCATGCCTATAATTACCTTGTTCCCACGCAACGGAATGGGAACCAAATCTACCAAATAGCGCTCCTCAAACAAACGCAGCACGCAATCTCGAAATATCATCGATGCTTGCACCGATCGATCGTCAGCGATCTCCACTTCCAAAGGGCAATCTAACTTGCCCGATGACTCATGAAACTTCTTGCTAAGTGTAAGGGAAACGAATGATCGGGATGCACCTGAATCAAATAACACTTGAACTGGGAGCCCGTTCACATGGAACGATCCTAATGCATACATATACATATAGAGCACATATCAATAACATAACATCATAAAAAAAAAGATAGAGGGAAAGAATCATACCCGTCACCACATCGGGTGCGGCGCGTGCCTCCTCGGCAGTCAACTGAAATGTCCGGCTCCTCACCACTGGAGCCTCTGCCTTGCCCTGCCGACCATCCGTGATCCGCAGGGTCGCTGGAGCTGGCGCCTTCACCGGCGCTGCAACTGTCAACTGGGGGCAATTGGCCTTCTTGTGGCCCCTATGGTTGCAGTGAAAACACAGCAACTCTGATGTCTGAATAGCTGAAACTGGAGTAGTACAATCCCTGCTAAAGTGCCCTGTCTTGCCGCACTTGTAGCAGCCTCCTGATCCCATCCTACATGCCCCCACGTGCGTCCTGCCGCATTTCCCGCAGCGGCTCGGTCCTGACTGGCCTTTCGGCCTACCATCTGATCCCTTGGGCTTCTTCCCCGAAGCCCCTCCTGCCTGACCGTCCTCTAGTTTCCGTTTCCGGATGTGCTCCAAATCTATCTCCCTCTCCCTAGCCCTGACAATCATGGAGTCCAGGGTAGGGCAAGCCGAAAAGCTAACATGCTCCCGGATGTCAGCTCGTAGCATATCATGGTAACGAGTCCTCCTCATGTCCTCGTCACCAGCATACTGGGGTACCAATAAATCCCTCTCCCGGAACTTGGCGGTGATCTCCGCCACAGTCTCCGTCGTCTGCCTCATGTCTAGAAACTCCCTGGCCAGCTGCTGAAGCTCGACCGCCGGCGCAAACTCTGCCCTGAACCTGGTCACAAAGTCCGACCAGGTCATTGCCTTGATAGCTGAGGCTCCCAACGAGTCACCCACTGACTCCCACCAATCCCGGGCTCGGTCTCGTAAACACCCTGCTGCCTATCTTACCTTCAACCCCTCGGGGCAGAAGCTAGTCAACTGGGCAGACTCGATATCTGCAATCCATTGCCTGGCGACAATGGGGTCCTTCACCCCATGGAAATCCGGCGCACCACTGCCCCTGAAGTCCTTGAAGGACAGTGTGCGAGATCCTGACTGGCTAGAGGCTATATCACTCATGAATGCCCGTAGGCGATCCTCCATCAACTCCACGATCCCTTCCTTGATCGACCCAAAGAGAATGGGGGTCGACTCAAGGATGCCCCTGGTGATCTCTGACGTGATGAACTCACGTAGCCTCTCATCAATTGGCTCGGAGCCTGATCCCGGACCTGACCCCTCTCCTGAACCGCCATCTGTCGGTCTCGATCGAAGTACCACCATTCTGCAATACATCACAATAATCATTAGTGATACTGCTACTTTCTGAGGGATCACAACTACTTACAGGTTCCCTGGTCTTATCATGGCCTTCCTTGGTTCGGGTACGGATCCTCTGCTTTCAGTAGTACGGGCCCATACTACCTTCCACATCTATCCGTACCTTCTCCAAGGAATGCCTCGACTCCACCAGATCCCCTTCACTACTGCTGATCACAGCTATACTCATCCTAGGCTTGCCCTAGGGAGATCTCTAATTCTACTCTAACCAGTCCTCAGCTGCTGCAGGCCTCATTATAATGCCAATTGGCCATTACCCGAATACCATCACATGTGACGAGGCTCAGATAATCCTTCGAGTACCAGACTCGTCCCTACAACGGTTGGACTCAAACAAGAGCTGCGCAGTAGGATCAAATTCGGCACTCTAAGATTATCCAATCCTTATTACATGTGACGTGGCGCATTCGCCTAATGGCTAACTCCCATTATTCAGAGTCCCACGAAGCACGAAGCAAGCAGCATTCAGACAAGGGTAACAATCTCAATTAACTCTATCCACTTTCAGGAACTGATCTGGCATATAGTGCTAAGCTCATACTACCAGGCATAACCTAATCAGGCTATCCTACTTACTGTCTACTCAGTAACTAGCATGCACTTTCTCATACAACTGGAACACAAATAGTAGGCACATAAGGCATCACTCCTAGATCCTTAGTCCTATTCTAGCATGCGGTTCTACGAAAGCTGATAAACATAACATAAACTTGTATGGGTACTACGGTGAATACTTACTTGAGCTCGGCCGGTCGCGCACATCACACACTTCGTTCTTTCTCAAGAATCTTTTCTAAATTTTAGAAAACATTTTCTTTTAGAAAATCTTTCGATCCCTCGATTTGAGTTCAGACACTCCCGAAGACGTGTCCGAATCCCTCAAACCAGGGCTCTGATACCAACTTGTAACGACCCAATTTTCACATCCAAAATTTTTTGTTTAAAAACGTTACTTTAGAAAATATTAATAACTAAAACATCGTTTGATCAACCATAATATAAACTGAACCATGTCTGAAACCCAAAACATACAACTAATCAGAATATCAGAGTATCAATCCCATAAAAGCTCGTAAATGCGGAAACCGGAGAGTGTGTGTGTGACATGCTGCTACCGCGCCGGCTCCTTTCCCCTAGCTGAGGAGGTACCTGAAACCAAAACTGAAACCGTAAGCACAAAGCTTAGTGAGTTCCCCCATAATACCTCATACCATGCAAGCATATAACAAACAACATTCAATTAGGAGATACGGGCCACGCCCACACTCGTGAAGATACGGGCCCCGCCCACACTTCGCTTTCTGGGAGATACGGGCCATGCCCACACTCGTGAAGATACGGGCCTAGCCCACACTCCACTCTCGGAGAGATACGGGCCTTGTCCACACTCATCCGCCAACTCATATCATACAAGTATCACACAGACAACAAGTATAGACAACTCTATCATACTGGCATATATCATAATCAACTCAACTAAGAGATACGGGATCAGCCCACACTCTAATACTAACGTCTCGTCTATATGGGCCGGCCTTGGTGCCTTAGACCCGTTACTACTGGAAGGAAACTCACCTCGAAATAGCTGCTGGTCTGTGTGGGAATTGATCACCTACTACTGCTGCTGCTGCTCCGGAAACTCCCCGGCTGTAATTCCCACAATATACTTAATCATACACTGCTAACTGTCCTTTTGGGTAAAAAGACCATTTTACCCCTGGTCTAGCCCTAAGTCAAATCGGAGTCAACTTTTAGTTGACCCGACTCGCCGAGTGGATCTCCAACTCGCCGAGTCCCTGTCCAGACAATTGTCATGGGTCCCTGATTCTACTCGTCGAGTTAGGCTATGACTCGACGAGTTCATCTTCTAAACTGACATTCAACTCCTTCATCCTACTCGCCGAGTTGTATGAACAACTCGTCGAGTTCATCTTCATCCGAAGAACACTTATGCTAGGACTCACCGAGTTGTATGAACAACTCGCCGAGTCTGTTCTTGATCTATGAAGATTGCCTTGGACTCGCCGAGTCAGGGTATTGACTCGCTGAGTCCTAACATGGGTGAGTTCAGCTCCCAACTCACTGAGTCACCCCCTGTGACTCATGGTTCAACTCGATACATCATAAAGGGACCAATTCGGTGACTCGCGACCAGACTCGTCGAGTCACCTATACGACTCACCGAGTCGCCGCCATGCATCCACCAAATACACCGATTTACTCGATCTCAGTCCATGCCATTCATAGATCTGGACTTCTAGGACACAAATCACACGTAAAGTTTCCAACTTTACGTGTGGATATTCACCAATATGGATTTTAGGGCACAAAATGCCTTAAAAGGGTAGATCTAGGGCTAACAAGCAACATGGGGCCATAAAGCTAACAGATCTGAGCTCCTGGAGCTCAATCTTGCCTAGATCCAGAGGCCAAACATCTTATTACGACATATAATGCACATACAAGCTTGGGGATTTGACCAAGAAAGACCCAAATGAAGTTTTAAGCATAAAATCATGGGGAAAACGGGTTATACCTCAAGGGAACTGCTGGAAGAACACAATAGTTGCTTGGATGGCTTTCCTTCTTCTGGATCTACTTCTTTCCTCCTTCAAAACCTTCAAAAACACCCACCAAAGTCTCAAACTCTCAAGGAACGGCTTAGGACGAGGGATATAGGGCTCTAAGGGTGAATGGGGGCTGGCTTGGGGAAGTTAAGTCGTTTAAATAAGGTGCAAACCCCTGAAACTTAGGGTTTCATCCAACAGCGGCGACTCGCCGAGTCCAGGATATGGACTCGCCGAGTCGCCAACTTAAAACGTGACCAGAGTCGCGTCTTTACTCGGCGAGTCGGACCTATGACTCGCCGAGTTCAAGGCTAAAATAGGAAATATTCGAATAAGATTTACATACCAGAAACCAGGTGCTACAGTAACCGTCAGCATATATATATATATATATATATATATATATATATATATATATATATATATATATATATATATATATATATAATGACTTACACAGTTATGAAATACTTATTGATTAATTTGATTTGTTATTGTGTAATTGTTACTGTGATGTAAATTAATTAATTTCAAATTTAATATCAAATTGATGTCTGCACACAAAATATGTTAGTATGTCTGCATGATTTATTTTCTATCTAAATGGGTCGCACATGCTTTTTAGAGTTATGCTACAGTTCTCGTTCGATTTTTACTTCTTGATGCTTAATGAATGACTAGTTTGATTTTATTAATAATTATTTTTTTGTAAGTATGCAAAATATATAGGTTTTTTAAGATATTAAAAGTAAAAAAAAAAAAACTAAGTAAGCGGGTATCTAGTTTTGGAACTGCTACCCACCGTTTCCGGTTCGGTTCCAATATTTTAGGAATACCGGTTCCGGTTCCAACTTTCTAGGAACTGTCGGTTCCGGTTCCAATCAAATATGATGGGTACCCGTTTATGTTCACCCCTACTCATAAACGTGACTGTTGGAGTTTTTTTTTTTTTTTTTTTTTTTTTTTTTTTTTTTTTTTTGTAATAACGTTTTTGCCCCTCTAGATTTTTTGAGAATTCACAAGCAGCAAAGATTCTACCCTCATTATAGGTGTCGCGGTTTTTGCTTGTTTGGTTTTGTTTTGGTTTATTTGTATCTATTTTAAAAACTTTATTTTTGGGCTCCAGCTTCCAGCTATCCTTTTTTCCCATAATATTGAGATTGTGGTTTATGTTTGTACCTGTTTGAGCTTAATATATAATTTGTGATAAATATATATATTTAATGGTAATTATTCTAAGGAGATAATGAATTAAATGGCGAAAAAAAAAATATTTATGAGATTTATGAATCACAAGTTCATTTCTTTTTTATGCTCATGGGAAAAATGTTAATTTTGTTCCAATATAATTACTGTAGAGGAATGTATAAAGCGAATAATAATTGGCACAAATAATATATTTTGATGTCCCTACAGAGACATATTTTATTTGTAAATCGTATAGAATTTAAATTTACCTTTATATATTGGAAAATATTTGAAAATAATTCTATGCTGAATTTTATTCCCTAATTTTTTTAAATATTGTATATATTACAAATGTTTTTGGATTTTAATTATTTAGTGAAAAATTATATCTAATCGGTGATTATATTTATACGTCTTGGAATTTAGTACATGTTGGTTTTTTTTAATTAATAACAATGAACTTTGCATGTACATTGCATTTAAATTTAGTTGTTTCTATTTCACAATCAATGTTATAACCTAATTATCTTATATATAATTTTGATTTACTTGTTTTGTTTATTCTTTTTGTATAATAGAATTTCATTAAGAGTACTTTCTGTTTTTCATTCATAATGTTGAAAGGTATTTGTATCGAAGAAGTATATAAGATGTTAATAACTAAGAAGGTTTGATGAGGTTTAAAGATATATTTGTAGGATTTCTTGTGTTTTATTTATTGTTGAAGAGTTTTGCAAATCTCTCACACCTATCAAAGTTATATTTATTGCTATTCTTTTACTTATACTAGAAAAATAATAACATCTATTTAACTATAATGACAATCTACTTATGGTTTTCATGCAGATAATGAAAAAGTTCATCTCCTATATTAGAATATTGGGTAAAGTAGGTTATTATTCTTTGCAATTGTGCAAAAAAGATGCAGTCATATTTAAATCCGTTTTATAATGATTTGTCTGTTATCAGTTTTATTTATTTTATTTCAACCAGGTGTAAGGAAAAACCCATTTGATGATCTTCATGACAATGTATGTATTTTTGAGTAAGGAAAACTTTTTGTTACTTATCTAAATATTTTTAGTAAATATGTTTGTTCTTGTGGTAAAAAAATAAATTGGAGATGAGGAGAAAACTAAAAGCAACTTTGAATAGGAAGAAGTTGGAAATATCATTAAAAGGCTAGTCAGTATCACTCTACGTAAAGGAGGTAGAAACATGATGGTAATTGTTCTATTTCGTCTCTTAACAATCCTATATTATTGTTTATATTTGATAAAATGACCAAGTTTATTAAATTCTTTTATTTGGGATTTTGTATTTCTTAGTTTATTTTAAATCTTCTTTAATAAATGAAGATTTTTTTACCACATGTTATTTTCTCATTCATTTTAATACTTGTTATTCTGTGAGAATTTTAG
The DNA here is from genome assembly GCF_052625555.1 of Lactuca saligna. Classification (NCBI taxonomy): domain Eukaryota; kingdom Viridiplantae; phylum Streptophyta; class Magnoliopsida; order Asterales; family Asteraceae; genus Lactuca; species Lactuca saligna. The sequence goes on along the minus strand of NC_136417.1, from coordinate 68,467,658 downwards.
AAATTTTATTTTTCCCTTGTCATTTTTTAGGAATTTCTATTTTTTCTAAATAAAATTCCATAAAATTGTAATAAGTTTTATAAGAAAACAAAATCATCATATTAATTTGGTATTAAATTCTCATAAATACTTCAAACGATTTAATATCTTTTGCAAATTTTCAGAAAATCACATTCTGTTATGTAAGTATTATATTATAAAATATTTTATATTTATGTATTGATATTAAATTTTTATTTTTAATAAACTCATGTAATACATAGATCTCTGATCTAGTAGAATAATAATTCAAGAAAGAGTTCAAGATGAAAGTAACGATAGATAGATGAATTTGGTATTCCCCAGCTATCGATGTAAGGGTGAAATAGTTATAAATTAACTATTCTCAGCTCTAATTACCTAAAACAAGAAATAATGGGTAAAATCTGTGACTACTTATTAGTGTAGGGGGCAATTTTGTAACTTACAATTTCCTTTACCGTTTTCTTTTACTTTTTCTGTAATTATCTCACATGACAAAACCCCCCACCTGGTTCCAAACCCTTCTTCTCTCTCCAACGACGGACATCACCGGCGACACCCTACGGTCAGTCACCGGAGCTTAGTTTGCGTCGGAAAATATATCTACTGTTCCAAAAGTATTTCAATCGTGGATTGAAGTCTGAAGAATAGATGGAAACAATGGATGGACCCGTTCCGGAAGTTCGAACCGAAGGCGAACCCGCTGTTGCGGAGCAATTAGGGCAAAATGTTGATCAGATCATCGTGAAGGTTGATGAGGTACGCTTTTTGTTGCTGAATCTTCCGATTGTATAATTTTCCCAGTTTATATACACTCCATCTTCGTAGGTTACATAAGAATGACGTATGGTTTGTAATTGATGACGATCAGTTCCTCTTCTGATTGTTTCGGAGACCTTGTTTTAAAACAATTATAAGTTAGAAACGGCTTTGTCTTTTGCTCCTTAGTACGTGTTCTTTTATGAAAAGACAACCCAATTTATAGCATTGATGCGATATTGACGGATTATCAAACGTCATCTGCCTCTCCATGAGTTCTTACGCTACTGGGAGACATGCATAGTCCAATTTGCCCAAAAATGCTGACCTAATGTTGGAATTTAAGACATTTCGAAACCCTAATTTTAGGTCTTGAATGTTTTCCCCCAATTCATGCTCCTGTTCTTGAATCCTAGCTATTGTGAGCATCGTCAACCAAAGAGAGTACTTTATTTCATCCTTGATGGAAGCTTTTAAAGCTTTAATGGCTTCTATGCCAGACAGTTGAGCTAAATAACAGACAACTTGGTATCTTCATCATGAGACATTAATGGTAGATGACATTTCATAGTCCCCACTTTTTTTTTTTTTTGTGATTTCAAACATAAAACCATTGACTTTTTCTGTTTTTCCACAACCATTTCTTATTTTATTGCTACTCTGAAATTATAACCACATAATGATATTGATGCCATAATTTTCACATCAATGAAGCATAAATGAATTGTTTCAATCTTTTTTTCCTTCTTTTTGCTTCATTTTAGTTTGACATGAAACAACTAATATGCACAGCTTGAGCAAAGATTAAACGAAGTTGAGCAATTCTATTCAAAGCCAGGAAAAAAACAGTCAAACACCTCTAAAGCAAGTTCAGTGATGAAAGAAAAAGATAAAGATAAACAAATAACCAGCTTTAAAAGACGCCAGCTGGACGCATCACGCAGAGAAGCAGCTGCTACAAAAAGAATGCAAGATCTTATGCGACAGTTTTCTGTATTATTACGCCAGCACATCATATATCCTTTCTGTGAACGCCACATCAGCGCCATGTCAACAAAATTTGCCACATAGTAATTTACTAATTTCCCCCCCAAAAAAAAAATTAGCCTTTTGCAACATTACATGAAATCTTTATAATGGTTATTGTTTGGTAATGGTCTCATTTTTAATAATTTTATGTATTTCCATATTTACCCTTCCTTAACTATCTTCATTTATACTGGCCACAAGTGGGCTGGACCATTTATGCAACCTGTGGATGTAGTAGGGCTTGGTTTGCATGATTACTATGAGGTAAATCTTTATGATGAAATAGCAATGTAGTTTTTAGATATGCTATTTTATAATTTATACAAGTTTTTGTTGATTTAGTTTATAAAAATTTAGGTTATTGAAAAGCCAATGGACTTCAGTACAATTAAGGCCAAAATGGAGGTGAAAGATGGGACAGGGTATAATAATGTGAGAGAAATATGTGCAGATGTGAGATTAATTTTTAAAAATGCTATGAAATATAATGATGAAAGAAACGATGTTCATGTCATGGCCAAAACTTTACTCGCAAAATTTGAGGAAAAATGGCTCCAACTTTTGCCAAAAGTTGACGAAGAGGTAAAAAAAAAAAAAAAAAAATTGGTCCCAAAGGTTATAAATTTATCTTCTTTGAGTTTTAATTGGTCGAGGGTATTTTGGTAAATTCACTTGTAGGATGAAAGACGAAAAAAGGAAGAAGCAGAAGCACAGTTAGATATCCAACTTGCTCAAGAGGTTTCTCATGCCAAAATGGCTAGAGACTTAAGTGCTGAAGTATGTTAAAAATTCGGAGCCATTTTATTAAATTTAATATAAATGATGAATTTAGGATAATATATATATATATATTTTTTTATTTTTCATTTTCAGCTTGAAAAGGTTGACAAGAATCTCAAAGAACTTAGAGAAGTTGTCCTCAGAAATTGCAGGTTTATTTTCATAAAATTCTTTTATTATTATATATTTAATAATTAATATAACTTTTAGATTCTAAAAGTCGAATACCATTTTAGGAAAATGTCTACAGAAGAAAAGAAAGCGCTAATGACGGTTTTGACCCAATTATCCCCCGAAGACCTAAACAAGGCGCTGCTAATTGTCGCCCAAAATAACCCAAATTTTCAAGCAACCGGTCAAGAAGTTGACCTCGACATCGACGCACAGGTAAGGGCATTTTCGTCTTTTTGACATACAAGAATTCAATAACACGTCAACATGGAACAAAAAGCTACAACTTTTGTCCTACTCACATCAGTGAGGAGTCTCAGTCCAATGCATACCAAATACATTACAACCTGTTCTGTGCTGTTCTGTTTTGTACTGTTTTATACTGTGTGAGTGTTGATGTTTTATGTTGTGACATGTAGAGTGAGTCAACGTTATGGAAGTTGAAGTTTTTTGTGAAAGAGTTACTTCAAGGGCAAGGAAAGAGTCCGACAAGCAACGGTGGAAACAGTACGATGAACAACAACGTTAATCAAAACAAAAGGAAAAGAGAGAGTATTGATGCACAAGCCGCCAAGCCGCCTGCTCAAAAAAAGAATAATAAAAAGCCTTCGTAAATCGTAATTGCTCTTGTTCCTTTTTGGTTAAATCTGTGATTATGTGAATAATAATACACTTCGCTTAATTCACTTATTGTACCTTTTCTTTTAAATAACAAAGAACCCACTAAACTTTCGGATTTCTTTTTTTTTTTTTTTTTTAGTTTGACATTTTTCTTACAAGTCATATTATATTATTATTATATTATATACATATTGTAGATTTTTACGTTTGATTTCATATGTTCACTTTTGTAATGCTGGACCCTGTACTCGCCGACATGAGGACCAATAGTATTATTTTAGCGAAACTAGTAGTAAATTAATTATTATATATATGAAAATAAAATAAGATTAAATAAACCATTTTTGGTCAATTCTTGTAGCTACTATTTTATGATAAAAAGTACAAATAATAAATGCATGGGTTTTTGAATGAGTTTGGTGTGTTTGGCAATTACCTTCTAGCTTTTAACAAAAAAAAAAATTGATTTAAACAAAAAAAAAAACACTTGTATTACAAATAAAATAAAAGATACAACTTTCAAACCAGTTATAAGTTTGCCAAGGACGTTAAATGAATATCGATCGCTTATCAACTTTACGCTTGAAATATATAACGAAGGAATAGATTTGACTTGAAAAGATTCAGAGAGATCCAATATATTAATAATTTATTTTCGATCAAAAAAAAACTTTCAACAATAATATAAATGTGTTCAAATTTATGAATTTATCAATCGTGACGTTCTTTGTCGTTTACATATTAAAAAAATACGCGTTATTTGAAAAATAAAAATAAGAGCACTAGTAAACGTTTAATTTCCATCCAAAATTTTAGTTTAAACAGATCATATCGATATCGTATTATAGATGATACGATCAAATCATTAAGACATTCATTAACGAAAACAAGAACAACATAGAGGCTATATATAACCAAACCGAAAATGGAAGAAAGTATTGATTCCGATGTGATTTGTACATTACGTACATGTACTCTTCTTCCCCAATTACATCTGAATCCAACGAGCAAGCTGTGTAGGATTCACGATTCCAGGTATACGAGCTCCTCCACCTCCATCGGGTTTCATCATCAGCAAACTCGTGATCTCTTTGTAAGTTTCATTTCCGTTCGCCTCTGTTTTCCCTCTCACCGCAGCTCCTCCGTCGAGCTTCTGTCCTAATAGAGTTCCTTTCGTAAGAAACTCGTGAGCCATGTAACCAGCTAAAAGTTTGTTCGATGACATCGCTTCCATTCCTTTACTTCCTTTAGAAGCCGTAGATGAGGCAACTGTCGCCTGTGTCAGCTTCTGTGGTGGTGGTGGTGGTGGTGCTAGTGGTGATCGTTTCGCTGGATAAACTGATTCCCTCTCCTTGCGCTTAAATCGCGATGCTCCAGGCATCAACATTCCGTATCGCCGTTGGTCATTCATCGTCACACAACGTCAACTCCGATGTGTGCTACTTCCTCTCCGAAATGCAGAAAGTGTTTTCCGGTGGACTGGTGAATTCGTCGTCGGAGATATCGACTACACGAAAAAACATAGAGAAACAGGGAAGGGCTAAAACGGTAATTACGCTTAGGGTGAGGGATAAAATTGTAAATAGAGAGAGAAGGGGGAGAAAAGGGTTGTGTGAATCAAAATCAAATTGAATTTTTAGGGTTTCAGCAGAAACTGATAGATCCGGTACATAGACGGTAGTTCCAAGGGCAGCCGCGGTCGATGGGGACACCGGACGACGGCGGAGAGATGAATTGGAAGAAGGGAGACGAGAGGCGGTGGAAGGGCGGAGATCGGTTGGGGAAAACTGGTGTGAGATTGGGGGGTTTTTATATAGAGAGATGAGAGAGAAGCACTCGTTTGGCATGTCTTTATATATGTTTATGAAATAAATAAGTGCCCTTAGGAGTGTTTAAAATTACGAGACTTGCCATTATAGGGAAGCGGTTTTTTATTTTGAGTGGCATTTAAGTAATTATTGAGGATAAAATGGGTGAAGTGTAGGTGACGAGTGGGAGCAGTTTGGGTTTTGTAGATTTTTTACAAATTACAAGTATGCAACTATTTACGCTTTTGGATTTTATATATATAACGTGGTATTTGTTTAACAAAATGAGTGGATAATGTAACGTGTCAAAATTTATAATTTCATATGCGATAAAATGGATTGGATTGAGTAAAGTAGTATTAAAAAATTACATGAATATGGATTATTGAATAAAGCAATTTGATAGATTTGATAGATGGATGATAAAAAATGAATTACACTTTAAGAGATTGATTATATTTGGGCAAATCGCTAAAATGATTATATAAAGCAATTTAACCTCTCAATTGGTTAGTTGTGAGTTTGGAAATAACAAAGAATGTGGTCCCAATATTTAAATCTTTATTCAAAACATTATAAAAGTTTTTCGCAACTTAATTTTGAATTCTACTACAGCAGATTCGTAACTTTTTGATAAATATGTTTATTAGCTTATATTGTTACAAAAAATGTATAAAAAGTGTTTGGACTTTTTGATAAATATGTTTATTAGCTTATATTGTTACAAAAAAAATGTATAAAAAGTGTTTGGATTATTATATGTGGTTGTCAAGAAGTTATGAATTTATAAACTTTTTTAGTGTTTGGATTAATGTGAGGTTGTCAAGAAGTTATGAATTGATAAACTTTTTTAATGTTTGGATGAGCTTATAGTTATTTTTAAGTGAATAAGTTATAAAAACTTTTTAAAATGTTATAATTTCTAACTTATTTTTCTATACTAGTAAAAAAGTAGTTTTTTTTTTTTTTTTTTCCTTCATGTGTTACTATGTTAGGCATTGTAATTAATATCATGTCACTTGTTAATTAATTGATTCTCCATTTCAAATTTTAAATTTCAAAATTTAAATCACATTTAATTACATTAAATTAATAACATTAAACTAAAAATAAAATAAAATTTATACAAATTATAATAAAATTAAATTTATACAAATTATAAGATGATATATTTTATGTATTTATTTGAATCAACGACTATAATTTTATATATAACTAAAAAAATATCTCTTAATTAATAAGTTATTTAAAATAATTAATTAATAGTTTTGAGTTTTTACTTAGAAAGTTTAATTAATTTTTTAACTGTGTTTCCTATGAGTTATAAACTAGTTTAAAATAAAAAATCGAAACAAAACACTTATTGAGAAATGTTTAGTAATTTGCCAAACAGTTTTTTAAACTTATTGTTTTTTTTTAATAAATCAATAAGCACATTTGAAACTCAATTCCAAGCACCCTTTAACCGCACTATATTCATGAATCTAAGATTTTCTCGACTCAACTCTATATTAGAACTTGAAAAACGATCTTGAAACTTATCTTCTTTTTTTTTTTTCCAGAACTTATATTTATGAAGTTTGTATATAAAAGTTGTGTAATACTAAAGAACATACTAAGTTAGATATAAAGTGGGCTAGAGCAATTTTTCTACGTTAAGAGCTAAGTTTAAAATTTCATGAATGACAACAAATTCTCAACTCACTTTCTCATGCCTATTTTCTTTCTTAGATTTGGAAAGTTGTTTACACCTAACAGAAACCATATTACATGCTTAATATTGAGTTGCGCACTTGGTTATTCACTATATTTTATGTTGCAATCCATTCGGTATCAATAACAATTTCGCAACTTAATTTTTATAATTTTATTATTTCATCAACCTCTCATCCATAAGTAGGGGTGTATGAACCGTTCATCAGCAATATCATTTATGTTCGTTTATATAAAAAATGAACAAAAATGAACACAAATTCTCGTTCATTTAGTTAAATAAACGAACAGGAAGCTTTAGGATAAGCTCGATTATCTTAATATTATTCCGCACTCTTTTTTTTATTAGAAAAGCTGGTAATGGAAGAAATACTCGTTTTTGGAAGGATATTTGGATTGATAATGTGAGGCTTTCTTCTCATTTTCCTAGACTTTTTGCATTGGAGGAGGAGAAAGATTGTTTGGTGGCAGATAGAAGGAATGCAAGTGGTTGGGTTTGGAGATGGAGTCGTCAATTACGTGATGGTGGCAGCACGGCCTCTCAGTTCTCGGCCTTGATCAGAGTTCTTTTTCATGTTACGTGCATTGATCGGGAAAATAGTTGGGAATGGGGTGTTGATCCAGATGAAGGTTTTACTGTTAATAACACTAGAAAGTATATTGATTCGATTTTGTTGTAGGAAGGCATGATTCAGATGCAATGGTGCAGGCTAATGCCTATAAAAGTTAATATTCATCTTTGGAGAACCATTCTTTCTAGACTTCCCACTCGTTATAATTTGGCTTATAGTGGTGTAGACATGATTTCAGTACCTTTATGCTCTACTCAGATTGAAGTCTGTAGTCATGTGTTTGTCGGTTGTGATGTGGCAAAGAAAATTTGGAATAAAGTGATTAAGTGGCTTGATCTCCCTTTTCCTTTGTTTGCACTACTAGAAAACAGCCCTTTAATGACGCACAAACAATGACACTCACTGATAGAGGACGTGCATTTGTGCGTGTCTTAAAAAATAATGTCAGTTTTGCAAAATTTGAAGGATAGAAGACACGCATTTGTGCGTGCCCTAAAATTAGTGTCAAAAAAGAAAAAAAAGGAAATGCGGAGGCCGTCTTTCGTCTAAATGTGTCGCTTTATAACATTTTAATGAAACACGCGTTTTTAAGGCGGGATTTCACCCGCCTATTGAATCCCTAAAATTAAACCCCCCGCGCTCTTCCAATCAGCAAGAAAAAGCCCTAGGTCTTCATCTTCATGCTCGCCGCTTAAGAGAACGGTACCGTTGATATCTCTATTGAAGCTGTAATTGTCGATGATGACGTCAAGTTTAGATTCCAAAGGCAGGAGATGTACACCGAGAATCTCTCCGGAAGATGTCGATGATATCTCTACTGAAGATGTGGTAGTTGTGATGGCTATCGTCGTTTCCCTTGTTCGCTCTTTCCATCGTCCCCTATGTTCTTTTTCATCTTCCACACCTAAACATCTTCTTAAATATCACATCTGTCCCTTCTGGTCTCCTTCTTTTTTATTCTGCCTACCTCATCCTCCTCTCAGCACTCTCCTCCCACTCCTACTCACCTTCGCTTTCCCCGTCACCGCTCATCGCCGCGATTCATTTTGCCCCGCCACACTACCATCCTCAATGTTGACGGTTTCTAATGATAATCCTCTATTGAAGGACTTCATGTTCCCTCCGTTTGATGCAATTGATGCCTGTCATGTGCGCCCTAGGATGCGTGCCTTGTAAGTCTGTGTGATTGATTGTAAATTTGTGTTTATTCGATTGCTGATTTGGGAAAAAAACATTGCAGGACAGCGATTTGGTGGAATTGGAGAAAACTGTGGAGTCGTCATGGCAGAAACTGGTGGAACCGTTAGAGAAGATGTTGGATCGGTTGAGTGTTGTTTGGGGAGCTGTTAATCATCTTAAGTCTGTTAAAGATACTCCTGAACTACGTTCAGCTATTGAAGAAATCCAGGTTTATTTCTATTACTTTTTGTTGCTTTTGAAAAGACAATATCTATACATATAATGACGTCTGCTTATGAGCATTTATACGTGTTTTCATTTTGAAGGTAAAACTATAGTTGATACAGTATATTATAGAGGAAATGGATGTTGTGATCTTCTGACTTTGCTTAAATCTTGTTGCAGCCTGAGAAATTCGAATTTGACTTGAAATTGGGTCAAAGTAAACCTATATACAATGCTTTTAAGGCTATAAGGGAATCACCAGACTGGGCAGGACTAAGTGATGCTCAGAAGCGAATTGTTGAATGTAAGTATCTTCAAGTTCTTCTGATTGTCAAAGAACAATGGTTATTTTATTGTGCTTATCAGTTATCACTTCAAGTTTATTGTGTCCAACTGATAAATGTTTGTATGATTATGATGTAAACCAACTATCTCCAAGCTCTCTGTTCAATTGTTTGTTGATATCAACTGAATCATGGTGTTAGCAATCTTTTACATCAACCACATAGAAACTGCATAACTTCTTTAGAGTCCAAGAACCAATGTGCTTTGCAATTATCAACCATATCCCTAAAGCTTTTACTTGGTTTTTCACCATATTAATCAGACCTTTAATAAGCGTTTGCACCTTTTTAAATTTTTTATTATGACCTAAAGTTTTTGGGTGCTTCTATTATGCAACACCATTGTCCCAATTGTCTTTATTTCATTGTGCTTATTTGAAAACAGGGTCATGAAAATGCAACTGCTAAAAATGGGCCATGGGTGTTTACTTTGGATGCTCCAAGTTTTATGTCTATCATTCAACATGCCAAGAACCGAGCTTTACGGAAGGAAGTTTATGATGTTTATATAACCCGTTCATCTGTTGGAAAACTAGATAATACTCCAGTTATTGAACAAATTCTGAAACTTAGATTGGAAAAGGCTAAACTTCTTGGCTACAATAACTATGCAGAGGTTTGAATTTCTATTCTTCGCTTATACTTATTACTTGTCATCTAGCTTATAGCTTCACAGTTACTTTATATGGCTGGGTGATTGGAAATTTTATTATCAGGTAAGTATGGCAACCAAGATGGCTACTGTTAGTAAATCAGAAGAGCTTCTGGAAAAACTCAGGAGTGTTTCCTGGAATGCTGCAGTTCAGGGTAATATACCCACATATATCTTACTGATTGTAGTTTCTTGTCATTTCTAATGAATGTTTTTGTTACCATTCATTTTCATATCTGATTCCACGTTTATATTGTTGATGTTCTTTTCACTAAAATTCTATTGAAAATGGTTCAAGATACCTATTCCTCTGGATCTTGTAGATATGGAAGATCTGAAGCAGTTTGCCAAAAGTAAAGGCGCCCCTGAAGCTGACAACTTGAACCACTGGGATAATAATATTTAGAAAAGAAACATGTTCATTATATATATATATATATATATATATATATATATATATATATATATATATATATATATATATATATATATATATATATATGTCATTGTCACAAGAGGATATGTCTCAAGCTGACTCTACACTTACTTTATGCAGCCGTGTCAGTGGGTCTAGAAACTGAAACCATAATACCTTGAAGATCTCATCTCTTTTTCTGATGCTTTTGGATCTCTTCGTTTAAGGTATAAACCTGTTTTCATCACACATTAAGCAACTCAAGAATCCAATAAGATATGTCTCTTTTAAGGTCTTCCTATACCACTATGTTTGAATATCATGTCAATTTCATCAGGGAAGCATGTTTAAATTTCATGGAATTGTGCAATACAAAGTGTAATGATAGAGTCTGGATGGATGAGGTGGCAGCAATGTAGGCATATTCTTGTCCCACATGTTATTATTTGTTCAGTGCATAAAGTAAATTACATTTTTGTCCCTGAGTTAACTGATTTTTTTTCCCGATTTTGGTTCCAAAAAGTTTTCTCTTGCAATTTTGGTCTCAAACTGAAAAAGTAATGATAATATATTACAAGAACCTCAAATAAGGACCAAAATTGTAAAAATAGTATATACTTGGGGACCAAAAGTGTAAATTAGTCTTGGATTTATTATGTTTTAATTTGGGTGTATTTTTTTTATTTGTGGCAGGTGTTGGAGATGATTTCTCTACTTACCCCACTTATGGGCTTAGAAATTACTTGTTCTAAACTTCTTCCAACACTTATTACCTTATCTAAAGACAGGTAATTATTTAATTAGATACATTTTTTTAATGTCTTTTTATTCTCCTCTTTCTATTTTCTATTTAATTTATTTGTTTTCTTCAGAGTGTCGAATATCAAGTTTAATGTCGTAAAGGTCTTGCAGTTGTTAATTCCTATAGTCGACCATTCAGTAAGTAACAATATGGCGTTCCAAGAAACTGGACCTATGTGTAAGCGATAAAGTCATATCTCGAGCGAGGATTTCAAATGAGGTTGTAGCTATTATTATTATTATTATTATTATTATTATTATTATTATTGGAGAAGAAGAGATCTCCATGTTGAAGCAACAACTTCTTGAAAATGTTAGTTTCCTATTTTACCCTTGTCCATTAAGAATGAATTATTATTTTTATTTGTTTATTTATCTATCTGGCAGGTGTCTAGAAAGATTGTTAAAGTTGAGGAGAAGCTTGCAAAGGGATGGGGTGGTGAGAATGCTTATCATATGAAAGGGTATCGGTATTTGCTAGTGGATGGTGACAGGAGTATTTCAAGGGCGTCCCCACCTAGAAAAAGTAACAACCCTAACGAAGGTCAGAATGGTCATTTCCCATAATATTAGTTTTTCATTCAGACACATAAAATACTGAAATAAAATATTTATTTTGATAGTAATCATTGCTTGCTATAAATAAGGTTAGAGAAGATGCTTGAATTTAATATCGGGTCAGGTTTATCAATTGATGAAAATAAGTTATGGTTACTTTTTCATGGTTACTTGTGCTGTAGGGATCCCATACTTAATGTTAGTGATTTGTCAATTGAAGCAAGTAGGAACTTAGGTTTGTTTCTTTATCAACTAAGGTATCAAGCTGTGAAGTCCTTTAGCAATATAGGAGAAAGTTGCTTTTATCTCCTGTTTAAAACGCACTCATCCAGGTGTTGTTTTGGTAATTCTCCCACATTCTTCATTTCTTCCATGCAGTTGCCACTTGTCTATTACATACAAAGTCTCGTTTTCATTACCCCATTAAGTTGTTTATGTCTAAAGTGGTTAAACTGGTAAATGTTGTGATTAGAATCCTTTGTAATGCTAGTTGGTAGTTGGTACATTGTTATTATCTTATTGATTTGGTTTGCAAGGGTGTTTTGGAGAACTATCTACTACTGAAGCACTAAATGAATTCCTACATCAATTTAAAGGGAAGCAGTAGGTGTTGCAAGCTAAGGAAAGTTTTTTTTTTAAAATTTAACACCATATATAATATTAAGAAAAATAAGTTTACACATGAATTTTCAACTAAATACATAAAGCATAATGATATCATGATTTTAAGACAGGTAACCTGTCGATTGCTTGGAGTTATACTTGAAGAAAGTACCCCACAGGAGCTTCAGGTGTTGATTAACTTTTCCCTCATTTGACCACTCACATTTGGCACAAGTATTTGCAACTAACATTCCTTGTTTGATTCTTTAATTAATTATATTAGCATATTAATTTTTTGACTTTTATTTGATCAGGTCACAAGACTTATCGAAGCAGGGGTTCATTGGTCTTAAAGAATTATGAAAGGCAAGATGCAACTCTACTTCGTTGGAATTTGATGTTTATCATCTTTGTGTATATCTTTTTAGTTTGTATAGCATTACTTTGCAGAAGGTGTCCCTTGATACGTAATGTAGTATTAGGTTATATAGTTAGGGTTAACCTCTTAATAACAATGTACAATTAGATCCCCTTAATATCAATGTATTACCTTTTTTTTTGACGTGATGCTGTTGGATGAAATTGATTGTTTTGGTATATATTTTTTACATATTTATGTTTTATGCATAAATGAGTATCATAAAGACGCATCGTAAATGCATATCGTAAATGGTTACTGAAGTAATGAAACGCAAATGCGTGTCATCTTCATTTATGACAGGGGATTCCTTGATATGCATTGTGTGTCATAAACACGCGCGTCGTAAGGTTACGACACGCAAATGCGTGTCATCTTCCTTTATGACAGGGCCTTCCTTGATACGCATTGCGTGTTATAACTGCGCGTCGTAAATACGCGTCATCAATGAGCGTCGTAAATACGCGTCGTAACTAGACGACACGCAAAAGCTTGTCGTCTCTCATTATGACATGGCCTTCCTTGACACACATTTGCGCGTCGTCTGAGCGTTTTACGACACGCATTGTGCGTCGTAAAAGGCTGTTTTTCTAGTAGTGTTGCAAATGTTGCAGAGATATTGGATTGGATGGATGCCATTCCTTCCAATCCGTCAAAAGAACGAAAGCTTCAAGTTATTATCAATACCACGATCTAGGTTATTTGAGCTTACACGAACAGTGAGCAAGACGTACAACATGCTTAAAAGTCATGTTTTTTAAAGCATTTTCATTCATTCTTTTAATTGGTTCTCTAGTAGAAATAGCAAAAACAACATATCTTGGACCCAGTGGTTGCCAAATCCCCTTTTATATGAGTCTTTGTAATTGGTTTTTGTTCTCTAGCTTTTGCTAGTTTTTCTTTTATAAAATGTGGTTGTTCAAAAAAATGAACGATCATAAACAATGATATTGTTTGTTCAATTATGTTTGTTTATGTTCGTTCATTTAAGTTTCTTTTATGTTCATATATGTTCAATTGCGTTTGATTATATTACCATATTATATGTTTGTTTATGATCATATATGTTTGTTTATATTTGTTTATATCCATTCGTTTATATTTTTGTTTAGCATGTTCACGAACATAAACGAATGAACATGAACAATATAATTTGTTAAATGAACGAACATGAAGAATAAAACTCATTTATTTATCTATTATGTTCGTTCGTTTGTTCGGCTAACTTAAACGAACGAACAAAAACAACCTTCATTCGGTTCATAGACACAACCCTATCCATAAAGAAAAACTTAGAATGTAAAATGCAAACATAATCTTAGAAAATAATATATCGCAAAAAAATTAGGTTGATATTGGCTCGTTTGGCTCCTTTTATGGGCATATGTTTTTGCACTTGGCTATGGATATGTGGTCTCACTTCTTGTTGATACTATCAAAATAATGAGGTCCGACTGAATCCACCATCACAAGACCAACAGTTTTTCTTTAGGATTAGAGATTATCATATGGAGTTCAGGATGATGGAGTGTGTCTCATTAATACATTAAGATTCTGTCTTTTACCTATAACATATTGTACAATTGGACAATTAGGAAGAGAGAGTATATCGCTCGTTTAGTGTATGTCGTTTACTGAGGGTTAGGGATATTGTCATCATTTTTAAGGATAAATATTTTATGAACGTAAAGTCCTAAATTTCAAACTAGTTTTTCATTTTAAATAAGAGAAATCGTTCAAATCCATTTTCCAAAAGTATAATAAAAACATCCATTTGTTCCAACCATATCATATCATGTACCAAAATCATAGAAATAACTAATCATAGAAAAATCATATAAGTGGAAGTCTTAGGGATGTCAACAGGGGCAAATAGGATGGAGGTTGCATTCTCAGCTGTAACGACCAAAATTTCAATAAAATTTAAACTTTTCAAAAACATCCCAATTCATTAAGTTATTACAAAAAGGTTTTCAATACATTTATTATCAGAGTATTCCCAGGTCCATTTCATAAAATATCAACACGAGGAGCGATACGATCACGCCTTTGCCTTGCCACAGTCTCCTGAAGAACCTGAAAAACATTAAACCACAACTGTAAGCCCGAAAGCTTAGTGAGACACCCCCAAAATACCAACCACATATATCATACACATAACATGCTATATCATAACAAATCACATAATAGTCATGCATATCGGGTCTACTGTGAGACTGGTCCGCCGTGTCGGGCCTTCAGTCCACCTGGTCCACCCTCCGAGTCCAGTCATGTCCCTTGAGTCTGCAGTGTGGTTGGTCCGCCCGCACCGGGCCTTCAACCCACCTGGTCCACTCTCTGAGTCTACAGTATGACTGGTCCGCCCGCATCGGGCTTTCAGTCGGCCTGGTCCACTCTCTGAGCCTCGGCACGTCTGGTCCGCCCTCGTGGGGCCTACAGCCTATTCGGACCGCTCGCTGGGCCTTCGGAATAACCGGTCCGCCCTGGGTATCTTGGCCTACAGCACGAAGCAGGACCCGCCTCAACCCCAACTCCAGTCCAAACAACCATGTGCACATAAACATACAATCACATAACAATTCATATTCAGTCAAACCGATCTAGCAGATCACATAACACAACATACTCTAACAGGATACCGACCTAACCAACCACTAGCATAGCATCATCCTATATACTAGGATACCGACCTTAACCAGGTCTCTAACGAATACCATCCTAACTATCCGGATGCAAACATATCAAAGCAATAACATAACAACAGATACCCGGATCTCAATCCGATAAAGGGCCGGCCTTAGTGCCTTAGACCCTGTTGATATAGTGAGGATAACTCACCTCGCAACTGCTGACTGAAAGGATAAGATCACGCTGCTGCAACCTTCAACCCAAACTCCAACACTGCCAATACCCAAAGGACTGAATCCAATAAATACCAATAATTACCAAATTACCCCTGGAAGTCAATTGGTCAACCCTTGGACAAAGTCAAAGTCAAAGTCTACCCCTGACTGACTCTACTTGCCGAGTCAACCCGATGACTCGCCGAGTCCCCGCACACAGACCCTCCTTCAATTCGCGACTTAACTCGCCGAGTCATCCCTTGACTCACCGAGTCACAGCCTTCCCAAAAGAACTTGGATCCTATGACCAGATTCGCCGAGTCTAAGAACAGACTCGCCGAGTCCACGACTATCTTCAACCTACTCGCCGAGTTGTTCTTCCAACTCGCCGAGTTCTAGGCCATCTTCATCCAACTCACTGAGTTGTTCTTCCAACTCACCGAGTTCCAGTCTTTCTTCAAGCAACGCGCCGAGTACCACCGGGTCTGAATCCATACAGAGGCTTTCCAAGCCATGCAGATGATCCAAACCATAGATCTACTTCTCCTAAGGCCATCCATCACGTAAAGTGGAAAACTTTACGTGAATCTAAAGAGATCTAGGCAATTTACCCTCTAGGGCTAGGGTTTGGGATATGATGGCTTCACCAATTACTCAAGAACACGGAATTTAATGCACATAAGACCTTCTCCACTCCAGATCTGAGGTAGCAACCTCAGATCTATCCTTCAAACTCAAGATACCATAATTTAAGCTTCCCATACAAACCCAAAATGATGAATCTATAAGAACACAGCCCAAGAACGAGATATTACCTGAAAATGAAGCCCCCAACAGCAAGAAATCTGAATCTAAGCAAAGCCCCTTGCTCCAAGCCTCCTAACTCTCCATGATCTCTTCAATAATCACTTCCCCAAGCTCCAAATGCACTCAAATCCTCCACAATCACGTATCTAGGGTTTCTGGACTTCAAGGGAGATCAAGGAGGCTGGGGAGAGGGTATGATGTCCTTTAAATAGGGCTCATCCTCCGGATTTAGGGTTTTCTCCACTCAGCACCTACTCGCTGAGTCCATCTTTGGACTCGCCGAGTAGGCCACTTAACACGCGACCTGAGTCGCGACTCTACTCGCCGAGTCCACCCATGGACTCGCCGAGTTGCCCTTCAAATTCACACTTTTAGTCCTTCAACTCTACTCTTGATATTTCGGGATGTTACATCAGACCCACCCCTGAAATTCCCCCATACCCTTTCCCTCGCCCCCCTGTCCCCCACCCCCGCCACCAAAATTTTCAGCCTCCCCACCCCTCACCCACCCTTAAGTTCCAGGATTACCCACCCGCCCCGATTGATTTTGGGATTTTTTTTCATTGGGGTAAAAGAAGGTTTTTTTAGGCTTAAAGAAGCTATTTTTTTAGGTCAAAATTTATAACGTAATTTTACATGTCAAAAACAAATTGTTATCACATCTCAAAAACGTTATAATAAGAAATTAAAAACATGATTTTTTTGTTGAATTTTGGAATCTCAAAATCATTGCTATTATTTTTTATATTTATAATATATATTAGTATATATAATATATTAATGGGCCCCGATTTGAGAGAGGGGGGGGGGGACTGCCTACCCTCGTCCATGCCCCTGAAACTAAAACGGGGGTTAACCTTGCCCCCGCCCTCAATTTTTTCAACAAATATCCCCCATATGGGATCGGGGTTCGACATGACTTTTTGACATTCCGAAGAAGTCTCCAAAAACGAATCTCATGGATGTGATACAATCAGACCGTGCTCTTCCCCTTGCCACTAAAACAACCTGGAAAACATTTTAATTCAACGAGTAAGCACAAAGCTTAATGAGTTCCCCAAGATACCATATACCCAAGTAAATGTTCTATTCCAACCATAATTGTAACAACGTAAACTTTCAAAACAGTTTTTCATTTTTAAAACACACATTTACTCATAAAGTAATGTCAAAATATAATGTATCAAATGTTGTCATCACAAAACATATCCCAGAATCTCAAAACATAAACTCCACGAGTGTGTATGAATCATGCCGACGCCTTCCCGCGATCATCGCTAGTGCCTAAAACACATAACACCACAACTGTAAGCATAAATGCTTAGTGAGTTCCCCAAAATACCACATACAACACATACGCCTTTCCAGGCCATAACTCTGTGAGATCTTCCAATCCAGGTGTCTCAGGGGACTTCCATCCCGAATTCCGGTAGACCTTCCGGTCCTACTCGTATTGACCTTCCGGTCCGTAACCTCCTGACCTTCCGGTCCATGTCATCTTGACCTTCCGGTCCTTATCATACATATCACATAACAGTATATAGCACATACATCTCATAGCATACAAGACCTTCTAGTCACACATAGGTACCCTTCC
Source organism: Lactuca saligna (assembly GCF_052625555.1). NCBI lineage: Eukaryota > Viridiplantae > Streptophyta > Magnoliopsida > Asterales > Asteraceae > Lactuca > Lactuca saligna. The sequence goes on along the minus strand of NC_136417.1, from coordinate 68,449,742 downwards.
AGGTACAGTATAGTGAGAAGACTCACCTCGGATATCTCGGATAATCTCGCACACGTATGCACTGATCTAGCCTCCGCCAAAACACATAAACAATTATCTCAAATCAATAACGACTCTCCAGGCTAGACTAGTTTCTTTCATGTCCTCTAAGAAGGCTAAAAGACCATTTTACCCTTCCAATGGTCCACAAGTCCAATTGTTGACCAAACCCTAAAAGTCAACGATCAACTTTGACCATACTCGCCGAGTGCACTTGCGTGAATCGGCAAGTCCATGCATGTCCTCTTCACCCCTAGTCCTCACTCGACTCGCTGGGTCAACTCTACACTCAACGGGTTATCACAGGTCGTGAATCGCGGGGCGACCGACTCGACTCGTCGAGTCCACTTATGAACTCGACGAGTTGCTTCCATAATCACACTCAAATGACCTTCTGAGGTCAGATCCGCTTCTTTAATCTGTAGATCTGACTTCCCCACAACCAAAAACCACGTAAAGGTTGAAACTTGACTCACATGCAATGCACCCAAAGCTTCTTTTGGTGAAATAATTACTAAAATGGCTATCTAGGTGCACAACTCAAAAGGGATGGAATAAAGCATAGATATAGGGACTCTCTGGACCTCTTGAGGTCCAGATCTAAGAATCATTTCACCTTGGGACCTCATCCACTCCAAATTCAAGCCAAAATAATGCATATAGAAACCCTAGATTCAACTAAACATCATAATCAAGAGATTAAGCACAGATTGATACCTCCAACAACTTCCTCTAATCAAATGGAAGTAGATCCAAGCTCCCCAACTCGCCTAGCTTGTCCTTTCTCCTTTATTCTTGCTAAAGCACACAATAAATGGTGGATTAGCCTTCCTCTTGCACCACAAATGATCTCTCTGCTCTCTAGGGTTTCTCAGGGGTGTAGTGGCCGCAAATAAAGGCCATAAAGGCCTTTAAATAGGGCTCAGGCCTTGAAATTTAGGGTTTCACTTTACAGCGCGGACTCTCTGAGTCCACGCATCGACTCGTCGAGTCCGGTCATTAATCCGAATAAGAATTCGCGATCCTACTCGGCGATTCTGAGCGTCTACTTGTCGAGTCCCTTCATTAAACTCAAAATAGATAACTAAAAATAAGATATTGGGAATCCGGATGTTACAATAATCTTTCCTATAGTCCAACTACAATATTTCCTATTGTAGTCGAAGTATAGATTTTCCTTTTGTAGTCCAACTACAGTCTTTCCTATCATAGTCCAACTACAATCTTTCGTACTCTAGTCCAACTATAGTCTTTCATGTAACTGTTATGTTCTAATTATAGTCGCCAGTATAACTGTTACAGTCCAACTATAATATTTCATACATAAAGTCAGAAAGACAACCTTAGATAAATACTCGAATCCATCAAAGTTTGACCAAAAGTCAAAATTATCAAAAGGTCAACAGTCAAAATCAAAGGCAATGGTCAGGTTAACGACCAGGTGTGTCGAAACCTTCACGTGGCGTTCCACGCCCACAAAAAAGATAAAATAGGCACGTGACGACCCTCCAAGAAGTGTGTCACGCTTTCTGGATTAACATATTCCTTCCTTAAGTCCTTAATCCATTAAGCCAAGGACTGTATCTTTTAGATTTGAATCTTTTAAGGATATTAATGGATAAAGTTTCTAACTTTTTCCAGCTCCAAGGATCAAACACCCAAACTTAACTCTCTAAGGGAGTCCAAAACACTAACCAATATATGTATCACGTATGACTAAAAGGGAATACCATAACTCACTTATTGACACCACAAAGGATTTAGAACACTACCTTAAACAACCTTTAGGGACTTGAAGTTTCCAAATCCATATAAATGTGAAAAAGGGGACCAAAATGACCATAACATCATCTAATCACAAGATCTAAGAAAGAAACACATCAAGCTTGGAACTTTAACACTTACAATGGTCCAAAGAATGAAAAGAAGGTTTGATCCTGCTTCTAATGCACAAAACCACTTTCTTTCTCACCAAGGAACGCTCCAAAAACATCAAGAACACCAAAATGGAAAAAGATGGGCTAGGGTTTCGAATATCTGGGCTTTGGAGGTGGAGGCTGGTGAAATAATACAACCCTAAAAGTTAGAGCCCTTAAATAGGGTCCAAACCCTGATACCTAGGGTTTTGAGTTTTGCGGCGGCGCGCCACACACATCCATTAGTCACTTCGTGCTGTCGCACTTATGGGTTTTTCCCAATAACCTTCATTCTTATATTCCTTTGATTCCTAACTAAGCACGTATGGAAAACAAGCGTTACAACTCTCCTTTACTTTTCTGGATTTCATCCTCGAAATCCTAAAACCAAAAACACTACCATCTTCTTCAAATGGAAATGAAGAACACCAATGATCTCTCAAACACTCACACAAGCTCTCAAAGAACAAGAGGCTAGGATTTCATTTATGAGGATGGAGGCTGAAGAATGGAACAAACCCTAGGAGTTAGTGCCTTTAAATAGTCCTAAGGCCAAATAAAATTAGGGTTTCATTTACCAACTAGAATGCATGAGATATTATGCGCCCAGATAAAGATGCTCATCCTTTGAAGTGTGTCGCAACTCTTGCCTAATATCCTTCATCAAATCATAAATTGATACTTGATATGATTATATATAAAAAAAAGTGAATCACACAAGTCACATATGATTGTCATGTAGATACCTATAGATATCGACTAAAATTTAAGTTTATGTACATATGATTCTCATGTAGATACCGACTAATTTTTGAGTTTATGTAAATATTTTTGTATGATATGCATCAATCATGTAATCAATCAAAGATATTTTCTCTATAGTTGATTATTCTAAAGGGGTTTTAATTATTTGGAACTAATTCTCACATGTGCAAATCTCCACATATCTCCAAAATAATGTAACATGTGTGAAGGTCCACAAAAAAAAAACCTCCAAATATTTATAGTAATAATGTTTTCACAGTTTATTTATATGTCCTATCAAAATGAAAAAAAAAACTATATAAATTAATAAAATATCATTATAAGCATGAAAAACTCTTATAATAATTATGTTCGACTTGTCCGGATGCTTTACACAGGTGTTATAAGGATTATCAATAATGACAGAGAGATGAGTTACTGAGGCAACGTAACATCTTAAAAATCACAACCAATTTAAACTTTCCAAATCAAACCATTTACTAATAAAAGTGTTTACAAAATCAATATTTCCAAAATATTATTTAGAATAGAGTCTCCCAAGATCAACAGTAAAAAAATCAGGATGTGTACGGTTACACATTCGCTTTGCCATGGTCCTTTGAAGTACATGAAACCATAACCAAAAATTGTAAGCTAGAGCTTAGTTCCCCCAAAGTACCACCACACAATACATATATCTTATATAAAAAACTATGATGGGTCCAATCAGTCATCGAACTGGAATACCCACGGGTCCACAACTATCGGGCTAGATTAACCCTGGTCGAATCAGTCATCGGACTGGAATGCCAATATATAGCAGGTCCACTAAGTCATCAGAATGGAATACCAACATACAATGGGCCCACTCATTCATCAGACTAGAATACCCTCGGTCTGTGACTCACACATAGAGCAGTAAAGTCTCAGCCCAACACCATATGTCGACATATAACAAATAACAAACATAATTGACAGACAGATAATCATGTAACCAAAAATCATAGGTAGTCTTACAGATCTATTGGTCTATGCATATCAACAACTATCATATAATCATATAGATCTATCCCCTGCTCAGCATATCAGAAATAAATGTGTTAATAGGATATCAATCCAATGGGTTAGCCTTGATGCCTTCGACCTATAAGCATAGTGAGGAAAACTCACCTCATAGTCTGACGAAAAGTTGAACGACAAACAGCTCCAAATATCGGCTCTACATGCCACCTATTCAACAGATAGAGACCAAGACTCAACTATTGCTCAAAATACCCAAAAATACCCTTAAGTCAAACTTAGTCAGCATTAGTCAAAGTCAAAGTCAAAGTCAACGGGTCGTGAAAAGTCAACCCATACTGCGTACGCCTAGCATACTCGGCTGGTACGCCCCGTGTACACGCGATCCAGATCGGGGATCCCTTAGGCGTACGCCCGCCGTTCGACAGGTTACCCCTAACAAACGCAATGGCTTAAAAACTTCATTTTGAGTACTTATTTCCTTAAGCCACTACGTCGAAATCTCAGTCTTAGTCCAAAATGGCATCCCAAACCATAAAGTTTCCAACTTTATGGTTCTACATGCCTAGATCAAACCCAACAACAAAACCCTAACTTATCTTAACCATTAAAGCTCTTAATGGCTTACATGAAAGAATCTCAGGGGCCAAGATCATATTTTTATGACTCAAGACATGGAAATACGTCTAAAAGGATAGCCCAAACGTTCTATAGCATGTCATACACAAGAAAAGCCATATTTGGGGACACAAACTCATATTATCATCATACAAGCTAGATCTAGCAACTTAATCATCAAGGTGGGACCTTTTTACCTTTTGGAGATGGAGAATGATGCAAGACTTCCAGATCCAAGCTTGCTTCTAGCTTCTAAGGCTCACCACCACCTTCTTCCTCCTTTGGAACACACAAACACACACTTAAAGCTCTCAAAATGCAATAAAGGGGGCTACGATTTGCAAGAAAATGTCTCAAATGATGGAGGTTGGAAATGGGGTGAGGGGATGGGACTTAAGGTTGAATATATATGGTCTAAAACCTTAGGATTATGGTGTGAGTCCAGACGAGTTACGCCGGACTTAGGCATGTTACACACAGCGTACGCCAAACGACGTCTTTTCCCATTAGATGGGCTTACGCCCAACATAGTAGGCTTGAACACCAAACATAGCAGGCTTGAATGCCCAACGTAAGTGCCTTTTGTTCACTTTTTATAAAAATGCCACTATGGGCCATTTTGCAACATTTTCTATGCACAAGGGTTAAAATGCAAATAATCTCCATATTTAAGATCAAAATTAAAAGTACCTCATCATCGGTATGTTACATACACACTATTAGAAATGGGGTGCATGGGATCCACTTGGAACCCAAAAAATTTCATTTTTACTAAAATCTCACCTTAACGACTATTTTTTCAAGAAATACCCCTAATGTTATTTTTTTTTTTTTGCTGAAAAAAAATACTTCAAAATTTTAGAATATTTATATTTTATAGATTTTTATGTATAGTAGACCCCGTTTATTTTAGAATATTTATATTTTCCGTTCTAGGTGTTATACCTAAGCCTACATTGTACCGAAAAGCTTCCCTAATGTTTGATAAGGCCAAAATAGATATCGATGAAACGTATATTATAATAGTGGACCAATATACATGTAGGTTTGATTGATTTGCTTTCAGTCAACCTTTAACCTTTAAGAAAATAAAAATATATATTTGAAGATACCGCTGAGAAGGTAAAAATAGGAGAGAGGGAAGAAATGAAAAGATAAGAAGCTATGAGTATTTATATTATTCATAAAACAATACATAAATTGTCATGGAAGCTTCAATGGAGAGAATAACAAGTTGAATGAGTGTTATAGATTAATCGAACACCAAGAATACAATATGTTTTTTAAGAATGAATTACAAAGAAATGAAATATTATAATTTATGAACATGGATGTAATTAATATGGTTTTTCATTAACTAAGAGCGAAATCATCGAGTTTCTTTTTTTGGAAAAATAGATTTTTATTAAAAAGAATCAGCTAGACAACCAACACAACAATCAAGAAATAGCAAGTTAAGGATTATGAAGTCAGCCAACCCAATTTAATTATGTCTTTCTACTTCTAACATTACACCACAAATAAAATTATGTAACTATTTTATCAAAAAGAACTACCATGATTGGTTTTGTAGATGCAAACAACTGAGCATTCCTGAAAGCCCAAATATGTCACCACAATGAATAAAAAATCATTTCTTTATACCTCTCTCTAACCATAAATTGGAGAACTAAATCAACCACTCTCCATAGCAAGAGACGTCCGGTGTAACGTCGTGTTTGCGTTTAATGATTTCTAAATAGGGTTAGTGAATAATAATGAACAATTATTTAATTAAAGTCATTTTCTTTTAGATTGGCAAGTGAATTAAGTAGGCATTATATAGATGTAAAGGCACTAATAATAATAATAATAATAATAATAATTATTATTATTATTATTATTATTATTATTATTATTATTTATTTATTTATTTATTTATTTATTTGAAATGTGTAGGATATTTAAATCTAGGGTTCATTTTGGTAACTTCTAGAAGTTAATTTGGTTAGATAATTTGTGCATGGGCTATTATTTGAAATCATGCTAAATCCGAGGGACCAAGACTGCCAATTGGTAATTCCCATGTCTTCTTCCTTCCCCATTGACTTTTCTTTACATTGTATTTTCATTAAAAATCATAATTTAAAAAATCATAAATAAATACGACGTCAGATTTCGATGTTTTTTATATTCATAAATTTGTAATCACGACTACTGCAATTTTCATAATATTATTTATTCAAAATAATATTTTTATTATAAATATCATTTAACATAATTCGTTAATTTATAATAAGTTTTTATGCAAATATATAAGCTCATAATATTTGTCCATATAACATGTACGCAATAAATTAACCCTTATATAACCCGAATTACGTACGAAAGATTCATATTTATTAACGATTATCCTATTCGAGGATTTTAATTATCTAATAAAATGAATATCTGTATCCTTAAATATCTGGCACGAATTTCCGGATGTTACACTTGTATCTCCACAAATACATAACCACCCTCAAAAAGTCTCAATCTTTGGTTTCACCGGCTCATGTTCCTAACATACCATCATCCACTCATTTGCAATCATTCTCCTTCATGTCATTATCTTTAGCAACCTCGTTAGCTTCTTCTGGTTCATTACCACCTTCATAGGTTCTTTAGACAGCTCTTTATCTGATCTTGTGGACATAACACACAAGATCAACATATGATGATGACCGGGTAGCAAAAAGTAGAAAACTTATGGAAATCCCCAAAAGCACTCCAATGAAAATGTAGATGATATGATATACCACTTGTTGGGGATCTTAAGGTAGATCAAACCACTACCAAACATATCTCAAAGATATATCAAACACTTGGTCTAGTAGAAAAAATTTAAAACCTAACATTTGAGACAAACTATAGAGTAGGGTGAGGAAAACAATAAAAATGTCTAATAATGAGAGCAATAAATGAAAATGAACAAATATAGAAAACAAATCAATACGAGACACGAGCATTTAGCTTGGTTCTACCATTTACATAATTAATATGATCAACAATCAAACAACTGGAATGCATGTTGAGTTATAGGTGAACGAAATGAAAGACCGAAAACATAGATATACCATGAAGGCATGCACTAATAGAAAGAAAATATGGGAAAGAACTACGCCCATAGATGGTTGGCCATGACATGGCTCTGACATCAAGTCACACAACCATGTCGCCTTGAAGGGGTGAACCTCTAGATCATATGGCATCCATCTAGCAAAAACTTTTTGGGGGGAAATAATGAAAAGAAAAGGAAAAATGATATAAATGTTCTACGAATTTTTTAGGGTTTATCCGTTGAGTCTTTAAAATTTTTATCAAATTTTACGGATCCCTAAACTAGAACATGATCTGCTTTTTAGTCCCTGTCAATCTGTAATAGCCGGTTCAGTGACCTTTTAGACCAAAAAAACTCACATTGTACCCCTATAAAGCCAAAAAAAAAAAAAAATTCAAGGATCAACTCATACAAAAAAAAAAAAAAAAAAAAAAAAAAAAAAAAAAAAAACTCATTTTATTCTAAAGTCGGTTAACACTCAATTCGTATTGATCCCCGAACTTATTTTTTTGGCTTTATATATATAGGGGCATAATATGAGATTTTTTGATCTAAAAGGTTACTGAACCGACTATTACATGTTAACATTGACTAAAATAGCATGTCATATCTTAGTTTAGGGATCCATAAAACCCGACAAAAGCTTTAGGGCTAGAAAATTCGTAGAGCATTTGTGTCATTTTCCTTAAAGGAAATAGTCTAGTTTGTTGCTACATTGTTGTGAGATCATCTAGCGGTGGCTTTATTTTCTCTTTGGCATGTCCAGATGTGATAGTGTATCATACAAAATTTACAAGTTATATGTACATATAGTTATGTATTTGTAATTTGTTTTTAAAATGATATAGCCATCTAGATGAACCACGTATAAACGGGAAAGAGAAAATATGACAAATACACCAAAAACTATAGGATTCCATTCGGTAGTCATATTTTTTATCTTTTGTGGGTATCTTTTGTTGTAAGTTTGTGTGTATAGCCACACATTATGCAAGCAAGTATAAGGTATTACTTTTATCCGTTTTGTTGGGGAAGTTGGTATTATTTTTCTTCTTGTGAATTTGTAGGTGTAAGCTGTGACCGAAAGTATATTTGATGGGGTAACCTTCATCATGTTGCACATATCTTAGATGGATCTTCCTCATCTTCGGTAATATCGATATTAACTAGATTCCAATAAATCAGGTGATTGTGATTTCATTATTCTCGAAAACGAAATTGACATGTATTCAATGTAAAAAGACATGATGATCCTAAATCATTATAGAAATATGAAAATTTGAATTTCTAGTCAATCATTTGAAAAGGCAAAAGGCAAGTTGATCAACTTTCCAACCTTTTTCCGAGTTGATAACCATATAAGGTAATGTCATTTTAAGTAACATACAAGCGGGCGTGTTTGGCATGAAACTTTTGGAGGGTGTTTGGGAGTGCTTTTTTAACTAGAAAATTTTGGAGGGTGTTTGGGAGTGCTTTTTTAACTAGAAAATTGTTTTTAGATAAAAGTGTCTATTTGCTTATAGTGATGGTAAAAAGAGTTTTTTAAAAAGTGTTTGGATAAGCTTTTATAATGAAAAAGTCAATAAGTCAATAAGTTAAAAAGTGTTTGGCTTAAAAAATGCTTTTTGAAGTTATTAAAAAGTGTTTATTGAAGCTTATGGAAAAACTATTCTAAAAAATGCTTTTGAGTTTGCAAAACACTTTTTTTTTGCTTATTAGTTTTTCAAAAAGCCAATAAGTAAATAAGCATTTTTCAAACGCAATCCCAAACACCCCCTTGGAAGCGTTTGGGAGCTTCTAGCTTTTAGTTTTTGACAAAATGCTTTAGTTTAAACAAAAAAATTGTGTTTGATAGTACGAGCGTTTAACTTTTAATTTAAACAAAACGCTTCAAATCTAAAAGTTACTTCATATAGTGTTTAACAAAACACTACTGAATTTTTGAAATCAATTTTCATAATTACCTTTAAAAATATATTTATATATTTATTTATTTTTAATCAGTTGTCATCTTATGTAATTTTATATATTTAAAAAGTTTCCAGTTACTTTTGTCAAACACTCATATAACAAATAAAAGTTACAGCTTCCCGCTATCAGCTATCCGCTAACCGCTTCCAGCTAACAGCTACTTTTGTTAAACACGCCCAAGATTTGTACAAAGATTGATAATATACGGATAGTAGTTTATATCTAATTTAAAGTAAAATATTATATTTGTTCAAAATAATATTTAAATATCACATATATATACATTAAATAAAATTTCAAACTATCCTATTTTGTTAAATGTTTTAAACATTTTTATAATCATTTAATGTCATTATAATTATAAAAAATTGGAATGCCCATAATACCTATCTTGTATCTTATTGGAATACATGATATCTGAATTTTGAAATATATGTGAGAGACCGATGCAGGAGAGAACGATGTGTAGTAGCGATTTTATTTGTCGTATGACAGCGACAACGTCTACGACAGATAACATCAGGGTGAGTGAAGTCTCTCCTAATTATTTTGGAAACTTGTTATATATATATATATGTGTGTGTGTGTGATATTTAGAAATTAGGCATTGCGAATATATTATTTTGTTGTTTATTTAGGACATATATAAAAAATTTCCTATATGAAAATATAATCATACATAATTATTCTAAAATGATTCAAAGGATAACATCAGTTTAAGTGAAGCATTTCCTTCTAAGAACCGACATAATTTATAACAAAAAATTATAATTATCGATAAAAAGACCTGAACTTTTTATTTTCTAAAAATCATACGAAGAATAACATCAAGTAAACGTCATTGTTATGGTTAGAGATGAAAGTCTATCAATTTACTTATTGTTTGAGGCTATATTTTTCTTCGTATCTATTTACTTATCATTTGAGGATATACTCTTCTTAAATGAGCTCCATAAAAATGTCTTTTCTTATTGAGAAACAAAGTTGAGGATGTCGAAAATCGTCCAAAGTATATTAGTTACATTACCAAATTTTTATTCTTATAAGTTAACATGAATTTTGTAATTGGATATAAATAATTAGTTATTCACAAACTTTTTAGAAATTAAATAAAAGTTAACAGTAAATTACAAGAATTATTACTCGTGTTTGCCAAAAGCTATGGATATATTCCAGATTTTCATTTCATTTGCTGCATCATTAGTCACTAAAGTTTCATTTTGCTACTATTTTAGTCTATTATAAGTAAATCTAACACTTCATAGTCCCTATTAACACATCATCAAGTGCTATCCTCACATCATTTGCGCATTGTGCACCTAATGTGATGACATAACTTTGGTCATCTCCCCTTCTCTCTCTCTTATGTATCTTGAAAACACTTATTTTCTTTTCTCCTTTTTTCATACTTCATCTTATTCATTTGTCTTTTTCCCCATTGTGCACTTATAGTCTTCACAAAACAAAACACACATTGTCATTGAAACTTAAATGGAGAGAAAAACAAGTGAAGAATATGAAAAGACCCAACTTACTACAAATGGTACAATTTACCTTTTTCTTATTCAACTTTTAAACTTGTCATTTACCCAAGGTGAGTTACACAAACAAAACTTGGTAAAAAAAAAAAAACAAATTGTACATTTTCTGATTTTCACACATCATGTGCAAGTTTTCTCCATTTCCATCGACTATAATCATTCTCACACTCCAAATTTCAAAACCTTTATTCCCTCCCCTACCCCCTACACCTTTCCAAAAATGGCAAGGTGACTTGATATTCATCAAAACATTAAATGAAAAACTCCATCTACAAAACCAACATCGTTACTTAACACACCAAAACCAAAATTACAAAAATACTTTAAAAGAAAAAGAAAACTAAAATCAACAAAATTACAAAATTACAAAATCCTCATTTTTCAAACCTACCACAATAAACATCATGTCCAACATATTCCACACTCACAATTCTTCCATCAAAAACCCTTCCATGTAAACAATGAGCTGCCATTGTAGAAGCTTCTATTCTTTTATACTCCACCAACACACAACCACCCTCAAACCTCTCCTCCACCACCACGCCACCACCATCACCGCCGCCAGTAGGAGCCGCCACATCTTCAGGCGGCGGCTCTTTATCTGGGCTTGTAGACAACACCTTGGTTGGCTTCACAACATTAACCGATTTCACCATGCCAAACCTACAACACATCACATTACATTCAAAACTAAGCAAAAAGACGAAAATACCCTCCACTGAAAATAGGGTTGTGATGAGGTTAGACCTGGAACACTCGAGGCGTACATCTTCTACTATTTCTTCAAATTCTTGTTCAGAGAGTGACGATAGGCTCTGTGGGTCCACCTATTTAGTTAAAATAAATAAATAATGAGTTATTTAAATAAATTTAACTATTTATTTAAATAATAAAAGAAAATAGATTCTAAATTTAACATACCAAATTATTGAGCTTGAGGACTTGTGTTTGTTTCTGGAGAAGCGGTTGTGCGTGTGCAGGTGTACCATAAAACGGGTGGTCATTGTCTCCATGATTTTTTTCCTAATGATGTTTATTAAATATGAGGGGCAAAATTGGAATTATATAATGAAGAAAATGAGATTTTAGTTTTTAGTTTTACCATTGAAGAAGTATTATCTGGAGTTGCTTGAGTTACAGTCAAGAGTTGACCACCCAATTTCATTCCATTAAGACCAACACATGCTTTGATAGTCACTGATTGATCAACATACTGTGTGATTCAAAGGGCAAAATCGTCAATTCAAATATAACCATAAATACAAACGGAATAGAAACTAATTAACTATATTTATATACCTCAAGGAAAGCACATGGAGTAGTCTCAAGATCTGAATTATGCTCAAAATGGAAAGCTTTTAAAGGTCCAAAAGCACTAGCAATCTCCATAATCTGTGAATCATATAATTTGTACATTATTTATAAAAAAGATAATTGAGTTTTTTTTTTTTTTTTTTAAATGTAGAAATAGTTTGTTACCATTTGAGAAGTAATAATCTTTGAAATCCCACCAATGAAAATCTGATATTTTTCAAGAAACAAAAATGAGAAATAACAATATTGATTTTTTAATAAAAAATAAAAATAAAAAGTAGATTGCTATAAAAAATCTAAAAATTTTCCAAAGTGAACCTTATTAGGAGAATCTTGAACAATGTTTTTAACTGAAAAAGCTCCTCCAGCTACAGCTACAGGCTGCTTCTCTAACACACCAGTCTGCATGAAAATAGCAACTGTCTGAAAACCTGCTAACATAAATAGTAACCACATAAACAAGAAACTATTTATAAAATAAAATAAATAAATAAATACTATATTACTAAAAGATTTACAAATCTACATTCATACATAAGAATGATATATGCCAAATACAAGATCTTGTTTTGGCATTTAGCTATTAGAATTTAGAAACCATAAAGGAAAAGGTTATCAGTCTTACAGTGGCTTCAACATAGTCTTTAGGGCGTCTGATTTTAAGAATATTGCCATTGAAAGACCTTCCATCAAAGCTTAAAGCAGTAGAAGCATCTTCAGGTGTGAGAAATTCCACAAGAGCTTGACACTTATCCTTATTCACCTTCAGTAAAACCATAATAACCAAAAACTCCATTTCCACTTTCATAAAAACATGCAAAATAAAATAGAGACACTTACAATGCAGCTAATACATGGATTAGTGCTCTGAAGATGATTTAAACCATAAGGTCGAAGATAACCACTAAGCCACTCCACTACAGCTGCTTCAGAGGCTGAAGATGGCAGGTTTTCTACATAAATCCTTCTTTTAGGTCTTGTTGCTTGAGTCAACTGAACAGAGTCAACTGATGTATTCATCAATGAAGGAAATGAAAGAACTCCAAATGTTGGCTTTGGAATTGGAACACTTGGAGTAAGGGGAACCATGTTAGGGAGTTCAATTTTGTTTAATGACATCAAATTTGGAAGAAAAGAAGTCAATGGATTAGGAGTTTTTGATTCGATCTTCACAGGTGATGATTCAGTTGGAGATGGAGCTTCGTTTCTTCTCTTTCTTGGTGAATAGCCACCAAGGCGACTTACAGATGAATCGTGTCTTTTAGGTTTGTTGATTGATCCATTGTTTGATACCCTTTTTCTGTCAAGATTGGGATCGAATCTTCCTGCTTTTGAAGAATGTGAGGAGGATAACATTTCTTCATGATCTTTCACATCATGTAATCTTGGTTTATTTCCCTTTGGTGAAGGTGAATTTGACCTTCTTTTCTCTCTCTCATGTCTTTTTCTTGATTCAAGTTTCTTGTCTCTATTTCTCTCATCGTATCCATTTTGATTCAGCCTGTTGAGATGTTCAGATTTCCCTCTATTCCTCTCAATATTTCTGTCCCTTTCTTTTACTGAAGAATCTTTACCATGTCTCTTTTCATGTTCACTACCAAAGTCATGAACACCCCTTTCTTTTCTTCTATCTTTTGTGTTATCACTACCAGCCTTTGATCTTCTTTGAAGATCGACACTTTCTTTGTGTTCACCTTCTACTCTTTTTTGGTCTTCCCTCATGGATTTGTTCTCTTTTGTTCTTGAAGTTACAGTTAAGGGTTCATTAGGAGCAGGTTGTTCATCCCTTTGTCTGTGTCTATCAGATTCTACACGACCAGAGACACTTTCGGCTTCTTTAGGGTAGACTATCTCTGAAGCAAGTCGTTGATCTTCAACATTTACAGATAGCTTTTTGTTTTTCCTTCTAAGCATTATCTCATCGAAGCTATAAGGTCTTGTTCTTGCAGCTGTGCCATCAATGAAGTGACTCTGTGAGATCTCGTATCTGTTTGAGTACTTTTCCTTGTGCCCTAGAGGCTTTCTCATCGTGCTTGAGGCTTATTGTTCGATAGTCATTAACTATTTAACTCTCATTTAAAACCCTAGCCCTGCAGTTAAAAGGAATGTAATGATCAGAAAGAATACAATAGAGTGTAACAGAAATGAACCATCCATCATACAGGATTGACACGATAAACCACGAACCAAAAAACCCTAAAATAAAACACAAATTTTTTTATGGTATCGCGATTTCTGATCTTAGAAAATGTTTCGATCGAGAAAAACTCGACACAACAAGAATCAACGGCATAGTTCCGCCAATCTTCAAAAGAAATGTTCAATGTTTCTATAAATATATTAGGAACCAATACCAGTAATGGTAATATAAAGTTAATGAAGAGGAACGAAGAACAGAATATACTTTTAGGAGTAAGAAGATTCAATATGTTACCTGTAAGCTAAGATACGAAGGGGCGTCTGCGTCACCGTCGTCTTCGCCGGCGGCGGTTTGAAGTCCTATGGTAGGTTACTGTTACGTCGCCTTGTTTCCAACAGAACTTATCCCTGCTGCCTGTTTGGCCGTAATCACCTAGGTTCGAGTTATTCTGATGAATGACAATTCAGGTACTTGTACTTTTCTTAATTTGCTATTTCAGGCAAACATTTCACTTTTTACCACCAAATTCGCTTCAAGTTCAATTAATTAGTTAAATTGACCCCATCTAACTTAAAGATGGCTTAATAGCAAATAAAGAGAGGTCTTCTTAACCAAGGGTGAATGGTAAAACTAGGTATCCGATTTTGGAATCGGAACCCATTGTGGAACTACAAGTTTCTAAAATTGAATCTCGGTACCTAAAGTTTAGAACCGATTAGAAACGGTTATGGTTCATGTTTTTATATTTTGGAACTGCTACTTGTTGCGTACAACGTACCTGTCAGTTTCGGTTATGGTTCTAATTATACCATTAGAAAAGGAACAAGTGTTGCAAATTGATAGTGTTACGTTGAAGTGCAACTAACTGACATCGTTAGAAAATTAATTATAATAGTGTTTAAAATGTTTATGTCAATTGTTAGAGGTAACCTTATTGTGGAAATAAGAGTCATATCAATTTAATCACCAAGTTTATTGTAACGTCCTAAAAATTCATAGTAAAATTTTCATTTTTAAAACAGTAAACCATACAAAAAGGTTAACCTAAATTGATTACAGTGAATATATTATTTAAACATCAGAATAAAGGTCATAATTTGCCAATATGAAAAACTTTGGGGGATGTTGTGCAGTCACGTCGGATCATTCCCTTTCGTACGGAAAGTATTTGAAACCATAACCATAAAACTGTAAGCACAACGTTTAGTGAGTTTCCCAAAATACCACATATCATACATACAATAAAGATTGTTATGTGCCAACCATAGTCTTTCCATTATACCATGAGTCGTATCATGGTCTTCCATTGCCAAGCCGGGGGCCAAAACCCTGGGTCTTACAGACAGGTGCCAAGAGTCACCTCCTGGTCTTCCATGTAAGTATCACAAAGACAACTAGCACACTACATATATCTGCTAGGGTCCAATCCTTGTACTTGCATACAATTTATCGGGAGCCACCTCTAGGTTTTTCATACAAGTGCCAAGGGCCACCCCCTAGTCTTCTTTTATAACATAAGCCAATGGACCGGAATTGGTGCCTTCGACCCTATAGTATAATGAGAAGACAGCTTGGTCTGAACAAATAGTTGAATAGGTCTCGGCTCCGAATATCATCTCTACTCATCACCTATCCGACAAATACTGACCAATCTCATTACAACTCAAAATACCCAAATTACCCTTAGGTCAAACTTTGGTCAAAATCCAAGTCAAAATCAAAAGTCAAAAGTCAACTCGGCTGGCCACCACGTCGTGGCCTCCTTCGCTACGTCATGGTCGCAAACCGCTAAAACAGACGGGTCTAGACCAAGTCACCACGACGTGGCGACCTAAACCGTGTCGTAGTGATGGGCCTGGACAACTTAAACCATTAAGTCCTTCTTTCCAACTACACAACTCCAAGGCTTAGATCTAAAGCTTCCCATTGTCTTAATGGATAATGTTTCCAATTTTATCCCTCAAATCCTTCCATAAACCAAACTCCCAAACCTAATCACTAATGGTGACTTAATGCATCAAGATTCTCATCAAGCACCAATTCCTTAGATCTACTTTTCCAAAGTTTCCACAAGGGTTTCCTACACCTTCTGGACCATAAAAACCATAGCTTTAGGGGCATGCACATCCTTTCTATTTTTAGGGTAAAACAAGAGCAAAAATGGCCAAAATTCCATGCATGGCCTCAAAAGTCAAGTCTACTTCAGATCCAAATAGTCAAATGCTCCAAATGGCCTGGAGATTCATAAAGTTACGAACTTTATGAAATCTCACATTCCAAAGCCCACAAAGCATGAAGAAAAGGGACCAAAATCCAAGATCTAACAACCTAATAAGAAAAGTGAAGGGTTTTGAGAATTCTAACACTCCTAAGGTGTTCATGCAACCCTAGAAACCTTGAATCTATGTTTGACTAAGATACATGCAAAATACTTTTTCCAAGGTTCATAATCCTATCTAGCATACATGGGAAATTTAAACATAAAAGATTGCTAGAATTACATACCTTGTAGTTGATTTGATTCCTTGAAAACCTTGAGAGCCTAGCACCCTAAGTGTGATGCCTCAAATGTTTCACACAACACAAAATGCTCCTAGAATAAACTTTGAGAGAGAATGTCGCACTTAGAAATCGGCTTGTGTAACGCCGGTAGATCCGGGCTAGTCAATTTAGAGACGATAAGCGTCAAAAATGACTTTTTGATGGAAGATTATTTAGAAAGAGTAATCTTAACTAAGTTGTAGTATATGTTACAAGGATTCTGTGCATATAAAGAACGCCGAAATACGAGTTATAACGAAGAAGTTATGACCCGTCGAAGTTCCGCGACAGTACCGGCACGACGTTGAATGACGTAAAAAGTGAATTTACGTTAGAGCAATATTTAGACTTATCGATCTAAACAAAAGTCATAAAATACGTTAAACCTAAAGCGTGCATAAAAAGAACGCCAAAATCTGACTTCGTATGAGGAAGTTATGATTTTTCCAAAGTTTCGACTTAGCAGTATGCAGTCTGAATCCTCGATTTGAGATCGAGTGATTTTTAGCCAAAATAATCTAAATGAGAATCAAAGATCTCATCGATAGTAGTGAAACGATAAAAAGATAGATGGAAACGGACGTCAGATGAAGAAGTTATGAATTTATAACGGAGTTTTCCTGTCCCGACCTATTAAAAATAATATAAAAGTAATATATTTATAATATATTAAAAATAAAATCAAAATTAGCCAACAGAGTCTAAAAAAGAGTTGTAGAGAATATTCTCACCTACACGTCAATATAAAGAACATCGAAAACGGAGTTCGTATGCGAAAATTATGAATTTCTGAAGTTCGGGGTGCGAAACCCCAAAACTGTCAGCCACCACGACGTGGTAAAAGTGCCACGATGTGGCAAGAGCTCTGGAGTCTGTCAAACCCACTTGCAATGACGTATGCAGTGACGACCCAGCCACCACGACGTGGCAAGGGCAAATTTTTCCCTATAAATAGATTTGAAGGGCCAACCGAGTTTGGGTTGCTCCAGCTCCTCTCTCTCACTCCCGATACCTTCTATAGCCATCCCGAAGTACCCCCAAAGCCTCGGTTTCATCCCGAGACCCGAATCAAATCGTGAAACCCGAAGATCCCGAGAAGTGAGATTCCCGAGCCGAAGCTTTGCCCGCAAGAAGCCCGGTTTTTTTGAAGATCTTCCAGATCTACCAAAAAATACTACTTCTACAAGGCGTAGTGATGTTCGATCATCTTCTGATCAAGTGAGTGTATAGTTACTTTCTTCTAACACATAAATATTAAGTATTGGCTATGAAATACGTGTTATGCGTTTATATATATTATTGTTTATATGTGTGAGTGTATAGTTACTTTCTTCTAACACATAAATATGAAGTATTTTCTATGAAATACATGCTATGTGTTTATATATTGTTGTTTATTTGAGATAAGTGTGGAATGGATGTTTTATATAGTTTTTTTTTAAATGAGTTAAAATGTATATGTATTTTATATCTATAAATATGTTGGGTAGAACATGGGTAGATGAGATAGTTGGTATGTGATAAAATGATGAGGTATGAAAGATGATTAAGCATTATATTGGTAGATGCACCAAATAGAGAATGACATAATGCTAGCAGATGCACTTAAGCATAATATTGGTAGATGCACCAAATAGAGAATGTCATAATACTAGCAGATGCACTTAAGGATAATATTGGCAGATGCGCCTAATAGTGAATGTCGTTATCATGGCAGAGGCTCTTAAAGGATAATGTTGGCAGATGCGCCTTCTGTAGCAATGGAAGTTTGTGCTAATTCCTTAGGTCAATCCTTAGGAACGAATGAAGGAATAATAGTTGATTAACAGGGTAAAACCTTGAGAAATAAAGAAGATAATGGGGATGAGTAATTGGGTTGATTGTTTGATGATTGAATATAATAATTATATTATTGTGGGTCGAAAACCCTATATGCTCACCGGGCTCGCAAACCTGACCCACTCAGTTTTCTTTGCATTACAAGTAATGGTACAAGAGTATAAGTTGGTGGACTTGACGAGAGATTTTAGATTATAGATCAGTAGTTATAAATAGCTAATATACGGTCTATTTTATATTGTTTATGCTTTTGGTCTGTATCGGAACATGACATCCTGAGATTTTGTTATTTAATTAAAATACATTTCTTTAAAGAAAGGCTTTGATAAATTCTTATTATATTTTGTTTTGGGAACAAATTCCGCAACCGTTGTTTAATGAAAATACTTTTGGTCTGTATCGGAACATGACATCCCGAGATTTTGTTATTTAATGAAAATACATTTCTTTAAAGAAAGACTTTGATAAATTCTTATTATATTTTGTTTTGGGAACAAAATCCGCAACCGTTTTCTTTAAACGAATACTCTGATTTATAAAACAAAGCATAAACAAATCGGTCTTTTCTGACCATGAAATTGGGGATGTCACAGCTTGCCCTCTATTTTTCCACTAGTAACCGATTTTGGTGAGCTTCATATCATTTATATAGTGTGTTACAATTAGGGTTACACCATGTAAACCCTAATGTGACATGACTCTTCATTTCCATGACCCATGGGTTTGTAACTCCCATGGAGCATCCTATGGACCTTAGCCCAACTTGATAATCCATGGAGCATCTAGCCCACTATATAAGTATGGATGATTTACACAATCAAACCATATATTTAATTAGTCTCCTTTTTGATCACTTAATTAATTCCAGATTAATTCTTGATCAATACTAATTAAATAATATTATTAATACATTAGAACTTTTAATATATTAATAAACCATAAGTGTTATTTCTCTTATTTTAGTTTATCCAAATGCATGATGCCATGTAACCCAAATGGACCATGCCGGGTCGGGTCAAGTACATACCAGAAATAGTTATGGACTTAGACACCTTATCCAAAAAAAATATCGAGTCTTTAAAACTCACCCAACTCCATAAGAGAAGCTAGAAGATGAATTTGTTGCTTGCAAGATGATACTTCTCACCAAAGGCTTCATTCTCCTTTAAAAGTCACCAAAAGCACCAAACATGAGCTCACAACTTCAATGGGGGCTAGGGTTAGGGTAAAAGGGGGTTTGGGGGATGAGGATGAACCCTAAAATGGGTTTGGAGAGGTTTAACTATGAATGGAACCCTAAAATAATCATGGGATTAGGTCAGATCAACTGCCACATCGTGGTGACCTACACCACGTCGTGGTGGTGCAAAAGTCACACAGCCAACTTTGACCTCGCCACATCGTGGTGGTTCCTCCACCACGTCATGGCCATTGCCAAAACCACAAATCCACAACAGAAATGTGTCTCGAGAATCCGGGTGTTACACCTATAATAATGAATAAGCATCATTAGTGTTAGAAATGTTATGGTTAAATATATTTCATATTCGAGTTAACGTGGACGCAAAAGGTATGGACATTCCTTCCGTTGTGTGTTATTGTAATTCGGAGATGGAAGACTTCAAGCATGTTTTTATTACTTATGAAGTTGTAGTTGAGTTATGGAGGTTTCTTGGTAGGTGTGTGATGTTAGCATTCCAGGTTTCATAATCGTGGATGACGTGGTGCAATGGATCTATTTTGCAATATTTCCATTATTAAATGTATGGCTTTAGAATATGTTGTCATGACTATGTGGTGGTTTCTTTGGAATTTCTGGAATGATTTTCTGTGACAACAATGCTAGAAGGAATTTGTTATTAATATATTGATTGACTATTCTTATAATTATTTTGTCATTCGAAATAGAAAAATCGGTGTTAATCGTGTATCATGGTTATCAAACCCAATTTTATCATTTCCTTTGTAATTCTTTGTTAGCACTTTGCTAACTATTTTTAATAAAACTTGAGTTATTAAAAAGACCAAGTGCAGGACCACACGTTGTGTAAAAATAAAATCATATAGTAAAAACTTGACAAATATATGTTATTCGAAATAAATAAGTCATTGCAATATAAATTTTTCAAAAAATTATCGGCCGAAGATTTTTTATATTATTTTTAGACGGGATGATGTGTTATAAATAATGAACGCAATTGTTAACCATGTAATCCAATTTTATGTATAAAACGTATTTGCTAATTTGGCTTACCCTAGTGAATTAAATGGAGTGCATATTTGAATATCTAACAAGATTTAAGTTGAATTGAGTCACTTGAGTTATCAATCATTTGAGTTATCAATCTTGTGAACTTTATAGAACTTGACATATTTTGTTTTTTACTCTTTCTCCATTTGAACAGATAATTAGTTATACCATACAATGTAATCTAACCGAACTCAAACATTTCATGTCGAATAATACTACAATTTGATTGATAATATTATTAGATATAGAAATGTATCTTTCGATAGTTTTTGTATTTTTGTAATAGCTGAGGGTTAGTTTTGTAGCTTATATTTCAGGTTGTTATTATTCGTTATTGAGTTTGTTTCTAGTTTGTTAGAAGTCTATATATAGTTGTAAGAGCTTAGGCTCATTTTCAATTAATAAAAGATTCTCCGCTTTATGGTATCAGAGAGATTGCTCAAGCTTCCAATTCAAATTTTGTTTTCCGATCGTCATCTCTTATATCTCCAATCAGCCATTCCATCTGTGTGTTTGTTGATTGTGTTTTTCTACCATGTCGACCAATGTCTCACCATCGTCTTTCGGTTGTGGTTCTATTTTATCCCCCATGGATGATAGAACACATCCTTTTTATCATCACCATTCGGCAGTCCATGGTTTTGTTCTTGCATCACAATTACTCACCGGTGAGAACTACAATTCATGGAGTCAGGCTTAGGTTTTAGAATAATTTGATCTTCAAATATTACATTTGAAAAAAATTGAAACCTTCCTTATCAAATGATCATAAGACTTGCCAAAAATATGAAATCTTGATCATGATGAACAATTAATATCACTACTTTTGTTCAATAAGATACCAAAGTACATGAGAGACTCATTCCATACTTGAGATAATTGCAATAAATCTTTTCATAACACACACTCATGTTCTGAATGATATTCCACAATCAATACAATTGGTTAAATCTCGTGTAATAATTTCATAGCAGTTCGTTAAGATCTTTTTTTATATGGCAAATCAACTTCGATTCTTAAATAATCTACATCGCTTCTACTTCTATTCTAACCAAAGATTCCACTTTATCTAGAAAACACCAAACAAAATAGTTTCTTAGTGTGTCGGTAAAAACATGTTTTTTGGGAGATAGAAACTATTTCAACAAGCAATCGAGTCATAGGTATCTAAAATATTAATATCAATGGATTTTCCGCAAAGTGGTGATGAAATGTAGAACTTGTACAATATCTTCATTTTTCAAGTCGATCTAATCCATTCATTTGTAAATCTTTTTACTTTATTAAATATTTGGATCACATGCATATTTGGAACACCTCTAGTAGAGAGACATAGTTAATTTTGAAAGAACTTATTGTGAACCTCTTTTGGATACAAACATATTTGATTTGGAAAGAAAGAACTTGTATCAATATCTCAATTTCACACTCCATATCCAAAAAAAATTACAATCCAAAAAGAGGAAAAAGGAAATTCTTGTCAAAGGATTGTATTAAGAAATAGTAGACGTACATAACTTTGTAACAGTATAATGCTAATTCAAGTTCCTTAAGACAAAATCTATTCCAAACATATATGGTATGCTTGATTTCTTCCAATCTATTCTATAGATTTTATTTTTAGATATATTGCAAATACTAAATAGCAATCAAAATTTGTTTTCATTTTTCATGGTATTATGCATTGGTTAGATACATCATAACAAACTCTTTAGAAAAAATGTCTTCCACAAAGGAATATGATAAGTGAGATTTCGAACAAGTGTTTTCTTAATCTTCTTGGATTTGAAGAATTGATTCATCAAAATAACAAGTCACTATTTATATATCGGAAACTATTCATGAGTTCATCTTTGTAATCCTTTTCTTTCTAAAAAGTGAACTACTTTTTTCTCTTGCTAATATTAAAGTTTGCTCTTATTAAATGTGCAGCAAATTATTTTAAATACCAAAAAACCACATACTTCAACTATATTATGGGTCGGGTTCAGCAGAATTACCATTTTAGAGTAACTTATTTTATAATATTTGTAATTAATGATTTATCGTAAATAAATATTTATGTGTAATTTGACAGTATGTTTAACATAAGGATGTTTGCATTGCCTTGTAGTGTCATTTAAAATCAAAACCTTGAAAATTCTAAACCATTTCATCTGGTATGGATGTTTTTTTGCCTTTTAAGGAACATAAATACTTGAAGTTAGTCTAATGTTTGTAGATTATAATTATTTATGTTTACTTATCGATTAAGAATCAATAAACTTTATAAATTTTAAGACCCTATCTTATTTACATTGATAAGTTTTAGCCTACATAATTTTGCCTTCTTTTCATATAATTTTGCCTTCTTTTCATACCATTTTGAATTGGCTTAATAATAGTAGCTACATGAAGTCAAACATGATAAAAACACTCCAACTTTATGAATTTGTTTTACAACATTCATATGCCTTTATATACCAATTTTGACCATAATTCATCTAACCAAAATGGTTGTGGTATGTTTGGTGAATACCCGTATTTGAACATAATATTTCAAAAATTACCATTTTACCACTACAATGACGAGATCAATTCATACCAAGATTTAGGTTTTTATTTCATAGGTAGTTAACCATCAAAGCTACAATTACAAGAAAACATCTTAAAGCATACACAACACAATTTGGTGAATATCATAATCAAATAACCACTTAAGTCTTGAAAACTATTCTTTAGGCACCTTCCGTCTTGATACCATATTCTCCACCTTCTGCATAAATTTAACAAGACACAACAATTCTCAATCTATCCCCAATATTAAGAATACCAATATTTCAATCTCAGCAATCCATAAGTTGGCCCACACTGTCTCAGTGACATCATAAACCAGGTACACAGTGGACCCATTAGATGGGCCCATTAGATGGGCCCATTAAAATGTGACTTACATGCTCGGTGTGTGGCAAGTACTTCCCATCAAAGGTCAGCACTACACGCTCTTTCCCATCCACGCCCTTCACTTTGTCAACCGAGCAAAAGAAGTCTATAGCTGACATTCTGACAAGATAAAAACGGAAACCCAAGTCAGCGTCCACATGGACTTTTTATTTTTATTTTTAAGTCCATGTGGACGGAGTGTGAATAGAGATTGCCAACTTGGATGCCACATAGGACAAATAACTTGATTAGTTAGGCAATTGTATTTGTAGGTCTAAATGATGCAACTGAAAACACAATTAAAAGAATTGGGGACTTAAAAAGAGAAAATTAGGGATAGTTTTTTTAATTATACTTGTTAATAAGATGCAACAATATTACCATTTTCCTCCAAGAACATCTAAATTACATGTTTTTGAACAGTTAACAATTTGATTGCGAAGTGAAATTTTGGGTATTGGAAGAGTACTTACATGCCATCACCAAAATCTTCATTGATGATTTCCTTAATGCTTTCACCAAAGTGCATAACAGCTTCGTTTAACCTTCAAAATTTATGATTAGGTAAAAGATTTAGTACCAATTTAAGTTAACTCCCATCAATCGAGTCCCAATTTCAGTCGATGTTTTCAATCAATTATAAAATTATAAAATTGGTATATTCAATTTGAGAATTGTTTCCCCAATCATCACAAAGTATCATTGATCTCGTGCTAAAATCGAATATTAACAGAAGAACAGTAACTGGATTTCGAAAAAGAAAACGAATTGGGGTTGAAATATATAACCTGTAGATGGTAGGATCCTGGATAATGGATGGATCGTAGGATCTAAGAGGGGGTTCCATCATCAGCTGGATTTGAGAATCCACAAAGCCGGGGAGTGATGCCCGGAGTTTAGGGACAGTATCGGGCTTCAATTGAGCTTGACGTCGCAGGAGCTGAGCAACATAGACATTAGTCAATCCAGTCTCCTCCGCTATTTGACTGAAAGTCTTGCCGGAACGTCGCTTCACCGCCATTAATGAACTCACGATGCTAGCTTTCGTCGGTGTTTCCTGTTCCATTTTTGCCGATTCGAGTAATTTGCACCGAATTTGTTGCCTGTTCCTTTTTATATGCAAAACTTTCGTCGGTTATAGGTTGAGTTATCTTACTGATTGTAGCCTTGTGGTTTGTAGGGCAAACGATAACTAGCGTTGGCGGCTTGCTGAAGTTGTGCAATAATGGTGGCGAAACTCAAATGCATATCGTCTTCCAGTGGAATCTAGTAAACGACATCGTATTTCAACAACCTTTTGTTTTATTTGAAGAACAAAATTTTCTAATCAATATTAATAATTTATATAGTTAACCACCTAGTTTAAAATGTAGTTTTTTAATTGAATCTGTATAGTATAGTGATTATTTTCGGTTTAATAGGTTCAAGTGACTTGACCGTTAGTTAAACCGAATTTCTAAATTTTTTATGTTTTTTTTATTATTATTTCTAAACATACAAATACGAAAATACAAACATTAAAATACCAAGGTTGCAAAAAAAAAAAAAAAAAAGAAAAAACCTCAAATAAACTCTAGCTTTAGCTAGTCAGTCAACTGGGTTAAAAAATTAATCAGTTAGACGATGATTAATTGAAGACCTCAAATTACTAATTCTTCACTTTAAAAAAATTAAATATGATAAATATTATAACAAAGTTCGTAAATATCACTATTATCATAACAAAATAGTTTAATATGATTAATACAATAGTAATCGTTCATAAAATAGTTTCTATTGAGATATCATTTCTTCAGATTGTTAAAATATCATCGTTTGTTCTTGTTTCACTTAATGTGTAGGCAACGATTAATTATTTGGCGTCTTTTAGTCGGTCAGGTAGCACCTATGGATTAGTCAGATATTAATCGGGACATGTTGGGTCTAAAAATATAGTTTATACTTTGCTTTTCTAGGTTCAAGAATCTTTTCAAGAAGCCTCCTCACTCAAAGTGCGTTCAAAGTTAATTTTTTGAAGAAAAGTCCAACTGTTCAAGATAAAGTCATTCAGATAGAAGATTCATATGTTCATCTTGAAAGTTGTGAAGAAACTGAAGATAAAGATGCTGAAGCCAAGCATAAAGCGGAGATTGAAAAGACTCGCAAGCTACAAACCCAGGGGGAGTTTGTTAGGTCAAAAGAAAAAAAAAGCTATAAACCAAGGGGGGAGATTGTTGGGTCTAAAAATATGGTTTATACTTTGCTTTTCTAGGCTTTTGTAGTTTTCGGTCTAGGGCCGAAAACAATCTTGGGTTTTATTGTAACTTGGATTAAAATCACATGTGATTTCGGTCTGGGTATTGGGTTTGGGCCTTGGGTTTTAGTCCATAGGTATATATAGTGGAAGAGGTGTGTCCAAGGAAGCATTAGAGAGGGTGGGATGTTTTGGGGCTGCCATTAGTAGATGAGCATGTTCTAGAGATAGAAAGTAAGAGAGAACATATGTGTGTGTGTGTGAATCTTCTGTACATAGAGCATCATTGAATATTATTGTGATACATTGAAGATTCATCTTGTTCTTCTTCTTCTCCGTTCTATCTTGCATCATCCACTTGATTGGGATTCTGCACCATCAAGTGGATTGGATTGATATGTCAAGCTAATTTGGGGACTTACAGTTGGTATCAGAGCTTGGATCATATCAATTAAATTGGAAATATCTTGAACGTTTTTTGGATTTGTTTTAAGGATTTTACATTTTTGTTTTGTTTTTGAAGAAATATTGGGTGTTTGTTCTTCGTGTTCTTCAAAAATTTGAGTTTTAGATCGAGTTTTGTGCTTAAAAATGTGAAAAATCGTGTTTTTTTACGTAAATTACGAGATCCAGCAGCCATTTTCACACAAGGAGGAGTTTGTCCGAGGTGTTTTCGGCCGGAAGCTCGTTTGCGGTCGGAAACAGTTCTCGATGGAGTGTGTCTAAAGCGATTTCGGTGGAGCGTGCGAAGGGTTTTCGGTCTCCGAGTGTTCGGTCCTTACATGTTCGGTCAACAACTATTTTCGGTCAGCAGGTGCGAGAGTTCTTGGTCTGACCAAGAAGCTTCGCATTTTCGGTCATAATTTCGGATTTTTGACATTTTTGGCCCAAAATCAATTTTTCGAATTTTGAAGTTTCGTTTTCGGCATAAAGCTTTGACTTTTGATTTTTGACTTACTAGTTTGACTTTTAACCTTAAAAAATTGACTTTGACTTTCAAGTTTGACCTTGACTTTAAACTTTGACTTTCTTATTTAACTTTCAAGATTGCACGTTTGACTTTTTAAGTTTGACTTTTTAAATTTGACTTTTGAGGTTTATAGTCAAAGGGTATTTTTGGTAAGCAATGAGTTCCTCAATCACCAAGGGTAATGAAACTTCATGTTCTCAATTTTGTGAAGCTACAATTAAGTTTCTCCGTGATCAAATCGATATATTGAAAAGAGAAAATGAGGACCTTAAATATGAAGGATATACACTTAGGAAGGACCAAAAATCCTTAAAAGCACAACTAGATGCCAAAACCAAGGACTTTAGAAAACTTCAAGAAGAATATAACAACAAATGTGCGAATTATACCTATGTTAAGGAACAACTTGCTAACTTGACTGTCGAACTTGATGCATTAAAAGCTAAATATAAAGATGCTGAATTCAACTTTAAGAAATTTGATGTGTCAAGTGAGGTAGTTGCATCCATGATAGAAAAAAAATTAACATATAAAGATAATCAAACTAAGGGTCTAGGGTATCATAGTGTTCCACCTCATTTCAATGACAACTATAACCCATCCTTTGAAACAAATGAGGAAGAAATACCTGCTCAGTATGGCCAAACCCCTGAGCCAGTTTCAGTTAAGACCGAATAATCAGGCCAAACTGAGAGTGTTGAGAAGGATACTAATAATTCTACTTCCTGTGCAGGTAAAGTAGTGGAAGATGAGGACAAGGAAAACATAAATTATTCTAGTTCCATTGATTCTATTGATTATCAAACAAATGACTCCTTAAACTCTGAATGTATTGCTTCTAATCAATTTATCTCTAATAATCAACCTGCTGTTGGTAAATACAGGCCACCAGAACAAGTGAAACAGCTGGCTTGTTGTATATGTGCATATGGGAACAATAAAAAACGGCAAGGGCACGTCATTAGGGGTAGGCAACAATTCCTATGTGAAGAAAAAAACATGTTTTCATTGTGGAACACCTAGACATATTGCCAGAAATTGTCCAAATCACGCATATGTTCCATATTATGCACAAAGATGGCAGAATGCGATAAGAGAGAGATTTTCCAAAAGAAACCCTTTGAGTCCACGTTCATACAATGGTGATTGGAACGCCAATAAGGGCAAGAATCAAACTCCCAAGGTCAAGAAAGGAATGATGGCTAAGAAGACAAATTCAAGAGATGCTCCAGTGAAACCATGACCGGTTAGGTCAAAGTCATCTCAAGTCTCAACGAACGACTTCAAGTTCAAAAGCAAGTGATAAGGCATCCATCCGATCAAATAAGAAATAGGTTAAACCCGACTATAGATGGATACCAAAGGTTCATACTCCCAAATCTTCTAATGATTCTTACATTTCTTCATCTTCTATTTGTGATAAGCAGGATATGTCATGGGAGAGAGTACATTGCAAAGATGACAAAGGTCAACCCAGTTTCAAAATGGATTAGGTTCCAAAGACCAATTAATCCCACACTCTGTGCTGGAGCAACTATAGAGGCATATCACCAGACTTCGGTTTGTTAATAGTGGTTGTTCCAAGCACATGATAGGGGACATCTCTCAACTGTACAACACTCAGAACTTTAAGTGAGGGTATGTGTCCTTTGCAGGAAAGGAAGAAAGGAAAGGATCACACATGGGGTTTGTACTCAATGATGAGAAGAATTTTTGGATCTGTTCTGAGATTGAAATATGTGTGCTATTCTCGGATCATCTGGATACAAATTCAATTGGTGAATTTTGGTTTGAGTTTTCTTCTCGATACTCCTGAGTCTTCTTAAAATGATTCGTTTCAAAGACAAATTTTTTAATTTTGCGCATTTATTTTATTTCTTCCCTATACCCAAATTAAGGGGGAGAAATCAAAATACAAAAAAAAATCAAGAAAAAACAAAAATTAAAAAATATATGTCTTTCCTTGGTAGGTGTTATTGGGAAGTGATATGAAGTATAGTGATAAAGGGAAATCTAAAATTCGTGTAATGCGCTAAAGCTAAATTGTCTAGACTTTGTGTTCAATGTGTTGGTATGCACAAAGGATTCAAATTTAAAAGGACTAGACATAGATTGACAATGAAAGGACTTAACTGTGTTAATTCCTATGGACTTAGATAGTTTCATTTAGACTAACCATGCGACGTTTGGATAGACTGATCAGTGAGATAAACAAGAGAACCTGCAGGATACATTAAAGTCATATGTATCTAAAACTGTGGCTCAACATTTCCTCGATGTATGGACTCATGTACTTAATTCCGGTGCTGATAAGGCGTCTGGGGGGTTCTGATAAAGTAGGTATGTAGGAAATTATTTTCTTGCTTTCTATTTGCCAGTCATATGTTGCTTCATCTGTGTGATTGGAACATATCCGACCTGGAATGTAACATATGCAACTCTATCTCTATGCATCTTCTTACTTATGAAATTATTTCTATCTGTTAGTCATATGATGTCCCCTCTGCGTGATTGGAAGATCCGACCTGGGACACAACGTATGCAACATTCTATCTCCCTAATCCTCTATCTATGTTAGTCATATGTTGTTCCCTCTGCGTGATTGGAAGACATCCGACCTGGGATGCAACATATGCACTTCTATATCTGACTTCTGTCTTAATGATTGTCTACTCACCTAAAGTAAGGAGTACTGCCTAAAATATACTAGTGCTCGTGTCAATTTAGGTGTACTGCCTAAAAAATAAAAGACACACTCAACTCACAATCATCGCTTAGCATCCTAAGTTTAAGTCTAGAAATTTCCTACAAATTCCTAGTTCGCTTAAACTAATGCTCTAATACCAACTATGACATCCCCAATTTCACGGCCAGAAAAGAGCAATTCATTTATGCTTTGTTTTAAAATCAGAGTAATCTTTTTTAAGGAAAACAGTTGCGGAATTTGTTCCCAAAATAAAATATGATAGAATAAAATTTATCAAAGCATTTCTTAAAGAAATGTATTTTCATTAAATAACAAAATCTCAAGATGTCATGTTCCGATACAGACCAAAAGCAGAAACAGTATAAATTAGACCTTACAACAGTTATTTATAACTACTGATCTATAATCCAAAACCTCTCATCAAGTCCACCAACTTATACTCTTGTACCATTACCTGTAATGCAAAGAAAACTGAGTGGGTTAGGCTTGGGAGCCTAGTGAGCATATAAGGTTTTCAACCCACAATAATACATTTATTATATTCAATTATCAAACAATCAACCCAATTACCCATCCCCATTATCTTCTTTATTTCTTAAGGTTTTACCCTAAAAATCAACTATCCTTTATTCATTCGTTCCTAAGGATTTACCTAAGGAATCGACACGAAGTCCATTGCTGCCAAAGTTTATCTATCATGTACTAAGTCCATAGTTATTAGGCGCTAACTCCATAGTCACCAAGGTTAACTTAACAGTAGGTGCTAACTCCATAGTCACCAAGTTTTATACAATAGGCCCGAAGTCACATCGTCACCAAGGTTTACTCGATAGGCACTAAGTCGCATAGTCGCCAGGGTTTACTTAATAGGCACAAAGTCACATCGTCACCAAGGTTTACTCGATAGGCACTAAGTCGCATAGTCGCCAAGGTTTACTTAATAAGCACGAAGTCACATCGTCACCAAGGTTTACTCGATAGGCACTAAGTCCATAGTCACCACGGTTTATCTAACAGTAGGCGCTAACTCCATAGTCACCAACTATCCCATCTACCCTTGTTCTACCCAACATTTTTGTAGATATAAACACTTACACAGTTTAAATCATTTAACACTTGTATAAAACATCAATTCCATGCCCATTTCAAATAGACAAATAATATATAACACATAGCACGTAGTTCATAGCTAATACTTTATATTTATGTGTTAGAAGAAAATAGCTATACACTCACACGTATAAACAACAATATATATACACATAGCACGTATTTTATAAAATACTTCATATCTATGTGTAAGATGAAAGTGACTATACACTCACTTGATCAGAAGATGATCGGACAACACTACGGCTCTAAGAGTAGATATTCTTCGGTGAAACCGGGATCACTTCACACACCGGGTTTCTCGCGGACAGAGCTTCGGCTCGGAAACTCTTTTCTTCTCGGGATCTTCGGGTTTCGGTACTTGCTTCGGTCTCGGGGTTGATACCGGGGCTGCGGGGGTACTTCTTTGCACGTAAATTGAGGTAATATGGGTGAGAAATGAGAGAATGAGCAACCAAACTCGGCTGGCCCTTCATATATATTTATAGGGCAAAACTGGCCCTTGCCACGTCGTGGGCTTCGCCGTCACAGCATGCGTCATCTCAAGTTGCATCTGGGGGACTTCCGGAGGTGTCAGAAGGCTTGCCATGTCGTGGCACTGCTTGCCACGTCGTGGTCTCTGACACAGCTTTGGGGTTCGCGCCCCGAACTTCAAAAATTTATAACTTTCGCATACGGACTCCGTTTTCGATGTTCTTTATATCAACACGAAGGTGAGATTATGCTCTACAACTCTCGTTTAGAATCCATTGGATAATTTTGAATTTATTTTTAATATATTATAATTATATTACTTATATATTATTTTTAGTAGGCCGGCACAGGAAAACTCCGTTATAAACTCATAACTCCTTCGCATGACGTCCTTTTTCGTCCGTCTTTTCGTCGTTGCACTACTATCGATGAGATCTTCAATTATCATTTAGATTGTTTTGGATAAATATCACTCTAACGTAAATTCACTATTTACGTCGCGCTGTGTCATGCCGGTTCTGTCGAGAAACTTCGACAAGTCATAACTTCTTCGTTATAACTCGGATTTCGGTGTTCTTTATATTTTCGGAAACCTTGAGACATATACTACAACTTGGTTAAGATTAATCCTTCTAAATAATCTTCCATAAAAAGTCATTTTTGATGCTTATTGTCTCTAAATTGACTAGCCCTAATCTACAGGCGTTACAACATTGGTGCCTTCTATCCACTTCTACAGGAAGGTAACTCACATCGCATTGCTAAAGTCCCGTGGAAAAAACCCTACCTGTTGGATGATAGATTCCCAAACTGTCAACATCAAAATGACACCCAATTAATAATTGGGTTCCAACACATAACCATAAGTCCATTCTTGGGGTAAAAGACTAATTTACCCCCAACTTAGCTTGATTCAAGCCTAAGGCCCAATCCAATGGCCCAAAAGTCAAACAATGAGCCAAAGCCCAACATATGGCCCGGTCTTACCCTAAGGCTCAACCATTTATTCTAGTCTAAACATTTGGTAATTCTAATTGTCCAATATCTTATAATCATCAAGGCCCAATTATGGCATATCTATGGCCCAATTTTCCAAATTGGGCCCAAGCCTTTCCAATGGGCATTATCCTAAATCCCATCTAAATATTCTAGTCTATATACTTGTTCTTGGATGGCCCATTAATACCCCAATCACCAAAGCCCAACAGACAGGCACAACTTAAGGCCCTAAAACAATTAGGGTTTTCACATAAAATGACGATTAGGGTTAAGTGTTCTTACTTAATCCCTTAAGGACTTAATCCATTAAGTCTATCATTCTACAAGGTAAATTATACGGTGTGATCGGGTGTAATTTCATAATTCAATTCCAATGTCCCAAAATGCGGGTCCCAATAATTCCAAACCAATAAATCCACAATTAGGGTTTTCTAAACCCTAATTAGGGTTTCCAACCCAATCGCATGCCCATTAGTCAAATGATTAGGTTTTTAGGTCAATCAGGGCTTCATTGCAGTAGTACACGAACTCACCAGATGAAAAGTGTCAGATTGTAAAGTGACTCTGATCACCCTCATTGCTTTTACATTGTTAATCAGTTTGTCTTTTTCGTCTTGAGGAACTTCTTTCACATCGATCATCAGCAGATTGTACTCTTTCTGTGTCTTGATGGTTATGTTAGCTCTGGAGTGGGTGAAAGGACCCACAATAATAGACTCCCAGATCAAATATCCGTTGTCCACTGATCCAAGAACATAATCTTCAAAGTTAAGAGCCTAGACTTCATACTCTTGAGTATACAAGATCGGAATCCTCATAGTCGAACCAATGCTATTGGAGATGTTGATGGGATTGGTTTGAGAATCTTCGTGTGACATGATGACTTGATTTGTTTACCTTTCAAGAATCATACTTGTAAAGCGATATTAGGGTAAAATCGAGATCAAAGAACAACGTCAATGAAGAGATGACGGCTCAACATATTCGACAAAAGCAGAAAACCTAAAGATTTTCTTCAAACATAAGAGATGCGTATGAATTACACAGCCTCCGACTCTGATACAAATTGATGAGATTAAAACTCTTTAAGATCGATGAGATTCTTAAAAAGTAACAAAATAACATAAAGCAATTAAGAACACAAGATGAATCAAAACTGGTGTCGAATGATTAATAATCCACAACCTCAGAAGAATTTTATGAAGAATTGCTACTGTAGAGGTGTGTTAAGGTTACAAAAGATATGATCGACAACCTCTACATACACGGTGCATGCATGCATAATATAAAGCTAACCCTTATAAATGTAACACAGCTGGACATGCCCAGAACCGTGAGAACAATGGAATATAAAAAAAAAATCCCAATGATGCAGTATTACAAATCCAACAAAGCACTTAAGGAAAAAGTGCTTAATGGGCGTGTATGTTGGTCATACACAAGAGTATGTTACGTATATGTGCCCGTGTTCACGATCATGCATGCAGCCTAGTACGCAGGGTGTACGCGTGGTACGCGTAGCGTACCAAGCTTAGTCTTAAGCTTTTGTGATTTGGGCCATATTTGGATTATTGGGGTTTTAGGACTTGTTGGCCCATTATACGTTCTAAATTTGGTCCATTTTTATGCTTTGGGCCTTCCTGGATTTGAGCCCATAATGGGTTTTGGGCATCATTTAGGAATTTGGGCCATTTTGGGCTTTTGGAGCAATTGGGCTGGGACTAGATATTTAAGCCAAGCAAGGAAGAAGGAAAATGGTCTTTTACCCTGGAAGTTAGACAAATGAATTAGATTCCTAGTTATGTTTTATGGCCCAAATATTGACTGGGGTTTTATGTGATTGATTAGCGCGGGGATTTTCTGGATCAACAATCCGAGCATTTATCTGATTTTCACCAATCTGAGGTAAGTCTCCTCATTATGCTTGAAGGTTCGAAGGCACCAATGTCGACCCATGATTTATTATGTTTAGGGTGCTAGTTTTCTGTGTGATTCTTGCGTGTCTAGAATGTGATATGTATAACTAGCGGGGTCCGATGGCGGCCTAGGCCTGATGGGTGAATGTATGTTATTTATCTTAGTCATTCTTGCATGTGTTTATGTGTCTGTATGAATGTCAGCAGGGCCTGATGAATGTGATGGGCAGGGCCCATCTCATGTTCTGATAGATCTGTTTCGAATGGGGATTGATGTCGGGCGGGCCCGATGGTTGTTGGGCATGGGCCATTATATGTTTGATTTGTATGGTATGAGGTATTTTCTGGAACTTACTATGCTCCGTGCTTATGGTTTTCAGTTTATGTTTTAGGTACTTCTAGATCGAAGGGGAAGGTCTCGGGATGATCACATCGCACACACCATGTTGTTCCGTATTTTGTTGACTTGATGTATTTGGATGATTATTGACATACTCTGATTTTATTTTATGGTTTTATGAACATGTTTTGGATGATGGTTTTATTATTATAAAAATGAAATTTTTTGTCTTAAATTTTGGGATGTTACACTAACATATGTTGTTTGTGATAACTATGGGTCATAATGTGTGAGTTATGCATAGTGTAAATGATTGAATATCATATTGTTGATATTGTGATGTTATAGCGATACATATATACCATAGGATGGTATATTTATATGTGCAGGTGAATTGAATGAGAAAGTAGTGTTGTTGATGTGTTACACATTAAGACTGTGTTCTACATTGACGTGTCATGGGATGACACAATGATATTCTTTGATGTGTCATGAGATGACATCATTGTTATTCATTGATGTATCACGGGCAGACACCATTGTTATTCGTTGATGTCTCATGGGCTGACACCGATGTTATTCGTTGATGTGCCACGGGTTGACACCGTTGTTATTTGTTGATGTGTCACGAGATGACATTGTTGATATTTGTTGATATGTTACGAGCCGACGAGACAATCTATGTGGTTATTGATGGGTAACGATTTATAGTTTACATGTGAAAGTTATGTTGATACTTTGTTAGATCTCTTAAAAGAGATTCATGATTTTAAGTTATATATGTGATTACATTATTATGTTAAATTATGTGTTATTTTGTGTGGTTATGTGATTTATGTTATTGTAGTTGTTATTCACTAAGTCGTGTGTCTGACAATGTTTTTTTGTGTTTGTTTTGCAGGTTAGAGATAATAGCGCCCAACTCGGATCTTGTATTTGTGGCCAGTACGAACCCTATTGATAACTTCTTGTGCTTAGTACCAGTGTACACCAAAATGTTTAAAAGTTATTTCTATAAAGTGGTTGATCCTGGGGTGTACGTGGTGTGAAAACCTAGGCGTGACTGATCGGTTTGAACCCGTTTTAAAACATTGTTAATGACCAATTTTCGTAATCCCTATAAATATTTTGATAATGTTGTTTAGAAATATTGAAAATAGTTATCATGTTTGAAATTTGGTGTTGGAAAAATTGATTTGGCCACTTTTCAAAAATGTTTTTTTGACCACGAACTTCGAACCAAAAATATTATTAAAATGGACAAATGGTTATATGTTTGTGTTCTCCTCCACAATTCTTTCGTTTTGGTATATTATACGTCCAAAATGGAATTAAGACATATGAAAAATTAATCATTATAATGAGGTAGTTTGAATAATTGGGAAAAGGACCGTGGAA
Source organism: Lactuca saligna (assembly GCF_052625555.1). Taxonomy (NCBI): domain Eukaryota; kingdom Viridiplantae; phylum Streptophyta; class Magnoliopsida; order Asterales; family Asteraceae; genus Lactuca; species Lactuca saligna. The sequence continues at coordinate 68,413,660 of NC_136417.1, read as the reverse complement.
ACCTGCAATCACAATAGGTAAGGAGGTAGTTTGAGTCCTACAGATGGCGCCAATATGTTATATCAGACTTCTGGGGATGACGATGATGTTGATGGAAGAGCACTGGTGAAAGTCTGCAATCACAACAAGTTAACAAGTCGTCAGCCAATCTCCAGGAGGAGGTCCTAGGACAACGCTTCGACGGTCAAGTCAATCTCAGAGAGAGATTATGTGTAAAGTGTGAGGCTTAGAGAGAGTTGGGATCAAGATCCCTTTACCATTGGATGCACATTAACTTTTATAGTGAGGGTCCGTACACATATCTCGCTTGTGGAGATAGGTGTGTCAGACCCCGATCGTGACAAGGGAGCTGATTGGTAGATCGTACCTTTGTCCCCTGTTGGAGCTGTGATTGGCTTAGCCATAACAGTGGGCATGCACTTGCACTGGATTTACCAGGTGCTTGTACGTCGTCTATCAATTTTCCTGCGTGGGTTCCAGGATGGAACCCGTTTATTGAGGGCTATTTCGTTCTAGGCCGGAATGGGTTCTAGGTAGTAAGGATGACAAACGTCTTTGGTGCTTTCTGGCGTGTCTAGGAGGCACGCTACCAATATATTTTTAGTTATCCCATATATGTGAGAGAACAAAAAACAAGGTTTTAAGTAAAAAAGTCTTATTGTAAGACTTATAGAACTAATGTTCTTATTTACATGTGCACAAAGTGCAAATAAGAACCAATTTGGGTCTATTGAACTTGTGTGAATGTGTGTCATAAGGATAAAAATGCACCAACGGTTGAACAAAAAAGTCCAACAACCTTTTGCTAATATTTCTTTTTCGTAACTAAAAAACTTATGACCATATTTATTTTGAAGTACATTATGAGTTACGAAACATTGGTTTGAGCCGAAGGCCGTGGGTGAATGTATTACAATAACCATGTTGTCTCCTTTATGGGTCGTTTAGGGTTGCTTTGTTGAAAATCTATGACACATTTTCGGATTTAAACTTCTATTTTTAGTTTTATTATTAAGAGTTTTGAAGTACATTATTAGTTACAAAACAGTGTTCGGGCTAAAGGCCATAAGTGAACGTTGCAATGACCAAGTTGTCTACTTTATGGGGGTTTTTATGGTTGTTTCGTTGAATCAATTTACATATGTTAAATCACATAAGGTTTTTGGTTGAATAAGTGTACGATGTGTATTTTCATTGTTGCGCAACATGACTGATTAACTATTCCCTTAACTGATTGAAGCCTCGAATAAAATCTTCATCTGAGATTTTTCGTGGTTTTATCGGAGAATTTTCTAGACAAGACATTGGGGTTGTTAATCTTCATCTTTATATGAGGCCTTCTGGTATACCAACGACAAAGAGGCTCGTGGTCTATGTGGCCACGAGCGTTGTCCGTGCACACCACCCCAACCTATCGTAGTTGGGCATTTTCGTGGTGGTTAGTGGCGGAGAAGATGCAAGATAACAACCAATAAAAAGGAGGGTATCTCTCAGTGTTTTGCTTCTTCCCCCCTTTCTCTCTCTTTCTCTCTCTCTCTCTCTCTCTCTCTCTTTCTCTTCGTAGTTGTGATATGCATACCAGAGTTTGTTCGTGGTTCGTGATGGCTAGGTGGAGGTGGAGGTAGAGGTGGTTCGTGGCCCGTTTAATGTATAACGGATGGTCCGAGAAACGAAAATCATCCTTAGTGATTTTTCTGAAGTTATTCATCATTATCTCCATATGAGATTTTTTTTGAGTTTTGTTAGAGGTTTGTTTGGATTTTCTAGGTTTTGCTAGTTTCATGGGAGGTGGTAAGCGGTGATGATGAGCTTTTTATGTGTGTAGTGGTGGTGTTGGTGGGTGGTTGAATATGGGGAACCATATAATTCTGAAAAAACCATAAATACAATTTTAGTAAATGAATTCGTTTTGGAAATAACTATTTCTTTAGGTGAAACATGTGAAATTCTTGGCTATTTTTGGGAATACCTATTTTTTTCTTCATAAATCTTAAAAAAAAACTTAATATAACATCCCAAGATTCAGGTACAACTATTCAATCCTCCTTCTTTTCTCTTGTTGTCAAGTTTAGCCCTTTTGAGGAAATATGTGGCAAATGAGTACGCTGGGCGTACTCGGGAGTACACTGCGCGTACTAATGCGCTTATTTTGGACGTGAGTCGCCAAGGTACGCTGGGCGTACCTAGAGTTACAGCGGACGTACCCGGCCCAGGTGCAAAACCCTATTCTGACTTGTGCACTATTTAAAGGGTGATAAGGCTCATTTCTCAGCCTCCATATCAGTGAGTGAAACCCTAAGAGAGAGCCTGTGACATCCCCATTTTTTCACGGCCAGAAAAGACCGATTTTGTTTATGCTTTATAAAAATCAGAGTACTTCTTTTAATAAAAATGGTGCGGAATTTGTTCCCAGTAAAACATCATCAAAGAATAAATAGAACTTACATTCATTATCACTAGTGATTTACATCTCATTAATCTCTCAGTGTAATGTCACATCATAACAACACCTGTGATATAAATAAACTGAGTGGGTCAGGTTGGGAAACCTGGTGAGTGCATAGGGTTTTCAACCCACAATAATATAATTATTATGTTTAAACAATTAAGCAATCAACCCAATTACCCATCCCCATTATCTTCTTTAGTCTTAAGGATCTACCCTAAGAATTAGCTATTTTTCGTTCACTCATTCCTAAGGATCATCCTAAGGAATTGGCACAAAGTCCATCGTTGCCACGGTTTACACAACGGGCACTAAGTCTGCATAGTCGCCGGGGTTTAGGCATCAAGTTTGCATGATCACCAAGGTTTAGGTATCAAGTCTGCATGATCACCAGGGTTTAGGCATCAAGTCTGCATGATCACCTAGGTTAGTACATCGGGTGAACACATCGTTCACAACACCTACAGGTTGCGAGCCTGCTAGTGTTCCACTGGACTGTCTAGAATAGTCCGTGGTTGTCATCTATAGTCTGCTGAATGACGGGGCCATCGTTTGGGAAAAGGCTTCTCACATCGTCCACCTCTCACCTCACCTCGTGTTCTATAACACCTCTCAACTCATCATCCAACTCATATTCCATCTATTACATCTACCCATGTTTTACCCCAACATTATCGTAGATATAAAATACATATATACAATTTAAATCATTTAAAACATGTATAAAATCATTCATCCAGTATAGACAGCAAGTATTCAGATAATATGAACACATAGCACGTAATTTATATAAAATACTTCATATCTATGTGTAAGATGAAAGTAACTATGCACTCACAACACGTAATATATATAAATACTTCATATATATGTGTAAGATGAAAGGGACCATGCACTCACAACACGTAATATATATATATATATATATATATATATATATATATATATATATATATATATATATACACTTCATATCTATGTGTAAGATGAAAGGGACCATGCACTCACTTGAAAAGGTGGCGATTCCAAACTCAGACAGCGCTTCGCTTCTTAAAAATAATTTCCTTTATCGAAACCTAGTATTATTACCACTAGAGTTTAGTCTATTATTCGCCGAGACTAATTAATAGTCTAGCTATTATTACTATTATATAAGCGTTAAACAATACTTATATAAACCATAATAATAGCCCAAGTACTTATTATAAGTTCCTAATAATGTTACTATAATTAAATAAAAGGTATATTAAATATAGTATAGGCGTAGCTCACTTACAACAGGTTTTTATTAAAAACCGAGCTTCGCTGGAGCATCGTTTCCGAGCTGAAAGCTTTTCTTCTCGGAGCCATCGGGTGCTCCGGAGCTTTCTTCTCGTGCTAGGGAGGTTACCTAGACTTCGGAGGGGTTTAAGGAGGCTAGAGAGAAGTTAGAGAGAGAAAGTGAGGCTTATGGTGTGAAGAGATTATGAAGAGTCCATCTCTTATTTATAGGAATTTTATAGTAAAGTAGTCTCCAAGCATCGTCCGTATCTTTTGCGTACGATATCCGTTTTCTACATTATTTATATACACGTATTGGTATTTATGAGTACTACTACTTTCATTTAGACTCCGTCGGCTAATTCTCCTTTTATCTCATATTTACAAAAACTGTATCGAATTCGCCGCGCTCGAAAAGTAGAGACTAAGCTTCGTCCTTAACTTTCGCATACGATCTCCGTTTTTGTTAATATTTATATCCACGTGTTGGTATTTACGAGTACTACAACTTTCATTTAGACCTCGCTGGCTAATTCTCAGTCTATCTTGGATTTACAAAACTGTATCGAATTTGTCGCGCTCGTAAAGTAGAGACTAAGCTTCGTCCATAACTTTTGCATAATAGCTTTGTTTTTGATGTTATTTATATCCACGCGTAGGTAAAAATAAAATCTACAACTTTCCTTTTTACTCTGTCGGCTAATTCTCGACCGATCTTAAATTTAACAGTAGGAAGAGATTAGACTGTTAAATGACCGCGAAGAATTCGTAACTCCTTCATACAGACTCTGTTTTCGTCTGTCATTTTACCGTTGAGTTCCTATTAATGAGATATTAAACTCTCATTTAGGTTGCGTAATCCAAAAACCGCTCAAACTAAAATTCGAGTTTCGGGCCATGCACCGCTATGCCAAATCTTAGAAAAATCATAACTTTCTCATACGAAGTCAGATTTGGGTGTTCTTTTTATGGACACTCTCGGTTTAACATTTTCTATGAATTTTGTTTAGATCGCTAAGGCTAAAAAGTTTCTCTATTGTAAATTCACTATTTACGCTTCCTGGTGTCGTGCCGGTTCCGTAGCAAAACTTCGACGGGTCATAACTTCTTCGTTATAACTCGGATTTCGGCGTTCTTTATTTCTACGGAACCCTTGAGACATATTCTACAACTTGGTTAAAACTATTTATTCTAAATAATTATTTGTCGAAAATTCGTTTTCGACCCCTATTATCTCTAAATTGACTTGCCCGGATCTACGGGCGTTACAGTTATTTCCCCCTTAGGATGATTATGTCCCAAAATCATCAAAGAAACAGGGCTCACATGATGACTCCATACGTTATCTCTTTATCCTAAGTAATAACCGTAACTTTGATGTTTCTTCAAACGAGTATGTAACTCTAAGATTTCCTAACTACAGGCGGTGCCTGATCTTGGACCCGCTCCCTATCTCACGTTGGACTCCCAATTATGACCTTCAAGTCACAATATTGATCCTTACTGGAGACTACTTCTTCCTCTTAACAATATTAGGATTACTACCATGGATCGATGTGTCGTATTGTAATGACCTAACATCGTATGTTGCAACGCTTAGACTCAGGTCTTTTAGAGTCAAATTTCCAGAACAAATTATACCTCCCTTCATGTTCTAATGTGATATAATCACATCTTAAAAGGTAGCATTCCTAGCTACAAGCAACTATCCCGATACCTCTACTGATCGCTTTGATTCTCTTTCACTTCAATCTTCAAGCTTAAGTTAGATACTACATCGGACTTGGTTCTCTGAGCCACGTATCATACTCATCGTATTCAGACTCAATTTGATATGACCACTAGGGTCAGAATAACAACAATCTTCTTAGTCATTACCGAAACGATGGTAACGACATGCTTAAATAAAACGGACTCAATTATTGGCTTCTTGGTAACCTTGTGACTTTCCCTGATCCAAGCGTGAGTCCTGTGCTTCCGGTAGTATATGCATCTACTACCTTTCACACCTACTCATACTCGTCTCAAGTATTGTCTCGCAGTCCCCAAGTCCTAAAATCACAAAATAATTAACACATACGAGTGTGTCCAAATAATCATAACAAATTCCCTAGACTCTACTAGGACTTCTTCCATGTGTATCTTCAATCATCAATTCTGCTTCAACTCGGTTGGTGATGGAAATTCCAGATGATAGGAAAACTTTAGGAATTACACCAATTGTTCTATCATCCCGCCAATCAAATTTGTACATTCAGATGTACCGTACTTCTCTAGACGTACTGCTATTTTATCAGATGTATTCTAAAGGCAAGATACCACTCATATGATATCTTCCGATAGGTATCATTGATTATCGTAAGCAATGTCATTTCCTCTATTTTATCAGTCTATCATGGTTCGCATCACTTCCTGAACTTCTGCCATTGTGCTAGGTTCAGGTGCAGGCGCAACGGCCGATGCATGACCCATCACATTCTTAGGTTCAGGTTGTCATCTTCCTCAGATATTTCCTAGTATGTCTTAACCATGATGTTTTGTACACCCAAGCAGACGTTCGGTGTACCGAGGGAAGAATTTTAAGATAGGAAAGATTTTATTTACGATAGACGTATAGGTCTCCTTGTTACACCGAAAAGTTATATGTCAGTTTTAATATCGTAATTAAATGTTTAGAAATATGAGCACATAAAATTTCCAGATCTGGTCGGCAACAGACCATAGATCCGATCAAAGACTAGCATAAAGCATCACAAAACATTTAGCACATAAAACCATTTTAGGCATCTTCCCTAATTGAGTTTGTGCTTGTGTGTAAAATATAGCAGTCACTCATCTCACAATCATCGATTAGCATTCTAAGTTTAAGTCTAGAAATTTCCTATAAATTCCTAGTTCGCTTAAACTAATGCTCTGATACCAATTGTGATATCCCTAATTTTTCACGGCCAGAAAAGACCGATTTTGTTTATGATTTATAAAAATCAGAGTACTTCTTTTAATAAAAATGGTGCAGAATTTGTTCCCAGTAAAACATGATAAATATGTTATCAAAGCATTTCTGAATAAATGTATTTTTATTCATTTTAAAACATTTGGGATGTCATCGTCAATACAAAAACATAAGCATAAATAGAACTTACATTCATTATCGCCAGTGATTTACATCTCCTTAATCTCTCAGTGTAATGTTACATCATAACAACACCTGTGATATAAATAAACTGAGTGGGTCAGGTTGGGAAACCTGGTGAGTGCATAGGGTTTTCAACCCACAATAATATAATTATTATGTTTAAACAATTAAGCAATCAACCTAATTACCCATCCCCATTATCTTCTTTATTCCTAAGGATCTGCCCTAAGAATCAACTATTTTTCGTTCACTCATTCCTAAGGATCATCCTAAAGAATTGGCACAAAGTCCATCATTGCCACGGTTTACACAACAGACACTAAGTCTGCATAGTCGCCGGGGTTTAGGCATCAAGTCTGCATGATCACCAAGGTTTAGGTATCAAGTCTGCATGATCACCAAGGTTTAGGCATCAAGTCTGCATGATCACCTAGGTTTAGAGTACATCGAGTGAACACATCGTTCACAACACCTACAGGTTGCAAGCCTGCTAGTGTTCCACTGGACTGTCTAGAATAGTCTGTGGTTGTCATCCATAGTCTGCTGAATGACGGAGCCATCGTTTGGGAAAAGGCTTCTCACATCGTCCACCTCTCACCTCATCTCGTGTTCTATAACACCTCTCAACTCATCATCCAACTCATATTCCATCTATTACATCTACCCATGTTTTACCCCAACATTATCGTAGATATAAAATACATATATACAGTTTAAATCATTTAAAACATGTATAAAATCATTCATCCAGTATAGATAGCAAGTATTCAGATAATATAAACACATAGCACGTAATTTATATAAAATACTCCATATATATGTGTAAGATGAAAGGGACCATGCACTCACAACACGTAATATATATAAATACTTCATATATATGTGTAAGATGAAAGGGACCATGCACTCACAACACGTAATATATATAAATATTTCATATCTATGTGTAAGATGAAAGGGGCCATGCACTCACTTGAAAAGGTGGTGATTCCAAACTCAGACAGCGCTTCGCTTCTTAAAAATAATTTCCTTTGACGAAACCTAGTATTATTACCACTAGAGTTTAGTCTATTATTCGCCGAGACTAATTAATAATCTAGGTATTATTACTATTATATAAGTGTTAAACAATATTTATATAACCCATAATAATAGCTCAAGTACTTATTATAAGTTCTTAATAACGTTACTATAATTAAATAAAAGGTATATTAAATATAGTATAAGCGTAGCTAACTTACAACAGGTTTTTATTAAAAACCGGGCTTCGCTGGAGCAGCGTTTCCGAGCTGAAAGCTTTTCTTCTCGGAGCCGTCGGGTGCTCCGGGGCTTTCTTCTCGTGCTAGGGAGGTTACCTAGACTTCGAAGGGGTTTAGGGAGGCTAGAGAGAAGTTAGAGAGAGAAAGAGAGGCTTATGGTGTGAAGAGATTATGAAGAGTTCTTCTCTTATTTATAGGAATTTTATAGTAAAGTAGTCTCCAAGCATCGTCCGTATCTTTCGCGTACGATCTCCGTTTTCTACATTATTTATATACACGTATTGGTATTTATGAGTACTACAACTTTCATTTAGACCCCGTCGGCTAATTCTCCTTTTATCTCATATTTACAAAAACTGTATCGAATTCGCCGCGCTCGAAAAGTATAGACTAAGCTTCATCCTTAACTTTCGCATACGATCTCCGTTTTTGTTAATATTTATATCCACATGTTGGTATTTACGAGTACTACAACTTTCATTTAGACCTCGCTGGCTAATTCTCAGTCTATCTTGGATTTACAAAACTGTATCGAATTTATCGCGCTCGAAAAGTAGAGACTAAGCTTCGTCCATAACTTTTGCATAATAGCTTTGTTTTTGACGTTATTTATATCCACGCGTAGGTAAAAATAAAATCTACAACTTTCCTTTTTACTCTGTCGGCTAATTCTCGACCGATCTTAAATTTAACAGTAGGAAGAGATTAGACTGTTAAATGACCGCGAAGAATTCGTAACTCCTTCATACGGACTCTGTTTTCGTCTGTCTTTTTACCGTTGAGTTCCTATTAATGAGATATTAAACTCTCATTTAGGTTGCGTAATCCAAAAACCGTTCAAACTAAAATTCGAGTTTCGGGTCATGCACCGCTATGCCAAATCTTAGAAAAATCATAACTTTCTCATACGAAGTCAGATTTGGGTGTTCTTTTTATGGACACTCTCGGTTTAAAATTTTCTATGACTTTTGTTTAGACCGCTAAGGCTAAAAAGTTTCTCTATTGTAAATTCACTATTTACGATTCCTGGTGCCGTGCCGGTTTCCTAGCAAAACTTCGACGGGTCATAACTTCTTCGTTATAACTTGGATTTCGGCGTTCTTTATTTCTACGGAACCCTTGAGACATATTCTACAACTTGGTTAAGATTATTTATTCTAAATAATATTTTGTCAAAAATTCATTTTCGATCCCTATTATCTCTGAATTGACTTGCCCGAATCTACGGGCGTTACAAAGCCTCCCATCGTTCTTAGTGAGTGTGTGACTGTTGTTGGAGCTAATAGTGCATTGGTTAGTTAGTGAATAAGAAGGAAAGGAGCTTTTGGAGGCTAAATTTTGACGTGCAAGTTTGGATCTGAGATCTACAGAGAAAGGAGCTACACTTAGAGGTATAAAGTTCAAAACTTTCCTGTTCTTTTGGTTTGTTGTTGCATGTGCCATTTCTAGGGTTAAAAACCCAAAGGTGGAGACTTTATGAGTTTAAGGTGCTCCATGGTCCGAGATCTGTCCCTTTTCAGTGGTATTAGTGGTTTAGATCCATAAAGTTTCCATCTTGGTTGTTGATATGGGGTCATGCTTAAGTAATAAGCCTTCTAGAGTTAGAAAATGGAATATTATGGGAGTTGGTGAGTTGTTCAACCATGAAAAGGCTTAAAGTCATCAACTTTATGGATTAAGAGGCTTAGAAGTGGTCAAATCTAGAAGTTGGACGTGAGTCTTAACTGTTTAAGACCTCAAGAGCTAAAGGACTGAAGCAGGGGAGTACGCCGGGCGTAATCCCTGTACGCGCCGTGTACTGGGTGGCGTTCCCCGATTCTTAGAGGCAGCCGGGTGTGCTTAGCGTACACATCTGGTACGCGCAGCGTAACCCGAAAAGTTGACTTTTGGTTGACTTTTAGGGTATGGTCTATAGTGGGGCCTTTTGAGTTTTGAGAGGGGTAAAATGGTCTTTTACCCTTCTGAAAGTGTCATAAGAGGACATAGTCTAGCCTTTGAGAGTTATATTAAATAGGGTATTTATTTCATGTGATTAGGCGGAGGCTAGACCAGCGTTTACCGAGTCAGAGATTTACCGAGTTACCAGATGTGAGTCTTCTCACTATACTTTACTTAAAGTGGTAAACAGAGTATGTGACAGTGTATTTCAGAGTTAGGTTCTAGTGTATTTGCATGCTATTTATGTGTTATGATTATTGTGATATGTGATATACATGATTCAGAGTTTACAGAGTTAGGACCAGTGGGTCCATAGAGTTAGGACCTTTGGGTCCACAGAGTTAGGGCCAGAGGACCCACAGAGAGTTGGGACTGGAAGGTCCCACTGAGACACATTAACCAGAGGGTCAAACAAAGTTATAACCTTGAGTGGCTAATATGTGTTAGAGTGGTATTTTGGGGAACTCACTAAGCATTTATGTTTACAGTGTTATGTGTTATGTGTTTCAGGTACTAGTGACGATCGCGGGAAGGCGCCGACATGATTCGTACACACATGAAGTTTTATGTATTTCGATCTTGGGAAATGTTTTGTGGAACAAAGATATGATACAATGAGATTTTATTAATAATTGTGCATTAAAAATGTGTTTTGAAAATGTGAAATATTGTTTTAATTTTTACGATGTTACACTTAACTAAGCAATGTTCTAAAAATCGTTTCGAACCGGCTGGATCGGGAATTCAAGAAGAGAGCGTTTCAACAAAGATCGGTTTTATGTCAATTTCTAGACCGAACGTGTGTGATAGAACCGATAAAAAAATTTGAATCGGTTTATTATACTTGGATAGTTGGATTTCACTTAGCCCGTTAACAAAAAAACAACCCACTTTCAAAACAAATTGAACAACTTGATCGATTGGGTTAATCGAAGTGTACGAGTTAATTCGAAGGTCAACACAAAACCACTGCTAGATATAGGGAAATTTTTGGTTATATATATATATATATATATATATATATATATATATATATATATATATATATATATATATGTATATTAATAGAAAATACATAAAACTTATGGAAGCCGGGTTAAACATTCACTTGAACCGGTTGAATAGGTCGAACCAGAAACCGATCACCAGATCGGTTCAACTAATACATCGGTTTTTAAAACATTGTAAATAAGTTTGTTATATTTGTCTTTTTCTCCAAAATATATACTGCCCTTAACATAAAAATTAAATGATAAATTTACCTTTCACTCGATCACTCAATCGAGTAGTTAATAATAATGGCATCAACTATACAATGGTTAATAATAACATCAACTATACAATAGTTTATATAACTTTGTATGTTGGTGATGTGTAATGACATGATCATGCTAAGTAGATGAAGTAAATATACTATAATATGACAATTCATATATACTTTATAAACCTTACATAGATCCGGTTTTCTTCTCGTATCTAACAAAGCAATCATCATGATCACGTCTAAATCTAAGTTTTTCTAAACATTATTCCCAATAGTTTGTGAAAGAAGATGGTGAAATACCCAAAAGGTCCACATGGAGAACACGAAATTGAGCTTAAGTGAAAATCCTTAGTGACTATGAGATATGATTTTTACTTAAAAAAAAAAAAAATAGGCTCTAGTTGCAATTCTGGAAACTTTTGGATATGAAATTTATAATTTACTCGAATATTTTTCCATGTACGAACAAATTAATCACCCCCTTTCACACCAAAAGAATCATAAATATATATTTTAGCCCTCCTTTCAATGGAATCTTGACCATTTATTTCCTCTTTGGTAATTGGAATGCCTTCTTCAAGAACATATTTGCAGCACCTTCGTTTCTATGGCACAAAATTCTCAGTATTGTGTTTGGATCCGTGCTGCTCCATTTTCCGGTGGTCGGCGGCATCGGCAGTTTCTGCCCTGAACCACCACTCATCATTCCTACTCCGCTTGCCTCACAAACCAATGTGGTAAATTCCTCCACCAACTGCTCCGTCGACTGCCCCATCAACGCCACCACTCCTTCCGCCGTTTCAGTCTCTCTATCAATCACATCCTCCACAATCAACCCTTCTCCACATTTCGAAAATACCCTCTTCAAATCCTTAAAATCCTGTTCAATCAACCTAAAATCTGTTCGTGTAAAGTTCCTGGAGCTTCCTCCTGCTAGCAGAATCGTCAGGTAAGCATCGAACGACGCCCTCATCACTTCCTTCATCGCCAACGGCTGAGCTCTATCCGTCACAATCGCAGTCAATAAAGTTAGATTATGCTTCATGATCTTGAGCGCAGGTGTGATTCGGGAGTTTTCCACATCTCCGACGTATAAACTTCCATAGAAAAGGTAATTCGAATCGAGAAAAATCAACCGGTAAGCTGCCGCTTCCGACACGTGTTGGGAGGCGGATTGAAGGGCGGCGCGAGTTTGGTCAAAATAAGAGCCACCACCATGCTGCCGCCGGCTGCCACCGATCCGATTTCGCGGAGATAAAACGATTTTAGGGGAAAGAGCAAGGTTTTTCTCGATCGAATTGAGTTGCAGACAAATGTAGTGTAAGGTGTTGAGTCGAATGTAGAGACGCTGTGTGCCACGGCTGGTGGATGGTCGAGCAAAGTTGCCTTCTTCGGAGCTGGTCTCCGAGTTCATGGGTGCAGCTGTGCAAGCCGGCGATGCCTTTCTCCATAGTTTGATGAACTTTGAGCCACGACCACATCTTGATAGTGGAGGTAGTGAGGGGATATAGCTTTGTTTCGAACCTGAATCATGAACATATATAATATAATTTGTTAATATAAACAAAATATATTCACTAAAGAGTTAAAAGAAGTAACATGATATACCAAAAAGTAGCTTGTTATTTTAAGAAGTTAAAGATTTGTACCACATGATGCAACAAAAATAGTATAATCATGTACGATTTGTTCGACTGCGTTAGCGAATTCGCGAACCAAATCTTCGGTGACTCCAATCGGGATGTCAAAGAAGGAATCGACTCCATCTTTGGTTTGTTTCATGAGCTCATTGGCGGATTGTGCATAGGGTTCACTCTTTGACTTCGGGTTCCATGTCTTTATAGATAAAAAAAGTCATCAATCATTGAATACAAAATCCAAACATGATGGTAAATAAGGTATTTTTGTTTGTTTGTTTGATGACATGACATGAAAGAATACGTTTTATGTTCGTGGTGTGCAAGATACAAATGAGAGTATATGTTGTATCATCGTGACCAAGACAAGCCTCAACCTATAAGGAGAAAATTTGCAATTTTTTATCCCACCTAAAAATTGTTGAAACAAATGTAATTTTTTGACTATTTTATTATGGTCAAATGAGGTTTAATATAACAAATGTAACTTAATATACCTAGCTACGTACCTCGGATTCTTTCGCTTTTTGAACTACATCTTTAGCATTCTTCAAGCTATCTTGAATCCATTGTCTCAAAAACTTCAAAACAATTGAATCAACCTCGTAGGGAACCATCTCCCGCACAACGGCCTTACCACCATCTTCACATTCAACAGAATCTTCAATAACTACATTAACCAACACCTTTTCAAGCTTATCGGCCCTTTGAAGGACTGCAACCGTTTCATTTGAAATCACAGAGTGAGCAGTTAAGAATTGCCTCAACATGTTCCCATAACACGCGTGCAATGTCACCGCCGCAACTCCGCCTGCAATCGGGTGCCATTTCTTTAACACCGGGGTAAACATTTCCATCTCACGAATCACTAATTCCTCCGTTTCGTCTGCCAACTCAATCAGTTTTCCGCTAACTTCTTTAACCATCATCGATCCGTTTATGGCATACCCATTTTCCACCATCTGTTGCACATGTTCTACAACATTAGTACATATAACCGGTTATAGCAAATTAAATTACACTTTTAGCATTATTCTAGCTATTATTATATTTGGAAAGAGTCTAGGGACTGTTATTGCATATATACATAGTCTAGGGACTACTAATGGATTACCTTTACGAAGGCATTCCTTAAAGAAGATCGGATATAACGATCAACCTTGTTCCCTTTAGAACCTGAAGCTTCTTCGTCGTCATCAATGGAGGTCAATCTGTAATAAGGTACGTCTTCTTCCAGGATCTTCGTCGCACAGAAAACCAGAGGAAGAATATTCTTCATTAAACCAAGTGATTTTCTTGTAAAGCTTCCATGGTAATCAAGCAATCGATTCTCCGACCATGTCTTGATGGAATTCAACGTTGCCGATAGCATCTGGACATAAACAGGATCCCGATTAACCTTCTTGGCATCATTAGCAACCTCCGTTAGCATGGTAAAGGAGGCGCTAAGCAGATCGTTCTCCGTTTGTCCTGTCAAAACATATCGTTCGAAAAGAACCCAAGTCAAACATAAATTGTGTATCGCTCTTGTGATTCCCAAAGTAGGCCATGTCTTCTTCATGAGCTCCAAAAGCTCATCAACCTCATCAAGAACACAAGTTTCGTCTTTTGAATCGAAAATGGAGCGAAGAAGAGGAACGTAGAGGTGAACGTTGAATGGGTAGCCATTGGCCCAGTGGCAAACGCTGGTCGGAGATGCGTTTGGGCTCCTCCATGATAGCGAAACCACACAGTTGCAGACGGTTTTCATCGTCTCCGAGCTTTTGTTTGTCTCAATAGGTTTGATGTCACTCCCACGAATGATTTCTCGTAGGCGCATTGCGAAAGCGTTGGATTTGTCTAAAGGGATCGAAGGGTGATCGAGGAGCCCAGCTTCGAGGACTTTAAGTTGGCGTTTCTGCCATGTGTGGTACTCGTTTATATCGTTGAATTCTGCAGGTTTTAGCTGTCGGAGGAGCTCTAATGGCAGAATTATGGTATCTGCACGTCGACCCGTCTGTTAAAAACATATATGTGATTAGAATTATCTCTAGAAGTTGTTATGAAAATGAAAATGGAGGTTATGTAATTACTTGACCAACGAGGGTTCTCATGAGTGTTTTCCGGAGACGATTATCACTGCCCTCCGTCACCTTCATCTGCTGACGCATGATCTCGGCGGACGTCATCGGCCGTCTAATCTTGCCATGTTGAGGTAAAGTCGAGAACGATGCTCTCGGACTAATACTGCTCTGATTATTATAATAACCATGGCCACTAGGAGACAAAGGGTTCGACCCACAAGAGATGCTCCGCCGAGTCGACGGAGTTCGTTTCAGCATTTTCAATCCAAGCGCCTTCTTAGTTTTGCTCATCCCCGCCATCCCTACGCCGTAACGGGGAGACCGTGGCGACCCGGGGGACCCTGGAGATGATGATCCAGGAGATAGAGGCGTATGTACATCCCCACCATTAAGCGCATGAAAGGAGGCGCCACCGGTACGACCGCCGAACCCCGGCGACGACCTGCAAGCGGTGAAGAAGATCTCATACGCGGTTGTGCGGAGGTCGTTGTGGTCAAGGCCATCGATTTTTCCGAATGGGAAGGAGAGATCAACTGCGGCGACGTCAAGACAGACGGGTTGAGGTGCCGAAGGAGAAACGACATCGATATGGTTGGTGGGGTCTTTGAAGTCTTCATGGCGGGTTGTTAGCACCATGGTGGTGGTGCTAGAGTGGGACGACGGGCAGGGTGGTGTCCGATTCCGTCGAAGGAAGGGGCGAGTTTCGACGGAAGAGACAAAGGAGACCACCTGAAGATACCCTTCGCCATTTATAAAAGCTTGAATATGAAGATTGAGAGAAAGATGCGACAACGTCCACTAAGAAGCGACAAATACGAGGATGCAAGGGTTGGTACTTGTTAGAAATAGAAAATCCCTGGACTTTACCTCATCTTGCAGTTTTAATCCTTTGAGATATGATTTTACATTGTGTAGTTCGTCTGAATCAATTTAGAGTAAATTATACGAATGGTCCCTATGGTTTGGGTTAATTTATACGTTTGGTCAATAACTTTTTTTTTTCACTTGGAAGGTCCCTCCAGTTTGTATTTGTTGCGCGCTTGGTCATCGTCTTACCTAAAGAGGCTATTTTTCCCTTGATTTTTTAATTTATTTAAATAAGATGGGGTAGGTAAGGTAAGGTAATGCGAGGTAAAAGTGGGGTTGGGGTATGTTTATTTAAATAAATTAAAAAAATCAAAGGTAAAATAGTCTTTTTATGCAAAACAGGGACCAAACGCGCAACACAAACAAATAGTAGAGACATTCAAAGTTAAAAAAATAAGTTAAATACCAAACGTGTAAATTACCCCAAACCCTAATGACCATTTGTGTAATTTACTTATCAATTTAATCTCATTTTAGTATCTGAATTTGCATTGTGTGTTTTTAGGGACAATGGATGTGAGATGATGGAGTATAATGATGAAGGTAACGGTGGTAACCATCATTTCTTTCCAAGATCCATGGTGATGGTGGCTAAGCTTTGTGAAAGACCCAAAA
Organism: Lactuca saligna; assembly: GCF_052625555.1. Taxonomy (NCBI): domain Eukaryota; kingdom Viridiplantae; phylum Streptophyta; class Magnoliopsida; order Asterales; family Asteraceae; genus Lactuca; species Lactuca saligna. The sequence continues at coordinate 68,397,175 of NC_136417.1, read as the reverse complement.
AACCATGATAACAAGCAAAAAGGCTAGTGATGTTGCAAATTTAAAAATTATTTAATTAAATGCTATGTCTACTAGAAACCAATGTCATGTCAGCTCGAAACCAATTAACCGCTTTGTTTGTTTCATAATAATGTAATTGACAATGATTTTACAACTGTACTGACATATTACTACAAAAACAGCTAGAACTAATCATGAACAAAACAAATTTATTACGCTACAATGCCATTTTCCCTAGTTCTAATAGAGTTATGAAATAAATCCCTTATTTGGAAAGCATCATAGGATGACAAACAACCCAACCTTCAAAAACACGCTACCGGAATCCAAGTTGATTGAGAAGACTCGTTGTAACGATAAATATCTAAATAATTAAGCAATTAACCAGGGATGGGGAATGCCTAATTTCCAAACCCAAACCCTATGACTATAGATATTAATATATAAACTATTATAAAATATATATTTGGGTAAATTACACAAATGGTCCATGTGATTTGGGTAATCTACCTGTTTGATCCCTAATAATTTTTTTTAACTCGAGTCGTCCCTAATATGGATTTTGTTACAGCTTTGGTCCATTGCTGACTTAAAATGACTAAATTACCCTTGTTATTGTTATTTTAACTTTTTAGTATTTATTGTTGGATTAGTGTCTAAGTCCATAACTATTTTGGTATGTACTTGACCCGATGGTGCATGGTCCTTTTGGGTTGCCTTCACCAAAGCAACTTGATTGGAGAAATGAATAAAGAGAGAGAGGATAATATGATTTATTAATATGTTATAAGAATAATATATTAAAGGAGAAATCATATTTGTTTAATTAATATTGGTCAATAATTAATTAAGAATTAGTTTTGTGATCAAATGTAATTAATTAAACTAGAGGGGCTGATTTGTAATTATGTGATAGTTACAAAATAAGGTAAGGATTATCTTATTTATATGGTGGACGAATTTAAGGTTGGAAAGCCTTAGAATTCGAGTATGATAAGGATTCAAGGATTATCTTATTGGTTGCTTAATGGATAATCAACTAGATAAGGATAATGACTGAAACCCTATCTCTACACCTATATAAACACCCCTAGGGTCATGAATTCGAGTATCCCTTCCCAAGAGGTCCTAGATACGAATTCTAACCTCTCACCTCTCTCTTTATACCTTCTCCACTTGCTCTTGGTGTTTGTAAGCCATTAGAGGAGTGACACTTGTGACTCTAAGCCTTCCAAAGTCAATTCAAGGAGGAATTGGGATTGTTATTGCTACATAACAATCAAGGTATGATCTTAAACCTAATTACATGTTAATATGATTACTTGCATGCTAGAATTAGGGTTTATAGTCTTGGATTCAAAGCATGTACAATAGAGAAACTTAGATCCAAGCATTAGGGTTTGTATGAGCACATAGGATGTCTTATGACCAAAACCCATTAGTGGTATCAGAGCCTAGCTTGGTTTCAATTGTATTGATGCATTGTATAACTGAAAAATTCGATTTTTTGGATTGTGGAGACTGGACTCGCCGAGTCCATGGCTGAACTCGCCGAGTCCATGCCTGACTCGACGAGTCAACTCGTCAGATAATGCTTATCTCGGGATTTCTTGCTGTTTTTGTATTAGGATAGTTACCTTATCATGTTAGATCAATATAAATCCGATTTTATGATATATATGACTATATTCTTGATCTAATTAAAGATAATTATCAATTTATAAGATAATTGTTTCCTTATAAGATAATTGATTAATTATTTTGAGTAAATTGATAAATTGTTTTGCAAGAAATCATTAAATAAATCAAATATGGATAATTATGTGATTAAATGTTAATTTAAAATTATTTGTTATTTGATCCTTGTTGTTATGAAAGGTTTCATATTTTCCCCTTTAGGTTTTATAGTTTAAATTTGAACCCAAAAGTTTTGAAGTTTTGAAATTTAAATAGTTAAAACCCTAATGTTTTGAAAAAAGGTTTCAAAACTTGCCCTCAAGTTTTGGAATTTAAAAGTTGATTAAAAGTTTAATTAGAAATGTTAAATTCTAAAACCCTAGTAATGTTTTGAAAAGTTCAAATCACATCCTTATGGTTTTATTAATTAATTAAGGAGTATAATTAAAAGAGGTTTAATAAATCCATAAAAGTTTAGGTTAACCATTTAATTGAATTAAAAGTGTAATTGTTAAAGTTAACCACATAGTATTTTAAAAGTATAAAATGCACCTTATACTATATATAATATTAAAAGTCTAACATTATATATATGTATGAGTAAAAGTCAGTCTTGCCGTTAGTAGGCCTCATTCACGAAGCTGGTCTATAAGGGGTGTTTAAGGAAATTGCCTATAAAATGGCGATTGAATGGGTATCCACTCTTACCCACCGCACTCTTGACTAGTGGAGGGTCGTTAGCCGAACGGGTAGGATAGGACGAAACCTTCCATTATAAGTATAATGAAATACAAAGTAACTAAATGTTTTTCAAATTCCCAATCTTAGTTACTTAGGCAAAAGTGAATTGATGCAATTCCATGAAATTACACTTTGTGCCCTTGCGAAGACGTTAGTGGAGCGTGTGTGGTTTACCGGCACACTAAATGGTTCTAAGCAAAGGTAGCAAAGGGTGACTCAATGTTTGTCATAGTTCGGTGGAGCGTGTGTGGTTTACCGGCACATCGAATAGGTGATTGTAACATGTGAGGGCACCATGTAGTTTGCATGGTTATTCACACCCGCTTTGTGATCCTCGGCATCCCAATCACAAACAAGAGGGGCATATCGAGATTTAAACATCCCATTGAAAGTTCAATGAATCTCAAAGGATCTAGGAGTTTTCATAGATTTAAAACTTAAGTTTCTTTTTCGTTTTTTCATGGTGGAAACTAGTGAATCGTCATTCACTTACCTTCAAATGTTCTGCAATTTGGGTTACGGCATCCTTCTCCCGAGTTGCAGGATATTGTGTTGGGTCCTAGCCTTGGAATTTCATTTGGGTGATTTACCAAGGACTCAATCAATCAACTAACTTGAATTCGTTTTTCTCCCGATGTCAAAGTTCGACAACTATGGTCTTCCCAAATCCCGTGGAACAAGCATTCCACGTGAAGATGATATTCCACGATTCGATCGAGGAACAAGAAATCATACTTCACTTCCTCCTCCTCCTCCAATTATTCTCCCTAACCCACAAGATTGTAAAATTGAAAGGTTCAATATCACTCAAGCCCTTTTGGCAAGTGAACTTAAAGAGGGCAAGTCGGTGTGTGCACACGTCTTAGGGATGAAGTCACACATTGATAGATTAAGAATGATGGGATCCGTTGTCGGTGAAGCGATGGCTGTTGATTGGGTTCTTCAGTCACTTCCTAACTCATGTAGTGAGTTCGCAAGAGAGTACTATATGATGAACCGCGACGTGACCCTTATAGATCTCACCTATATGCTTATTGCTGCTGAATCAGCAATGGTTTGGCGCAATAGAAAAGCAAAGTTGATTGGTGAATCTGCGTTCAAGACCTCTATGGATATAGACGATGGCAATGAAAGACATGCAATGATCGAAAAGTTTGATCATAAGAGAAAGGCGATGTCTGAAGTAGTTCCATGTGTTGTTCCAAAGGAGTCAATTTGTTTTTATTACCAAGAGAAGGGGCATTGGAGACGAAGCTGTCCTATTTACCTAAGAGATCTAAGAGATGGGAGAGTCAAAAGTATGACTACGCTTTAGGTAAGAATCCACTATCTAACTCCATTAAGTTCCTATTCATTGATTCTTAATACATGATGTGATAAGATCACATTTGAATGTTTTGAAGGATCGGTAAAAAGAAAGGAAGCTTGATAAGAGAGCAAGATGAATCTAATCACAAGAGATGGATCTCGATCTCATGGACTTGAAGATTGGATTTTGAGCTTAGATAGTTATGATAGAGTTGTTAGAAATTTTCTTTTTACATAGTTTTCAATAGATTTTGCATTGTAAGGACAAATGTTTTTCCGCTGCTTTTATAAATAAAATAAATTTTGTTCGACTTATTTATTTATTTGTTTACTTCCTTGCAATGAAATCGTTATGTGAAAATTGATGTTTGCATATTTCTACAACGAATGGATATGATTCTTAGTTATTTTATTTATGGAAATGTCAAGAATTTACCAAATAGGGAGAGTTTCTCATCGCCCAAGTTTCAATTGGACAGAAACTTGGAATCATGCAACTTGGTTGCATGATGAATGAGAAATTTCGTATTTGGAAATTGGACTAATTCATTGACAAAGTGTCAAGTGAAGGACTAGGAGATCGAGTACACAAAGTTGTGTGTTGATCAAGTTCACCATAAGAGTAACAAAGATATTCGTCATGATTTACTAAAGGCTTAGAAAATATAATTACACTTACAAGATTAAGTGTAATTTTGAATTGATTAAAGGGTTTAGATCAATAGTAGAACGAATAAGAAGAATCAAGTAGGCAGAAAGATAAAAGTTTCCCCATTCTAAGAAGAAGGGAGAGTAGCTTTTATGCTTTATGATAGGTCTTAATGATTAAGAACCATATCTCAATTGATCCTCTAAGTGAGTCTTGGTACAATTGTATGTCCAAGAAGAGGAATCAAAGATTGAAGAAATGGTCAAATCAAGAAGTCAATCATACTTCGTTCCAAAACAAGTCTTAAAGTCAAGATTGTGACATTAAGTGAATAGTATTAAGAAGGTTTATAACATTCATCAATTGTGGAAAGTTGTGATGTCGTTGATAAGATAGAGACCAACTAGGACCAATTTATGAAGTGTTTTGATAAAAGCTACACTAACTCTTGAATATTTGGTTGTCAACAAATGTTTATTGACAAGAGAATCTTATATGTCAAGGAGTCAGTGGGAGTCTTAATGGTCTTGAAAGGTTTCAAGAACAAATCAAATAAACCTTATTGATCATCACTAGCATACGAGTTGAGGTTTACAACCTATCGTGAAAACATTATTTTGTTTCTGTGCCAATCCAATCGAGTTAATTATGCATGTGAGTCCTATGAGTTCTCATTTGAATGCATAAAAGGCAAGGACCTTGATCAATGGAAAGTACATTGATAGGAAAAGGTGAGCTGCTTAACTACTTGGAAGACGTGGTGGGCAGCTGTGCTACCATAAGGCAAGAAATCAAGATTAAGGAAGTTCGATCCATATGAGTTTGAATTTGTCGTAAACTTTAGTTTTAACAAATTCACATGGATAGGAACACATACACCGTTTAAATCTAAGTGTCATAAGATTTCCTCCTTCATGAAAATGATTGTGAGGAAATGCTTTCACTAAGAAAGATTTTAAAAGATAGTGATTGTAAAATTGCATTCTCGAATTCAATCATGGTTACGGTATCCCTTTCCATAATTTGAATTGTGAGGTTTGGCAATTAGTCTTAATTGTTTAGACACACATATCAACTATCAAAGGCAAAGGTGTACAAGTTCAAGAAGCCTTGATAAAAGATTATCAAAGCACTAAGTATTAGAAACATGAACTTAAGAAATTCAATAAGTATTGTTTTTCTGAAAGTTAAGATGTTTATGAATACATGTCGAAGCTAGTGGGAGCATAAGTGTTATGTTTTATAATAATCATCATGATAGTGGGAGCATAAATGTTATGATTGTATGATTATTAAGACACGTATTGCAAAGTTAGCAATATTAATTATAGAAAACAAGAGTTAAACCTTGCAAAGTAGTAAGGGTTATAAAGTTGTTTTGCTATAATTAAGGGAGAGAATATTATGCTTCATTTCAAATCTAAAGGATTAGGTTGTGGAATGTTAATAAATTTAGTCAAGGGTACATAGTGTGTTCTTAAAATTTCGATTATGATTACGGCATTCCTCTTCACAATTCGAATTTTGAGAACATAGAAAATAAAACATTGTGCGTCGTGTCCCATACGCTTCGAGTATAGGATCGATTGCAAATGATTTAATGTTTGACCATTCTAAAATTTTCCAAATGTCTAGTGCATTTAGAGGGAAAAGGGACTAGAATTGGTTTTGACTAAAATAATTAAACAACTATCAAAGGACAATCCAAAGTTCGACGATGATTGGTCGCTTGTGAGTAGTTGGAAGTATAGTATTGGAAATTATGGAAATGTTTCCATATTGGATGGACAATATCGACATCATTACGAATAGATAAGATTCTATTAAGAAATTAGTTGTCATATGGAAAATATGGAAGCGTGTCCATATTGGGAAGTAAATATTGAAAATCTATGTGTAGATTAGAAACTTTTATGCAAAAGGATGTTCAAAGGAATGTACTTTGAGTGAGAGACATCATATCTAAGGAATTGTCTTGTAACAATCTCCGATAGAGGACTTTGTAATATCATTGGCAATAGTCTTTGTGACCTTGGTGCAGTGACATTACAAAAGGATCGTTGCATAAAGTGTTAGAATCTAGCATATTCTATAAGTAGCGAGAATTTGATATTCTTACACTTAAGAAAATGGATTTGGAGTTGTAAAATGAGAATGATTGGAAATGTGTTCAATTTGTCTATTTCACAAAAGTAAGAACCATAGGTAAACATTGTGTGCATGCTAGGAGCATGGGACAAGTGTTGGAATTCAAGTAAGAAGTTGATTACCCGAAACGACAAATAATGAGTAATCGGTATGGTGATAAATAAAACGTGTTTTGTTTATACTCAAAGGTTTGAGGCCATATGGGATTAGTATTATTCTTGTGTTTCACCTTGCATGTTTTGACTTCCAGAATAATTGAGTTTATTAAGAATAATCGAATTATTCAAACGGGCCACAGTCGTTCATATGTTGGAAGTAGGTATGAATGAAGATTGTCGTGAATTGGTGTGTGGATTGTCTAAAAGAGTATTAGACATAAGCAAATGTTTGCTGCAACGTTCATGAGTGCTTATGAATATGATTTGAGCATTGGATTAAACCCACGCTCACTTGGATCACTATCTCGAGTGATTAGTGAGACGATAACATGTTATATTCTTGAAACCGAGATGTGTGAGTTGTATCTTGCGAATCGGTTGCACATTGATAATATGTAAACGCACTAGTAACTTGGTGTTATAAAACATATTTTTGTGTGTGATTCGGTGAGTGAGTGCAAGCAAGCATTGTATCAAAGTTTATCCGTTCCTTTTATTCAAAGAATAAAAGCGATATCTTTGGGCCCCTCGATGGTTTAGTGATGACATACGTAAATGCTCGGCCGGGCTAGGGCTAATTTGATTTGTTCAATTAGTCTGTCGTCATAAATCGGAAATCGAGATATAGTACAAAGAGAATGATTAGAAATCATATCTCATACGATATCTAGAATGGAGGAATATATGATCCCTTATCTAAGGACACGCGCATCTGATATGATCAGAGTTGACAGCGGCTTTGGAAAGCTACGATTGCAGATCAGGATCTGAAGTCATACGCAGAATAGTTGTTAGACTTATCCAAGTGGGAGACTGTTGAATTAGTGTCTAAGTCCATAACTATTTTGGTATGTACTTGACCCGATGGTGCATGGTCCTTTTGGGTTGCCTTCACCAAAGCAATTTGATTGGAGAAATGAATAAAGAGAGAGAGGATAATATGATTTATTAATATGTTATAAGAATAATATATTAAAGGAGAAATCATATTTGTTTAATTAATATTGGTCAATAATTAATTAAGAATTAGTTTTGTGATCAAATGTAATTAATTAAACTAGAGGGGCTGATTTGTAATTATGTGATAGTTACAAAATAAGGTAAGGATTATCTTATTTATATGGTGGACGAATTTAAGGTTGGAAAGCCTTAGAATTCGAGTATGATAAGGATTCAAGGATTATCTTATTGGTTGCTTAATGGATAATCAACTAGATAAGGATAATGACTGAAACCCTATCTCTACACCTATATAAACACCCCTAGGGTCATGAATTCGAGTATCCCTTCCCAAGAGGTCCTAGATACGAATTCTAACCTCTCACCTCTCTCTTTATACCTTCTCCACTTGCTCTTGGTGTTTGTAAGCCATTAGAGGAGTGACACTTGTGACTCTAAGCCTTCCAAAGTCAATTCAAGGAGGAATTGGGATTGTTATTGCTACATAACAATCAAGGTATGATCTTAAACCTAATTACATGTTAATATGATTACTTGCATGCTAGAATTAGGGTTTATAGTCTTGGATTCAAAGCATGTACAATAGAGAAACCTAGATCCAAGCATTAGGGTTTGTATGAGCACATAGGATGTCTTATGACCAAAGCCCATCATTTATATCTTTTATTAATATTAAATTAACAAGAAATAATGTACAAACCCTTAAAGCAACAAACCTTTATACAACCTTTTATACATAATAAAGAGATGTTTATATCAATCGGAGTTGAGACCAACATACCATGACAATCCTTCCCTCTCATTCATCTCTTCAGAACCAGTGAGACATCCACCACCACTTTTGATTTTCTCTTCCCGTTACAACTTTGGATACCGCTCACCACCGCTATTATCCTCTTTTCACTAACTAAATGATCTTCACACTCATCTACTTTGCAGATCCGATCATCAATTTTCTAGATTCGCTCATCGATTTAAAGATCTGGTCATGTAGTCCAACACCAATACACCACCATAAAACTTTCTTCATCGGAAACTTCATTTTTCTATTCTTCTTTTGATGGAAACCACCTAAGTGCTCTTCAGGTTTTGGTTTCTTCTCTTGCCGAAAACCTCTTGATCGTCGTCGCCACCTGAAGCTGCCATAGAACAACCATGTTGATTTCAGGGTTAATTTTGGTTTTAGGTTATGATTTCAGTTGAAATGGGTTTGGTGTTTGGAATTTTATGTATCGTTTTTTATTGTTCTTTTGGTTTCAAGTGGGGTTTTAGGTTCTCGATGTTTTCTGGTTGTTTTAGCACTACTCAGAGAAATTAGAACATAAATTGATGGTAATAGTGGACGGAAGGTGATGAAGATGAACGGTGGTGGTTGCCAGAGGTGATTGATGGTGGTGGTCGGTGGTGTTGCTGGAGGTTAATAGGGGTTGGGTTGCACTAGATCATCAAGAAGAGGAAAATGAGGGGATAGGTTGGTGGTTCGATTTTAAATTAATATTATTAAAAATTAAAATTATTAATAAAAAAACAAAAAAAGAATAACAACGGGTATAAAAGTCATTTTTAGGGTTGGCAGGGACCGAATTCGAAACAAAACCAAACGATAGGGATGTTTCAAATTAAAAAAAAACTTATTAGGGACTAAACATGTAAACTATCCCAAACTGTAGGGACTATTCATGTAATTTACCCTATATATTTATATTAACGGGGAATAATCTATTTATTACCCAACTTATTAGTCGATTACCTGCCAAAAATTGTATATTTGGTTCTTTTTCTTTATTTAAAATTTAAATAACATTTTCCATATTTTATTTATATTTTACGACTCTTTTTCTCTATCAAATGTTTTGTTTTTCTTGTACTTTTATTATATATATTTTCCATATTTTATTTATATTTACTACTTGTTTCGTTCACCAGAATCCATTGGAATTATAAGGAATTTGAATCTAATTCTATCACTTTCTTTTGTTTGGTTCAAGCTTTCAAAAGGAATTCAATTCCTAAGGGTTATATTTTCCTTCCAACGAGAGAAAATAAATTCCATCCAAAAAGTTATGGAACTAAAATTCCTTGCAAATGAGAATGTTGAATGTTAACATATTATCCATTTTACTTTTAACACTACATATGAAACTCATCTGTCGCCACCCACCATTATCCACCACTCACCACCACCACTACACACCACCACCACCACCCACCATCACCACCACCAATACCTTCGCTACAACCACCCTCCACGCACTAGCATCGTTACCTCCACCACCACCCATTACCACCACACTTCACCGTCGTCACCAACTGTTACCTCCACATCCGCCACCACCCACCACCGCCACAACCACCCACCACCACCATTATCACCATCACTTGCCACCTCGACCACCGTTACCACCTCTACCACCACACTACCCTCAACCTTCACTACCACTCACCACTACATCCATACCATCACTGCCACCACCACCACCACTGCCACCACCACCACCACTGCCACCATCCTCATCACCACCACCGTTACTACCACCATTTCTACCTCCACTACTACACCACCCATCACCTCTGCTACTACTCATCATTGCCACCATCACCATCACCATCATCATCACAATTACTACCGCCACCACCGTCATCACCTCCGTCACTACCTCACATCACTTTTGTTGCCATCAACACCACTACTGCCACCATCAACATCACTCCAACCATCACCATCATTTATTATTTTTATAATTTATATAATCTATTTTTACATAAAAGTTATAAAACAAAGTAAAAATAAGCAAAAAAGGGACAATTTTGTCATTTTATATTATTACAATACCATTTTCTGCCAACCAAACATAATATGAAATTTGATTCAAATTTCATTCCTAAAACCAAACAGAATATGGAATTGGATTAGAATTCCTGACATATTCCAATTACTTAACAGATTCCAATTCCTTCAAAAACATTATGCGAACAAAACGCCACATAAGTAGCGAGACTGCCAAGAGATGGTCATCACGACTGCCGACTGCTAAGAGTTGGGTAGCGAGGCCATTTTCTGGAATTGAACCGCGAGGTGCTTCATCAATTTGGGACACTTTTTTCGTCTCGCGAATGCACTATCGTGTATAATATCAACTCTTCATGTACTTTAACTCCACCCTTTGGAATATGAATCACTTCTGCATGGTGTTGTATCAACCCTTCTCCCCCCTTTTTAGAAGAGGTTAGTAATGGGAATAATGGATGTATAGTTGTTGGAAACTAGGCAACATAACTGCTGGAAAGAGCTAGGCGAAACAAGTGCTGACAAAAGATGGGTAGCATGGCTGTCGAGAGCTAGACAACACTACTGCTGGGAGTCAGACAACATAACTACTGAGGACTGGGATTTACGGCTGCTAAGCTAGGTGGTATGGCTGCTGAGGACAGAGCAGCACAACTACTGAGATCCAAGCAGCACAACTGCTAAGATCTTAGCATCGAGACTACCAAGGCCGGTCAACACATCTGGTGAGAGCTAAGTAGTGAGACTGCCTAGAGCTGGTCAAGATGACTGCTAATTCTAACGATGTAAATTTTCAAAACAATTTTTCATTTTTAGAACGTAATTTCATTCAAGACAAAACCATAAAATCCAATGTAACATGGTCATTATACAAAACATATCAAATCCCAAGATCAAAACATATCCATATCCGTCTGTGTGTGTACGAGTCACGCCAACGCCTTCCCATGGTCCTCACTAGTACCTGAAACACATTAAACATAAACACTGTAAGCAAGAAGCTTAGTGAGTTCCCCATACACCACTTACACATATACGTCTTTCCAGGCCATACTCTACATGACCTTCCGGTCCATGTGTCTCAGGGGACTTCCGTCTCAGCCTCGGTAGACCTTCCAGTCCTACCCATACCGACCTTCCGGTCCATGACTCCCTGACCTTCCGGTCCATGTCATAATGCCTTCCGGCCCATATCATACATAGCATACATATCACATACATAACGCAAACAGAACACGCAACACATAGCATACAATACGTGCATCTCATAGCATACAAGACCTTCCGGTCACACATAGGTACCTTTTCGGGTACAGTATAGTGAGAAGACTCACCTCGGGTAAATCTCAGAAATCTCGGACTCTGTGAGATAAGATCTAGCCTCCACCTAATCATAACAAACACTTCTCATTAATACATTTCCCCAAGGCTAGACTCTTTTCTTTCCTATCATTCTCAGAAGGGTAAAATACCATTTTACCCCTCTCATGGCTCAAATACCCAAAAGTTGACCAAACCCTAAAAGTCAACAAAAGTCAACAAAAGTCAACCTTCTGAGGTACGTGGCGCGTACCAGATCTGTACGCTGAGCGTACCTAGAGGCTTCACAGAATCGGGGTACGCGGCCCCTTACGCCGCGCGTATTGGGATTACGCCAACCGTAACTCCCAGCTTTCTCCTCCTTTTCATTCAGGTCTTAATCGGTTAAGACTTGCATCCAAAATCCAGATCTGACTTCTCTAATACGTCTTAATCCATAAAGTTGGTGACTTTAAGCCATTGCATGGATGTGGAAGTCACCAACACCCAAAACACTCCATTTCCAACCTTAAAAGGCCCATATCTCATGCATGAACAACCTTTAACAACCACGACTAGATTTTTATCACATCACAACACTAAATGAGCTAGTATGGGACATATCTCGTCTTCTATGAGCTCAACTACTCAAAAAGCTATGAACTTGGGGACCAAAAACCCTAAAACTTCTCTCTACAAAGCATGAACAGAAAAGATGTAAAGCTTGAAGCTTTTTACCTCAAAATGAAGCTTCTTTCACTTCTAAACTCGGATCCAAAAACTTGAGCTCCAACCCTTCCTCTTCCAAGACTATCACTTTGCTCCAAATGGCCAAGAACCAAAAACAAAGCCCTCCTAGACACTACCTTGCTATATGAACGAGATTTAGGGTTTTGAAATGGTAAAGCTCTGGAAAAGGTGGCCAACAAAAGGGCCTTAAGGTTGCTTAAATAGGGAGGCTCAACATATTAGGGTTTCTCTTCTAGGCCGGGTACGCCCTGCATACACATTGGTACACCCCGCGTACCTGGCAACCCTTCCCGCTCAAGACGCGGATGAGTACGTTGAGCGTACACCCCAGTACGCCCTGCGTACTCGCTAAACCTGCATTTCCTTAACAAGGGCCAAATGTGCTAACTGCTCAAAGATGAAGGTTCATAAGGTATACATGATTTTTGGGATGTTACACTAATAGTTGGGGAATGCGTACTGAGGTTGGGTGGGACGACTAATGACACCCAGGTAGCGCGACTGCTTAGGATTGGGCCATGAAGGTGCTCTTTCATTCATAACACTAATGTCCTCCTGGGAGTGCATGATCATACACATTGTTCTCTTGTTATGTAGTTCAACTCTTTGCTCGGAGTAACACTTCTGCTTAGTTTTGTGCTAACCCTTCTACTCCCCCGTTTTTAAAAAGGGTGAGGAGTGAGAACAAATGAATATATGGTAGTGGCTTGTGTTTGCACGTTTGAGCCTTAAGTTCTTTGCAAGTCCCCTGTAAATGCTTTTACAAACCGAGCTCTTCTCCGCAAGCTTTCCGTTGGCGATTCCTAAGTGTCGCACCGCTGGAGCGGATATCTGAAAAGACAATATAATCAAATTCGATAGTTAGTATGTTTTCTTTAAATCATAAACTGATAGATTTTCTTCTGGGGTGATTTCGAAATGATTCACGAGCAGTAGCAGTGTACTACTCTTCTCCCTCCTTTTTTTATATATTTAAATTCTGTTGTAGAGCCTACGACACGTCAGCATTAAATTGCTAACTTTTGTCTTTTAAAAGTGGACTATTTTATAGTGTTAGGATAGCCCAATGGTATTAATGATCCAAATTGAGAGAAACCCAAATATATTTGTTACATCACAAAATAAGCTATCTTGAACAAACCCAAAATAGGTTTATTCGAGTGCAGTTCCAACTTATAGCCCAATTTCCTTTTAAAAAAAAACACGTATATGGGTTGTATGGGTAAAACTGCAATGGGTATCAACTTTTGGCTCACTGCTCTTCTCATTCTATCCGTTTATGAGGATAGAGGGCTTCCAACCGACATCTCGTCTTCATCATTCCTCACTAGAAACGCCAAAGAAAAGAAAAGATCCGACAGTCTATGGTAGGAGGTATCTTGCTTGGAGACATCGACTGGAGTTTACCAAAGTGTCAGTGCTGCGGCGCAACCTTGTTAGGTTGTCGAAGCGGTGATACCAATCGCCAGTGGCGCTAATCAATTGTGTCGTCTATAGAAGCTGGTCGACGATTAGTAGATATGCAACAGTAGCGATGGAGATCGGTGTTGAAGCTGTCATTGCTGATGGTGGTCGGTAACAACAGGAGGTTTGGCGACTGTGATAGTTGTTGACATTGAAGCTTGTTGCTGTAGTTCGATGAGATGAATGAGAAATAGTCGGTGATCGAAGACCGGTGGATGGGAAGAAGATTGTTGATGGGGCTACTTTGTTAGGATTAGAGGCGATCGATGGTGACACGAAATTTGGAGAAGGCAGTCGGCCGATGATGGCTTAGGCGGGTTGCGTGGTGTTGTTCTCTTGTGTCACCATTTGAAGGTGGGTTTCCCAGGGATGACGATGGTGATGCTTTAGCTACTTCTGTCGGAGATAGAAACCGTGGTTTGGAGGAATTGGCTTTTAATCTCTCTGAGGATGTGTAACATCCCAAAATTTTCAACAAATTAAAACTTTTCAAAACGACCCATTTATTAACAAAAGTGTTTACAAAAACATTGTCTCCAAAACATGATTTAAAATCAGAGTCTCCCAAGATCCAATATGTTTTAAAATCAAGGATGTGTACGGTGATGCCTTCACCTTGCCACAAATCATAGAAGAACCTGAAACCATAAACAAAACTGTAAGGACAAAGCTTAGTGACTTCCCCCACAGGACCAACACAAGCAGATAAAATATACAAATAACAGCATGCATTGGGTCCACAACTAAGAGATTGGATTACCCCTGAGCCTACAGTATGAGTCCAACTTGCCTAACATGCCCACAACTCATATATGGCATGCTCTTAAGCCCATAGTTTATGTCTAGCTTGCTCCAACCTAATCAATCATCGGACCGGAATACCAATGTTCAACCCTCAGTATGAGTCTGGTACACCAACTGGATCCTCAAATCGTATCTGGAGTGTTATTGAGCCCAAGTATGAGTCTGGCATGCCCTACCTGTCCCTCAGCTCATATCTGGATTGCTCTAATACTCTTAAGCCCTCGGTACGAGTCTGGCATACCAATCAGGTCCTCAGCTCGTATCTGGAATGCATTTGAGCCCTAAGTATGAGTCTAGCATTCCCTACCCGGCCCTCAACTCATATCTGGAATGCTCTAGGGTTTGTTGGCTACAACACGAAGCAGTACAACCTCAACCCAACACCATATGCCGACATCTAACAAACATATATGGGTACTCATGCAGACATGATCACATGTAGCCCTACTGATCTACCCGACTAGCATATCAAGACTAGCACGCATATCCATTCCATACTTCATCATATCAACAATATCAGGTTATCCAACCAATGGGCCGACCTCGATACCTTAACTCGAAATTATAGTGATGAAAACTCACCTCGTATTGCCAAAACATATAGACGATCCGTGGCTGCTGGTTGACAGATCACCAAACCTCCAATATCAAGACAACACCCCACCAACAGCTGATCTCACAAACAATCCGACTGCAGATCCGCTAAAATCCACACGCTATCAAATCCACAATGACAACCCATCAACATCCAGCCCCTGACTCACACTATGAGTTTAAAGTAGGGTAAAATACCCTTTTACCCTTCCATAAGCTTGGCCCAAAGCGAAGGCCCAAACTAGATGACTAAAGGCCCAAAATCCAAAAATAACACCTAAAGCCCAAATAGAGCCTAATTTTCCAAATTGGCTCCAATTCCTTTCGTGGGCCTTCAACCAAGAAAATCCAACAAGACAAAAAGGCCAAACCATAAAATCCAGATAGCCCAAGACAATTCGAGCCCAAAATCGAAGCCCGAAACGAAGAGGCCCAAAACTACTGCGTACACGAGCCGTACTCCGGAGTTACGCTCAACGTACACGAGGCTGTTCAGAATCCTCCATCGGGGTGGCTGATTTGGTATGCGGGGCGTACACCTCCCTACGTGGGGTGTACCCTCGCAAATCCCATTTTCTTCATAAGTGCTTAATGGCTTTAGCACTTAAGCTCATACTTCATATCCAAGGTCCAGCGGCATACTAGGGTCATAAAGTTCCCAACTTTATGACTTTCCACGTCCAAAAAGTCCTTAATGCAAGGTCTTAACCCATTAAGACCTTCTACAAGAAGCATGGAACCAAAATAGCTAAAGGGACCTCATTTTTATGGCTTAGAACCCTTCTTAGGGTCTGAAACGACATCCCAAAACGTCCAAAACCAAACATGAATAAGAACGAGACATTTGGGAAAATAAGAACATCATAAAGTTACCAAAATGAGATCCAAGAAAACAAAGCATAAAGGTAGCAACTTTTTACCTTATGGAGCTTCCTAAGAAGGTGATGATCCAAGATCCACAAGCTTGTTTCAACTTCTTATCCCCTTGATGCAACTCCTTCTTCCTTAAGCACAAAAAGAACACACTTTTGTCTCGAACCACTATCTTATGGGATTAGGGTTTGGCAAAAACGAATCAAGGGCTTAGAGGATGAAAAGATGAGGCTAAATGATCCATAAAGGTGCTTAAATACTATAACATTCAAAAATATGGTCCCAAAAATTTCATTTTAATAATAGATAAAATAGTATTTTCCAACATCATCCAAACATTTAAATAAAAATCAATATATCAATTGCCATAAAATCAGAGTAAAAGATCGTAAGCGGAATCCCAATGGTGTGTGCGATGTAGTCATCCCGAACTCTTCCCTTTACAACCGGAAGTAGCTGAAACATGAACTAAAAACCGTAAGCACAAAGCTTAGTGAGTTCACGCACAATAACACATAGCAAACATAAAATAAACATATAGTAGGCCCCGCCATGTCGTTGGACCTCGCCCTTCATCAGACCCCGTCTGACATCGGTCTCCGCCCGGCATCAGGCCCTACCTGACATCAAGCTGAGCTCGGTAAACGGGCCCCGCCCAACATACAATAACATATATCAAATAAACACATACACATACAATAATCAGATAGATACATAGCATACATATATTTATCAGGCCCCGCCCGACATCAGGCCTTAGCCCAAAAAACATATAAACACAAGCACATGCAAGAGTCATAAAGACAACTAGCGTACTAACAACATAACATAAACATGGGCCAACATTGGTGCCTTAGACCCGCTAAACTCGGTAAGGAAACTCACCTTGAATACATAATGATAGCTGAACAAATCCCAACTCTGAATATCGACTCTACTCAACCCCTAAACAAAAACGATTTCCTTAAATACAACTCAAAATACTCAAAAGCCCCTTATAGGTCAAACTTGGTCATAGAATAAAGTCAAAGTCAAAGTCAACGGACCGAGCTGACCCAACACGCCGAGTTTCTCCATTAATCTGCAAAGTCGGGAAGAAACTGATCCAACTTCTGAATTTATTAATAAACTCACCGAGTTTGCCAGAAACCCAACATCTTAATTCATTAAGCTGAAACTATCGAAACTAAGAGCTTCACAGCTCAGATCTCAACTTAAATAGCATCTAGAAGGGTAAAGTTTTCAACTTTACCCCTAGGAACCACCAAAATGGGTTCAAAACCCAAACCCTAGGCTTAAAAGGGTGATGACTTAATCATTAAGTACTAAATCACCTAAGGTATAGCCCAAACTGCAGATCTGGCCCTTAAAGCTGAATGGTCACGTAAAGTTTCCAACTTTATGCTCATGCATGACTAGGAGAGGCGCAAATGCTCAAAAGAGGCCAAAAGAAGGACTTAATGAATGTATGAAGCCCTTTAGACCATAATGTTGGCACCTTTATACCAAAAGAGATCATTAAGATCTTAGATATGAAAGAATAAACATTGGGGATGTCATACTTCCCCAACAACCACCCAACCATGGCTAAAAGCATATAATATAACTCGAGAAGAGATCTAAGCAATTATTAAGCAAGGTGAGAACTTGATACCTCAAAAACTTGGCAAATGATCTAGTGATTCTGGATCCAAGACTCCTTCTTCAAGCCAAGTAACTCACAATTCCTTAGCTCCTTCAACAAGCACCAAAAATGAACACTCAAGGCTCTCCTCAAGCTCACACACTCAATAATGGAAGGTAATGCTCGATTTTAGGGTTTCTGGACAAAGGAGGCTGGTAAGGAGGCCAGCCAAGGGACTTAAGGCCTTTAAATAGGGTGTAAAACCCTAAAAATTAGGGTTTCCTTCCCAGTTGCCAACTCTCCAAGTTGAGACACCTCGACTCGTCGAGTTGACTTATTAAACTTCGCGGCCATAAACAACTTGACATGCCGAGTTGAGGCTTCCAACTCACCGAGTCTTCCAAGAAAATATAAATAATTGGAAAATAAATTTATACCAGAATCCAGGCGTTACAATTCTCTCCACTTGAATCAGACTTCATCCTCGAAGTCTGCTGCCTCGAACAATCCTGGGTAATGCTCCCTCATCTCCTCCTCGGGCTCCCAAGTGCACTCCGACCCCTTGCGGTGAAACCACTACACCTTCACTAGCTCCACAACCTTGTTCCTCAAGGTTTTCGTCCTCCGATTTAATATTGTCTCTGCGCTCTTAACATCATTCAGACGGTCATCCAGTTGAATATCCTTCAAGGGTATAACTGCGGGATCATCCACCAAACACTTCCGCAGCTGAGATACATGAAATATGCTATGAATCTGGTTGTGCTCGGCTGGAAGATCTAGACGATATGCAACCCATCCCACCTGAGCCAAAACCCTAAAGGGACCGTTATACCTGGGGCCAACTTGCCCTGCTTCCTGAACCGGATGACACCTTTCCAAGGTAACACCTTCAGGAGAACCATATCTCCCACCTAGAACTCCACGTCTGACCAGAGCTTGTCGACATAGCTCTTATGCAGACTTTGAGCTGTCTGGAGCCTGCTCCGAACCTACTAAATCAGCTCAGTAGTCTTGAGTACCACCTCGGTACTCCCCATGACTCGCTGACCGACCTCGCCCCTACAAATTGAGGTCATGTATTTCCTCCCATAGAGAATCTCGAAAGGAGGTTGATTAATGCTAGCTTGATAACTGATGTTATACGAAAATTCTGCTAATGCAAGATACGTATCCCAACTCCCACTAAAATCTAATACGCACGCACGCAACATGTCCTCAAGAGTCTGAATCGTCCACACACTCTACTTATCGATATGTGGATGAAAAGCCGTACTGAAATAGAGACGAGTGCCCATCTCGTCATGAAACCGCTTCCAAAACCTGGAAGTAAAACAAACATCCCAGACTGAAACCACCGACACCATCACCACATGACGTGCCACCACCTCACGAACATAAATCTTGGCTAGTTGCTCTGTAGAAATACTCTCCTGGATCGGGATGAATTTCACGCTCTTGGTCCATCGATCCGGGATAACCGAAATAGAATCCACTCCGTGCGCGGTCCTTGGAAGCTTCATGATAAAATCCATCGTGATGTCTTCCCATTTCTATATGGGAATCTCCAACAACTGCATCTTGCTTTGAGGTCGCTGATGCTCGACCTTGACTTTACTGTAATTCAAGCACCACTCCACAAACCGTGCTATATGCCGCTTCATGCAGGGCCACTAATAATCTGAGCGAAGATGTAACATCCCAAAAATCACAACTAAAATTTTCTTTTTAAAACATTACTAAAAACCATATTCATAAAAACCGTAACATAAATCATAACATAATTTCGTAGCATTAATTCAAAATACAACTTATTATCAGAGTAGAACATCTCAGGCTAGCTGACTATGGTGTGTGCACTGCAATCTTTCCGAGCTCCTCTTTTGAAAACTGAGTACCTGAAACCAAAAACTAAAACTGTAAGCACGAAGCTTAGTGAGCTCCCTCAAACTACCACATACCATACAATAACATATAAAGCACATACCGGGCCTTGCCCACTGCATCGGACCGAGGTCCGGACTAACTGGGGCCTTGCCCCCTGCATCGGACCGAAGTCCGGAAACTGTTTGGAACCTTGTCCCCTGCATCGGACCGAAGTCCGGACTAATTGGGGCCTTGCCCCATGCATCGAACCGAAGTCCGGAAATTGACTGGGACCTTGTCCCCTGCATTGGATCGAAGTCCGGACTAACTGGGGCCTTGCCCCCTCCATCGGACCGAAGTCCGAAAACTAACTGGGACCTTGTCCCCTGCATCGGACCAAAGTCCGGACTAACTGGGGCCTTGCCCCCTGCATCAGACCGAAGTCCGGAAACTGACTGAACATAGCATAGCATAACATATCAACTAGCATAAACACATATACTACATACTGCATCGGGCTATTGGCCGGAACACATAACACATAACACATAAATCCTGTCTGAGCAACGAAGGCATCAAACATACTAACTACTGTATCACACTGAAGTCCGAAAACTACTGCTAACTGAACGGGCCGGCATTGTGGCCTTAGACCCGTTCCTACTGGAAGGAAACTCACCTGAACTGCTTAATTCTGCTGGTAACCCTCGGACTGCTAACCAACCACCGTCTGAAACGCTGCTCCTCTAACTCTCCGAGCTACCAATAACAAAACGACGCTTAGCTTGACAGACCTCTAAAAGTCAACTAACTTAACTCTGATCAAAGTCAAAGTCCTGGCCAAAGTAAACCTTCCATGTTGACCCTACTCGCCGAGTCAGCCTACTGACTCGCCGAGTTCACTGATTTCCGAGTTCTGTCCTGTCCAACTTACTAAGTCCCTACTCAACTCACTAAACTGAGCCTTGACCCGAAGGGTTTGGGGTTTCGCGACTTGACTCGCTGAGTCCAAGAACAGACTCGCCGAGTCCAAGACATTCTTCAACAGACTCGCCGAGTTGTTCATCCAACTCGTCGAGTTCGCCTCCATCTTCATACTACTCGCCGAGTCTATTTACTCCTTAATCCATGCAGTGGATTTTCGAGCCAAACAGGGCTTCCAACTCCTAGATCCATACTTCTAGGGCCTATCCCTCACGTAAAGTGGCAAACTTTACGTGTAGATCAAGAGATCTAGGCTTAAAACAATCCAAACTAGGGTTTAAGACAAGGAAGCTTCACTATCAACCCAAGAACAGATGCTTTATGACTTTCTAGGCCAAGATACACTCAGATCTGAAGTAGTAACTTCAGATCTGGATTCTAACTCGAAATAGTTTCTTAAGCATGGCATAAAAGCTCCAAATCTCATTGCCAAGGTTGATCTATTAAACAAAAGAGGGAAGGTAATGATTTATTACCTTTAAATGCTCAGAAATACTCCACCAGCTCTGGATCCAAGGCCCCCTTCTTGCTCCACAATGACTATCCTCTCTCTTAAGCTCCAAAAAGCTTCACCAAGGGTTAGATCTTGCTCCAAAACGATTATAGCGGCTAGGGTTTATTGTTCTGAGTGAAAAAGGCACTAAAGGAGCCTTAAGGAAAAGAATGAGGCGTTTAAATAAGCTCCAAGTCCCGGATTTGGGTTTTCCTTGCCCAAAACAGACTCGCCGAGTCGCCTTGCTCGACTCGCCGAGTCGGTCGCTTACACCTCGACCCGGATCCCGCTCGGAGTCGCCGAGTCCCTCCTTGGACTCGCCGAGTCTCCCCTTAAAATTGGGGTTTTCTTTCTTTTCTTGGCTTTCCAACTTTGGGTGTTACAACTCTCCCCCACTTAAACTAAACTTCGTCCTCGAAGTTTGATACAATACACCAACTGCGAACTGCCTCCAATACCCCACCGCTCATTCTAACACCAGCTGCCTACCTTCGCTGGCCTTCCGCTCAGTCATTCAGACCAATGACAATCCTTACCAATAATAATCTCGGGTCCATCCTGACCCTGAACATTCTGGAAACGCAACGCGCTCAACCGACAATCTTTCTGATACTTTCCAAATACTGCACTGTCCCCGTAGGGGTTCACCCCTTCTTTCCTTGCACGATTTCCTTGCCTTCCCAAGGTGATGCTCTATAACTACCTACCTCTTCCGTCACTGTGAAGACCCTGTCTCCACCAAATTTATTACTCCCGCTACTCCCAATATGGGTCATCATCGCTAGTATCCACTGGGCATTCTTTCTACTACCATTTGGTGTCGCGCACCCCACGAAGAACAAACTGAAACCTACCATACGCTGCATACTCGCACTGCTACTGATTGAAAGTTCTGCTATTCCATATCTGGCTTCCAGATGACTGAGACCACCCAGGTCCAACTAATAAGGCTGAACTTGCAGTCCGACACAAAATTAATACTGTCCAAAAATACTGCAAACATCTGAAACACTGAACTACCTGGAACACTGAACTGCCTGAAACACTGAACTGCCTGAAACACTGAAGTGCCTGAAACACTGAAGTGCCTGAAACACTGAGCTGCCTGAAACACTGAACTGCCTGAAACATTGGACTGCCTGCAACACTGAACCGCCTGAAACACTGAACTGCCTGAAACACTGGACCCCACAGACTTGCAACACTACTACTACTATCTGACTGCTAGTGAATGCTATGGCTACCCCCCGCAGACTTACAACACTACTACTACTATTTGGCGGCTAGTGAATGCTACGGCTACCCCCCGCAGACTTACAACACTACTACTACTATCTGGCTGCTTACCCATCACTAATCCGAGGACTTACTGTCTATCCCTAGTTCTGCTAGCAATCCCTCATCCTGACTTCTCAAATCAGCCCTCAATTATCGGATGCTTCATTTACCTCGACATATTATATCCTTGAAGAAATTAACGTTCCGTCGTGAAATTCTTCGACTTGGTCCCCACATCGACGACCTACTAATCCAGAACATGAAACTAACATTGGAAGTTTCCAAACTTGCAACTCCTGAATCCACACAACCCTACATGCTATCTCCACCACTGACTACTAACACGGGAACATCTCTTGCTAACCTTTCTCAAGATCCTTCTTCCGACTCAATAGAGTCCTATCGGCGGTCCTCCAACCTGGATTCCCAAACAGCTACTAACCATATCAAATACATGAACTAACTGCTGGGAAGTTCCCCAAACTCCCAATTCTGAACTCCTTGATCCACCCATTGCTATGCTACTATCCTCTGTTTTCAAGGATTGCGCACTCATTCTGGGTCAGCGTGCTCTTGCCCTCGCATACTTGGAGGGTTCTCCCCACTTCGATCCTGCCCACACCTCGCTGCTCAATGAATAGAAATCCAAATCCTTGCTACCATTCCATAATTAATCTGCTGAGGAATCCCACGCTTACCGTAGCTAGGGATCTAACCACTCCATTTCTAAAACTTATACGGCTCCGAACTAGCGAGACATACCGAGCCCCTCCAAGGCATGCTACACTTACTGCACCCTAAGTAACCTTTTTCGATAAAACCCATCCCTTGACTACTAACCAAAAATCCAAGGTATGCAGATGGCATAAAACTCGATCACAAACAGGTAATATGATACCCCAAAACATATGCTTATAAATATCGTTGCAGCAACATAATAATAATATCATGAATAATAATTGACAAAAGGCAAAGGATATATACCTCCAACACCCGGCACTGCCCGGACCCTAGCTGCAATCAACCGGTACAATCTGCTTCGAGCCGTGGGCGCCCTAGCCTGGCCCCGACAACCGCTGGTGGTACTTGAAGACATAGACGCAGGAGCTATCACTTGCTCTGCTGCATACACACCTGGACAGTGGGCCTTCTTGTGACCTCTCTGACCGCAATGGAAACATATCGGGTCAAGCCCCTGGGCGATGGTAGTAGTACAATCCCTGCTGAAATGACCCATTCGGCCGCATCTGAAGCAGCCCAAATCACCACCACTACCACTCCTGCACGCACCCAAGTGCGACCTACCACACTTCCCGCATCGACTGCGGCTCTGATAATACCTCGATCTCCAATCCAACCCTTTGGGCCTCTTACCTGAACCTGTGGCTACCTGTGACCCATCTGTTTTCCTCTTCCTTTCCGACTCCCTGCCCGGCTCTCGCTCCTGAGCTACCCTATCAACCCCATCCATCATCTAAACAACTACTGTCTGATCATGGAGCTTCGTAGTCAACCTATCAATAATCCTTGCGACCATGCCGGGCAACCCCTCGCGAATGGCTCGCGAAACCTCCTCAATTATCCAATCATGCAGAGGTCTCTCTTGAAGACAGGGTGCCTGACTCACTTTTGTCCCTTGACGGCGAAAGCTGGAAATGGGATCTCCCTGAACCTCATAAGAATCGGGCTCTAGACGAGCCCCAATCTGCCCTGAAACCACCTCGGCCCTAAAGGCCTCAAGATGACTGTCCATAAGCTCCATAATGGCCTCTTTAACTGAACCGAAAATCACTGGAGTCTGATCGATAATGATGCGCATAATCTCTGCGGAAATGAACTCCTTCATCTGATCGACAAGTTGCCCGACTCCAGAGCCTGAGCCAGATCCCTCCCTGGTGCCTAAACTGCTAACTGGTATCTCGCGCAAAGTCACCATGCTAAAAAATATAACACACTGCTGATCAATATACACACCGCTGCTGAGGGATCTCTCACACACTCTACTAGTTCCCTAGTTTTGTCTCAGCCCCTCTTAAATCGAGTACGAATCCTCTGCTTTCAGTAGTACGGGCCCATACTACCTTCCACATCTATCCGTACTTTCCTCAAGAGTTACCTCAACTCCACCGAGTCACTCTACTACTACTGATCTTTACTACTCTCATCCTAGGCTTGCCCTAGGGAAATCTCTGACTCCACTCAAACTAGTCCTCAGTTGCTGAAGGCCTCCTTGTAATACTAATCAGTCATCACCTGAATACCATCACATGTAATGAGGCTCAGATAATCCTTCGAGTAAAGGACTCGTCCCTACAACGGTTAGACTCAAACAAGAGCTGCGCAATAGGGCCAAATCTAACACTCTGAGATTATTCAACCCTGATCACATGTGATGTGACGTATTCACCTAATGGCTAACTCCCATTACTCAGAGTCCCACAAAGCACAAAGCAAGCAGCATTCGGATACAGGAAACTACTCAAGCAAATCTATTCTCATAACGAGATACTGTACTAGCATACAATGCTAAGCTCATACTATCAGTCATAACCTAAACAGGCTATCCTACTACTGTCTACTTAATACTAGCATGCAAATCTTGTAAAGCTGAAACACATATAGCAGGCACATAAGGCATCCTCCTAGATCCTTAGTCCTATACTAACATGCTGTTCTACTGAAACTGAAACTAAAACTGATAATCATCACATAAACTTGCATGGGTAATTTGGGAGTACTTACTTGAGCTCGGCTGATTGCATGCACCACACCAATTTCTCTCTTTAAAGTTATTTTCTTTCTAAAATTTCTTTTTGCTTTTTCCAAAAACTCTTTCTTTCCTTAAAATTTCTTTCGAAATGTCTTTTTTTGAAAACCTTTTACCATTTCCTTAGTTTGAGTTCACACACATTCGAAGTGTATCCGAATCCCTCAAACCAAGGCTCTGATACCAACTTGTAACATCCAAAAATCACAACTAAAATTTTCTTTTTAAAACATTACTAAAAACCATATTCATAAAAACTGTAACATAAATCATAACATAATTTCGTAGCATTAATTCGAAATACAACTTATTGTCAGAGTAGAACATCCCAGGCTAGCTGACTATGGTGTGTGCACTGCAATCTTTCCGAGCTCCTCTTTTGAAAATTGAGTACCTGAAACCAAAAACTAAAACTGTAAGCACAAAGCTTAGTGAGCTCCCTCAAACTACCACATACCATACAATAACATATAAAGCACATACTGGGCCTTGCCCACTGCATCGGACCGAGGTCCGGACTAACTATGGCCTTGCCCCTTGCATCGGACCGAAGTTCGGAAACTGTCTGGGACGTTGTCCCCTGCATCGGACCAAAGTCCGGACTAACTGGGGCCTTGCCCCCTGCATCGGACCGAAGTCCGGAAACTGACTGGGACCTTGTCCCCTACATCGGACCGAAGTCCGGACTAACTGGGGCCTTGCCCCCTGCATCGGACCGAAGTCCGAAAACCGACTGGGACCTTGTCCCCTGCATCGGACCGAATTCCGGACTAACTGGGGCCTTGCCCCCTGCAACGGACCGAAGTCCGGAAACTGACTGAACATAGCATAGCATAACATATCAACTAGCATAAACACATATACTACATACTGCATCGGGCCATTGCCCGGAACACATAACACATAACACATAACACATAAATCCTGTCTGAGCCACGAAGGCATCAGACATACTAACTACTGCATCAGACTGAAGTCCGGAAACTACTGCTAACTGAACGGGCCGACATTGTGGCCTTAGACCCGTTCCTACTGGAAGGAAACTCACCTGAACTGCTGAATTCTGCTGGTAACTCTCGGACTGCTAACCAACCACTGTCTGAAACGCTGCTCCTCTAACTCTTCGAGCTACCAATAACAAAACGACGCTTAGCTTGACAGACCTCTAAAAGTCAACTAACTCAACTCTGATCAAAGTCAAAGTCCTGGCCAAAGTCAACCTTCCATGTTGACCCTACTCGCCGAGTCAGCCTACTAACTCGCCGAGTTCACTGATTTTCGAGTTCTGTCCTGTCCAACTCACTGAGTCCCTACTCAAATCACTAAAATGAGCCTTGAATCGAAGGGTTTGGGGTTTCGCAACTTGACTCGCCGAGTCCATGAACAGACTCGCCGAGTCCAAGACATTCTTCAACAGACTCGCCGAGTTGTTCATCCAACTCGTCGAGTTCGCCTCCATCTTCATACTACTTGCCGAGTCCCTCAAAGGACTCACCGAGTCTATTCAGTCCTTAATCCATGCAGTGGCTTTTCGAGCCAAACAGGGCTTCCAACTCCTAGATCCATACTTCTAGGGCCTATCCCTCACGTAAAGTGGCAAACTTTACGTGTAGATCAAGAGATCTAGGCTTAAAACAATCCAAACTAGGGTTTAAGACAAAGAAGCTTCACTATCAACCCAAGAACAGATGCTTTATGACTTTCTAGGCCAAGATACACTCAGATCTGAAGTAGTCACTTTGGATCTGGCTTCTAACTCGAAATAGTTTCTTAAGCATGGCATAAAAGCTCCAAATCTCATAGCCAAGGTTGATCTATTAAACAAAAGAGGGAAGGTAACGATTTATTACCTTTTAAATGCTCAGAAATACTCCACCAACTCTGGATCCAAGGCCCCCTTCTTGCTCCACAATGACTATCCTCTCTCTTAAGCTCCAAAAAGCTTCACCAAGGGTTAGATCTTGCTCCAAAACGATTATAGCGGCTAGGGTTTATTATTCTGAGTGAAAAAGGCACTAAAGGAGCCTTAGGGAAAAGAATGAGGCGTTTAAATAAGCTCCAAGTCCCGGATTTGGGTTTTCCTTGCCCAGACCAGACTCGCCGAGTCACCTTGCTCGACTCGCCGAGTCGGTCGCTTACACCTTGACCCGGATCCCACTTGGACTCGCTGAGTCCCTCCTTGGACTCGTCGAGTCTCCCCTTAAAATTGGGGTTTTCTTTCTTTTCTTGGCTTTGCAAATTTGGGTGTTACAGAAGATCCATATACATCTTCGTCGCCTTCCCTGGGTGGTATAAGATCCATATACATCATTCACTACATCCAACCAACGACGCCGCCTCATATTCAAGTTTGACTGATCCATCAAATACCTCAAGATTTTGTGGTCCGTGTAAATAGTACAACGAAACACATAGTGGTAATTCCGCCAAAACGTGAGGGTGAAAACCACAGCCCATAGCTCTAAATCTTGCGTCGGATAATTCGCCCATGAGGCTTTGGTTTCCTCGAAGCGTAAGCGATCACGTGGCCCTGCTGCATCAATACTACACCCAAACTTGTGATCGAAGCATCACAATAGATCACAAAATCATCAACACCCTTCGACAAGGTCATAATCGATGCCTCACACAACTACTGTCTAAGAGTCTAGAAGGATGCCTGCAACTCAGGCCCCTAATGAAATGTCACCGACTGCTTGGTCAACCAGGTCAATGGAACAACAATCTTGGAGAAATCCTGGATGAATCTATGATATTAACCAACCAAACCAAGAAAACTATGAATCTCAGATGGAGACCTCGGAACCTCTACTCCATCACGACCTCGACCTTGCCCTGGATCGACCAGAATACCCTTCTGATTGACAAGGTGTCCCAGGAACTGCACCTGACGGAACCATAAATCACACTTGGAGAACTTTTCAAAAAGTCTCTCCCTCCTCAATGTCTCAAGCACCTCTCTCAAGTGCTCTTCGTGACGCTCCTACGTCTTGGAATAGACCAAGGTATCATAAATAAAGACTATCACAGACCGATCCAGCATTGGTCTACACATGCGGTTCATGAGATCCATGAACACGACAGGAGCATTGGTGATCCCAAATGGCATCACCACAAACTCATAATGGCCATAGTGAGTCCGAAAAGCTGTCTTCTACACATCCTCGCCCCTGGCTCGCATCTGATGATAACCCGATCGCAAATTGATCTTGGAGAAGCAAGATGCACCATGAAGCTGGTCGCAAAGATCACCAATCCACGGGAGGGGATAACAGTTTTTCATCGTTACCTTATTCAACTCCCGATAGTTGATACACATCCGATGGGATCTGTCCTTCTTCTTCACAGACAGAATCAGGGCTCCCCAAGGTGAACTACTCGGCCTTATAAATCCCTTGTCTAACAGTTCCTGCAACTATGTAGACAACTCCTGCATCTCGACAGGAGCCAATCGATATGGTGCTTTGGCTATCGGAGCCGCACCCGGAATCAAATCAATCCTGAACTCCACCTGCCTCTCTGGAGGTACCCCAGGAAAATCCTCCGAAAACACGTCTGGATACTCTTGCACAATCAACACATTGCCCATGGTCGCCTTACCCAAATCCTGGGTATCCATGAAATACGCGAAAAAACCCGAACAACATTGATGAAGATAGCATCTGGCTCTCGCTACTGAACACATAATCGGCCCACGCTGCGGTCTCTATCCCTGAATCACTAACTCTCCCCCACTTGGGGTCCGAACCCGCACTAACTGCTGCTCACAGTCGATCACTGCTCCATTAGGTCTAAACTAATCCATGCCCACGATGACCTTGTTCCCACGCAGAGTAATAGGATCCAAATCAACTGGATACCGCTCACTGAACAACTGAAGGATACAATCCCGATGAATCCTCGCAACTCTGACCATCCTATCATTAGCAATCTCCACATCAAGAGGACTCTCCAGCTCCCCTGGAGCTCCAAAAAATCTCTTGCTAAGCGCAAGAAATACAAAAGATCGGGTAGCCCCCGAATCAAATAATACCAAGACAGGGATACCGTTCACAAGGAACGATCCAAAAATAAAACAAATAAACATAAGAAATAATTTAATATATATAAAGAGATGAGGAGAAGATACATACCCAACACATCATCGGGAGCTGCACACGCCTCCTCCGCCGTCAACTGGAAAACCCTGCTCTTCGCTGCTGGCGCATCTGCCCGACCCTGACGGCCTTCAGTAATCTTCAATGTCACAGGAGCGAGTGCTGACACTGGTCCTGCTGCAACCAAACTCGGACAATGGGCCTTTCTTGTGGCCCCTTTTATTGCACTGAAAGCAAATCAGATCAGATACCGAAGTGATGAGGGTGGTAGCAGTACAATCTCTGTTGAAATGACTAGTCCGACCACACTTGAAGCAACCAAAACCCACCCCTCTGCACGTTCCTTCATACATCTTTCCGCACTTGCTACATCGGCTTCGACCATGCTGGCCTCTCGGTCTTGAATTAAATACCTTGGGCCTCTTGCCGGGACCCTCAACACTCGTCGCAGAATCTGACTTCCTCTTCCTCTCCATTTCTAAGTCAATCTCTCTCTCCCTAGCCCTTGCTTTCATGTCTCCCAGTGTTTTGCAGATGGATCGGCTAACGAACTACCAAATGTCACTCCTTATCATCTCATGGTACCAGACCTTCTTCATCTCCTTGTCCGCCGCATACTGCGGAACTAGAAGTGCTCTCTCCTTTAGCACAGTGGTGATCTCAGTCACCGTCTCAATAGTATGACGGAGATCCTGGAACTCTCGCGCCAGCTGCTGCACCTCAATCACTAGTGCAAACTCAGCTTGGAACCTGGTCGAGAAATCACTTAAAGTCATCGAATCAATAACATCATTTCCTAAAGCATGCCCCACCTCCACCCACCAATCACGTGCCATATCCTTTAGGAGGTAGGAAGCTAGTCTAACCTTGTCCCCTTCGGGACAATGGCTGGTACGAAAAGTGTTGGTAACATCTGCTAACCACCTGTCACTCGCAATGGGGTCTCTAGCCCCATGATAGTCTGGCGCTCCACACGCCCAAAATTCCCTGAAGGCCAGAGAGCAAATCCAGATCAAAGCCACAATCTCAACGCGAAAGACGCTCAATATCTCATCAAGAATCTCTAGAATATCCTCCTTGACCGTGCCAAAGATCATAAGAGTCTGATCAAGGATACTGCGCGTAATCTCAGACGTGATGAACTCCCCCGTCTGGTCATCAAGCTTCCCGACTCCAGAACCTGGGCATGAACCCTCTCTAACACCGAAGCTGCCCACTGGTCTGCCTCACAATACCATCATACTGAAAATAGACCATAAAACTATCAAAATAAGCATCAATGTGCATATCAGGAAAATCATAACTACACAAGCTCCCTGGCTTCATTGTGTCCCTCCTTGAATCGAGTACGGATCCTCTGCTTCCATAGTATGGTCCCATACTACCTTCCACATCTATTCGTACTTTCCTCAAGAATTGCCTTAGCTCAGCCAAATTGCTCTATAACTAACCGATCCCTCATAGCTAAAGCTCCCAACACTAAATCTCATATTAGGTTTTCCTAGGGCAAACTCCACACCACTAACCGCCATCAACTACAGAAGGAACTCATGCTAACCACCTCTAGCTCATGAATACAATTACATATTACAAAAGCAAGATAATTCTTCTAATGAGAGGTCTCTCACTACAACGGTTGGACTCAAACAAGAGTTGTGCAATAGAGTTAAACCTAACCTTCTGAAATTATTTAGTTTCCATAATATGTAACTTTAGCATACTCTCTTACTAACTAGCTGAAATTAGCAAGAACTCCTAAAATCACAAAGCAAGCAACATTTGAGCATCAAGTAATCAGAACAGAGCATAACCTAATCAAGCCATCCTATTAATGACTGATCAGCACTAGCATGAAAATCTATAAGCTCAACAAGTAGGAATACAAAGGCATCTCTCCTAGATCCTTAGCCCTAATCTAGCATGCGATTCTTATATTCATAATTCAAAACATATCATAACATGAATGGGTATTCTGGGATAACTTACTTGATCTCGGCTGATTGCATACACCACACCCTTTTCTCTTTTAGAAATCCTTTATATAAAAATGTTTTTCTTTTGAAAATTTCTACCAAGTCCTTATTTTGAGTTCAGACACACCCGAGAGTGTGCTCGAATCCCTTAAACCAAGACTCTGATACCAACTTGTAACATTCAAAAATATGATCCTAAAATTTTCATTTTAATATTAGATAAAATAGTATTTTCCAATCTCATCCAAACATTTAAATAAAACTAATGTATCAATTGCCATACAATCAGAGTAAAACATCATAAGCGGAATCCCAGTGGTGTGAACGACTCAATCATCCCAAGCTCTTCCTTATACAATCGGAAGTACCTGAAACATAAACTAAAAACTGTAAGCACAAAGCTTAGCGAGTTCCCCCAAAATACCACATAGCTAATATACAATAAACGTATAGTGGGCCCCGCCCGACATCGACCTGAGCTCGGTAAACGAGCCCTGCCCAACATATAATAACATATATCAAATAAACACATAGACATGCAATAATCACATAGATACATAGCATACAAATATTCATCAGGACCCGCTCGACGTCAGGCCTTAGTGCGGAAAACATATAAACACAAGCACATACAAGAGTCACAAAGACAACTAGCATACTAACAACATAACATAAACATGGGCCGACATTGGTGCCTTCGATCCGCTAAAAACGGTAGGGAAAATCACCTCGAATACAGAATGATAGCTAAACAGATACCGACTCCAAATATCGACTCTACTCAACCCTAAATAGAAACGATTTCCTTAAATACAACTTAGAATGCCCAAAAGCCCCTTATAGGTCAAACTTGGTCAAATACTAAAGACAATGTCAAAGTCAACATCCCTAGTTGACCCAACACGCCGAGTTGTCCTTTAACTTGCCATATTTCTCCATTAATCTGCAAAGTCGGGAAGAAATTGATCCAACTCGCCCGAGTTTATCAATAAACTTGCCGAGTTCGCCAGAAACCCAACATCTTAATTCATTAAGCTGACATTATCGAAACTAAGAGCTTCACAGCTCAAATCTCAACTTAAATGGAATATAGAAGGGTAAAGTTTCCAACTTTACCCCTAGGAACCACCAAAATGGGTTCAAAACCCAAACCCTAGGCTTAAAAGGGTGAGGACATAATCATTAAGTACTAAATTACCAAAGGTATAGCCCCAAACTGCAGATCTGGCCCTTAAAGCTGAATGGCCACATAAAGTTTCCAACTTTATGCTCATGCATGACTAGGAGAGGCTCAAATACTCAAAAGAGGCCAAAAGAAGGACTTAATGAATGCATGAAGCCCTTAAGACCATAAAGTTGGAACCTTTATGCCAAAAGAGCTCATGAAGATCTTATATTTGAAAGAATAAACATTTGGGACGTCCTACTTCCCCAACAACCACCCAACCATGGCCAAAAGCATACAATGTAACCCACGAAGAGATCTAAGCAATTATTAAGCAAGGTGAGAACTTGATACCTCAAAAACTTGGCAAATGAGATAGTGATTTTGGATCCAAGACTCCTTCTTCAATCCAAGTAACTCCCAATTCCTTAGCTCCTTCAACAAGTACCAAAAAGGAACACTCGAGGCTCTCCTCAAGCTCACACACTCAACAATGGAAGGTAATGCTCGATTTTAGGGTTTTTGGACAGAGGAGGCTGGTAAGGAGGCCATCCAAGGGACTTAAGCCCTTTAAATAAGGTGCAACACCTTAAAAATTAGGGTTTCCTTCCTAGCTGCCAATTCGCCGAGTTGACTCATTAAACTTCACGACAAAAAACAACTCGACACGCCGAGTTGAGGCTTCCAACTCGCCGAGTCTTCCAAGAAAATATAAATAATTGGAAAATAAGTTCATACTGGAAACCAGGCATTACAAATACCCCACAAACCCTAAAACTTAAGGTTTGTTTCGGACATGAGTACGCCCAACGTACATGTGTGTATGCCTAGCCTACTAGGGCACACCCTAGTGGGCTTAGCGTACCCACATGTACTCTTAGGGTACCACTCCTTCTCCCAAAATTACGATATTACCAGTAGGGCGTCTTGCAACTATTTATTTCCAAAACAAGGAACTAAATGACATACTTTAAAACCAAGAGATGGATTTGAAAATACCTGAAAACTGGGGTGTTACAGGATGGAGGTGGTCCAAGCGGGACCCACATGTGGTTTTTATTTTTTCTTCCAGCTCATCAAAATTTTCCAAGATAGCGAGTCCCACGCAATTTGTATTTTAGCTTCATCATGTATGTATTTTTGTTTTTTTAAATGTTTGGCATTTTTGAGACTTTGAATATGCATCATACATAGCTTTAAGTAGTTGGAATCGGCTGTTATCCTTTTTTTTTTTGCTGATGGTTCTTCTCGAATAGCGTCCGATGTACGCTCTTTTTTAATATACAATTTTTGACCCACATAGTAAACTATAACTGATGTGGTAGGGTAATTTTGAGGTAATATTGTGTACAACTTGTACAATAAGCTTAACTGGTATGATAGCTAGTGTATTTTTTGAATTATGGGTGTTCAAAATTTTCTAATGTATTGTTGGTGACGAATAAACGATTTCTGAGGTTTATTGAATGTACGAGCAACACAATTGTGTGTACCAACAGCTGCTCCAATTCGTAAAAATGTACACGAAAATGCACAGCTAGAGAAGGGTTTTCTGATAATGTATAAACAAACGATGGGGTAAAACTCATAAAAAAACTTCTTTTTTTCTCAACTTTCTGAATAAGTTATCAAAAAGAGTGATGAAACTGATATGAAATGTCTTTGCAAACGTGCTCGAAATGGACAAAAAATGCAGCAGATCTAGGAATCTGATCGAAATATATATGAAAATACTCAGAAAATGGGTTTTATGATAATCTGAGAAGGTAAAAATTCATAAAAACTTATTTCTTTCTCTAAGCTTCTAAACAACTTTAAGTAAAGTTGTACATAGAAAATCATATACTAAATGAGATTTTCAAAAAATATATGAACTGAAAGTGGGATAAGAACCGATAAAAAACCTCTTCTCTATCTGTTTTTATATGTAATATATATATATATATATATATATATATATATATATATATATATATATATATATATATATATATTCTCAAAGTTTTTAAAGAAAAAGCCAAATCCGTGTTCACAAACAACTTAAATGAAGTTGTATACAAAAAATCATCAACAAAAACGATTTTTCTTTTGATAATGAGCTGATAAAAGAGGTAAAAACTTGTAAACAATCCTTTTCTCCTTAACTTACTGAATAAATCACCAAAGTGTGAGCAAAGATAGGTTAAGAACTCCAAAAAGCTTATATCTCCACAACTTACTGAACACCCCATCAGAATATAAACAAAAAATAGACCTGGTAAAGTCTTTTTAAACTTGAGGGATGTTCAAATGGACAAAAAAGAAGCATATTTAGAGAGTTTAGCTAAAAATGGAGCAGATCTACTGATCTGAATGAAAAAACTAAACAAATCAAGAGATCTAAACAAAAAACGCATCAGGTCGACAAATCTGAAAGATAGCTAATTAGATTAAGACAGATCTTGGCAAGAGCCAAATGGATATGAATAGATGATGGTAGAAATGGACAGATATGACCAAAACTTGAGCTGAAATGCAAAAGATCTGAACAGATCTAGGCAAGAACAAACATGAAACCAAACGAGATGGTGGATGCTTGTTTGAGTCTAGGATGGGGCTAAATGATGCGACATGGACCTCCGACGAATCTTCTAGACATCTGCTACGACGGAGATCTGGAAATCACGGAACAAAATCATTAGAACAACCCTAGGGACTATGCCTCGGGAGCAGGCTCTGACGATCAAGTTAGATCGGTTGGAAGAGATGCGATGGTTCCTCTTAGCTGGAGAGAACCATCTTGGTATTGGGGGTAGTATATGGTAGTTGTAGGTGGAGGGTGGCGGCTAAGCCAACCGGACGAAGTCTAGTGTGGCTGCTGAGCCAAGGAGAAGAGATTTAGGGTGGCAGATGAGCCACTGGACGAAGTCCTTTTCTATGGAGTAGATACTGTTCACTTTATAGGGGACAATTAGGTCAAGGAGAATAGGTCAGGCCTTGGGCCAGCCCAATTCGAGCCCATCTAGCAAGGAGTTGGGCAAGACCGCCCGGAGGCGCTGGGTGAGGATGGCGGGCTCGCACCAGGAAATGTTGGCATGCATGCACCAGGAAAGGCTAGCAAGGGAGCGCCTTGTAGGGCTGGCAGGAGAGCACCAAGCAAGGCTTGAAAAGGAGCTCTAGGCAAGGCTGACAAGAGAGTGCCAAGCAAGGATGGCATGCCATAGTAGTCTAAGGCATACTAATGGACCTAATATCATTATCAGTAAACCTCTCCCAGGTCACTATAGTACGCTCCGCAAGAGAATATTCAGTCACCACAAATTTCCACCAATCCTTCGCTCCCAAGCGAAGCAGATTTAGCGCAAAACGAACCCTTAGATTCTCTGAACAGGAGCAAGTGTAAAAATAACTTTCAACATCAGAAATCCATCTCATTACAACAATTGGGTCCTGGGTCCCATCAAACTCGGGTGGCTTCATGTTGTTGATCTCCCGGTACCACAACGAATCACCCTCTACGGTCTTGCAGCAGCAACGACTGCAATGCATACGATAACAACAACCTTAGTGACGGCGGCATAATTCCTGTTAAAAGTTTCAATCAGCATGGTCTTAATAGACCCAAACATCTATGCTATAGCCCCTCTAATCACCCTGACCACCTCAGCGTCAATAATCCTATGGATCTCATCATTACTGGCACTCGGCCTCTCGGTGTCACTGGAGCTTGAACCTCGGGTAACCACCATACTGAAACACATAAGAAAACTATCAGAATCATGCTAAAGCGCATTCACAAACATCCACACACTCCTAAAATCTCCTTAGCTCCTTAAGACTCCTTCTTGATCCGCATACGGATCTTATGCTTTCAATAGTACCTTCCACACCATCCCATATTTGTATCAAGTCATCCTCTGAAGACCCTAAGTCACAGGGGCTCTATTCCTCAACAACATCTATACACCTGTCTTGTCGGTTCCCTAGAACCACTACTAAGTATTTAGGCACCCATCCTAGGCTGTTCCCCAGCACTGCTCCGACTTACAAGACCTCCGTTATCCTCTTCATTTGCTTCGCGCACGCTAATCGTACATAATACAATACTCGATAGACAGTCGAATAAATGATTCTACCTCACATCCATTACCTAAAAAAACAGGAAGAAAGGCTAAATGCATTCTAAGGCTATAAAATCCTAACTATGTACAATTATGCAACATACACCAAGAAAATAGCAATGACAAATTCAATATCATAAGAGCAAACTCCTAGGCTAAAGGCATTAAAATCAGGCAACCTTATCACACTTTTCCTATAGGATCCTTAGCCTTCACTCTCTGGATGATTGTACATACTGCTTCAATGGGTTTTTCTCCTGTAAAATATTTGTTTCTTTGAAAAGTTTTTATGAAGATCTTCAGATCGTTAGTTTGAGTTTGGAATTCCCCTAGAGTTCATCGAAATCCCTTAAACCAGGGCTTTGATACCAACTTGTAACATCCACAATTTCAACCCAACTTTTTTTTCTTCCATTTTTAGATTCATATAAAAATACCTTTCATAAAAATTATCCCAAGAAATCATAATATCAAATACAAATCCACATAAAATATCAGAATGTCTTAAATTATCCAGTAACAAAATCTCCCAACGCATGTTTACAATCAAGCCTTAGCTTTCTTGCGATCCTCAGAGGTACCCGAAATACATTTAATCAACAACTGTAAGCATAAATCTTAGTGAATTCCCTAAGATATCACATACAACACCACACATAAAACAACTATGGGTTATCAGCAACCCTGGAGACTACCCGAAGTCTCAATGGGCAACAACATACCCTGTTGGTTATTAGCAACGCTAGAGACTACTCGAAGTCTCAACACATATAAACAACACATACACAACATCATCACTTAGACCCAGTTGGTCATCACATATATATCTATACACAGCTTGTAACGCCTGGTTCCTAGTACGCATTTAAATTACAATTTATTCATTTTTGTAGAGCAACTCGATGAGTTGGGATCCCAACTCGTTAAGTAGAGATCAGAAGAGAGACGTGAGTCTTTAAGTAACCTACTCGACAAGTTGAGAGCCTCAACTCGACGAGTAGGCTGGCAGGGGTGAAACCTTAATTTCGGGGTTTTGCACCCTATTTAAGCATCCTAGTCCCCACATGTTGGCCTCATTTCCAGCCTCCAAGTCCCAAACCTTAGATCTAGAAACCCTAATGCATTTGTGAGCTTGTGAGCCATTTTTGAATGAAGTTTTGTGTGTGTTGAAGCTTGCGAAGGAAGGAGAAGCTTGGGGATTCAAGAAGAAGCTAGTAGATCCAGAGACTCCATTTCATTCTCATCATTTCCTGGTAAGCAAGTCTCAAACTTTCTTAGTAACTTCTTACATCTCCTTATTATCATCTTATTGGATTTTTGGTCCAAGAAGCATGACCTTTAGGAAATGCACATCCCAAGTTAGTATTGTTGGATAAGGTGTCTAAGTCCATAACTATTTCTGGTAAATACTTGACCCGACCCGGCATGGTCCATTTGGGTTGCATGGTACCATGCAATTGGATAAACTAAATGAGAGAAATAAGACATATGGTTTATTAATATATTATAAGTTCTAATATATTAATAATATTATTTAATTAGTTTTGATCAAGAATTAATTTAGAATTAATTAAGTGATCAAAAGAATAACTAATTAAATATATGGGTGGATTATATGAATCTTCCATATCTTATATAGTGGGCTAAAAGGCTTCATGGATTATCAAGTTGGGTTCCACCCATAGGATGCTCCATGGAGTTAACCCATGGATTGAGAAATGAAGAGTCATGTTACATTAGGGTTTTACCTAATGCAACACACTATATAAGGACCATGTCTCTCCCCAAAATCGGCTAGACAAGAGAAACAAGAGGGCTTGGCCGAATTTTGAGTGTGTTAGAGTATTCTCTCAAGTTTATACTTTGCATTTGGTGTTGTGTGAAGCACTTGAGGCATCACACTTGAGGTGCTAGGCTCACAAGGTTTCAAGGGACACTTTCAACAACAAGGTATGTAATTCTATCTATTATTCAAGTTAGAATTGTTCCCCATGTATGCTAGATAGGATCATAGCCTTGGAAATCAACTTTGCATAATAATTAGACAAACATAGATCCAAGGTTATTAGGGTTGCATGTAAACTTAGGAAGTGTTAGAATGCTCAAAACCCAACAAGTATATCATCAGATCTGGAAGCATGGAGTGCTTTCATGGCATAAAGGTGCAAAATTTATGGCCATTGAAGCCCCATTCAAGTTCTAATATGTCATTTTGGCCTTTTAAGCTCCAAAAGGCCATGCATGGAGAGAAAGGTGGAAGCTTTACGTGTTCATGTAGTGTCTAGGGTCCAGATCTCAGTTTGTATGCTTTAGCTTAGAGTGTTGATGGCTTGTAGACCAAGATCTAGGTCCTAAAGATTTAGGGTTTGAGCTAAACCCATTAAGTAAGGGTATTAACGGGTAAAGGTTGAAACTTTACCCTTAAAAGGACATTTTTAGTGTATATGTGAAGTATGAAGCTCATATCTGAAGAGTAGAGGCTTAATCCATTAAGATGAAGCAATAGACTAAGGAACTCGACGAGTCCATAGAGGGAATCGACGAGTTAGATCATATGCACCGATTCTGTAAAGGGTAGAACTCGACGAGTCTATGTAGGGACTTGACGAGTTTACTCGTTTTATCATGATTCTGCTAAGCATGGAAACTCGACGAATCAGAGAGATGACTTGATGAGTTGAGTCAACTCGGGGTGTTGACTTTGACTTTGAATGGACATTGATTTTTACCAAGGTTGACCCGTGAAGGGGTCTTTAGAAAGGAATGGTATCTAAGGGGTTGTTTTTGTATAGGGGTGAGTAGAGTCGGTTGCAGGAGCAGTGACGTTCACCTATTTCACCCGACATTTGATGTGAGTTTTCCTCCAGTAGGAACGGGTCGAAGACACCAATGCTGGCCCGTTTATGTATGGTGGTATGTACTGGACTAAGGTCCGATGCCGGGCGGGGCCCGATGTAGGTTTATATGTTTTTCCGGATCTTGATCCAATGCTGGGCGGTACCCGATAAATGTTTGTATGCTTGATTTCTTTGTGATTCTTGCATGTGATTGTATTTGTATGTTTCCTGACTACAGTCTGATGCTGGGGCGGTTCCCGATGAATGTTTGTTTGCTTTCTGGATATCGGTCCGATGTCGGGCGGGGCCCGAGGAATGTTATATGTCTATGATTATGTTTATGTGTAATAATAGATATGCTCATATGTATGCCGAGCTTTACTCAATGTCGGGTGGGGCCCACGATATGTTGTTATGTGATTATGTGATTTTGTGATATGTATATGGTATGTGGTAGTTTGGGAAGACTTACTAAGCTTTGTGCTTACAGTTTTCAGTTTTTGGTTTTAGGTACTTCCAGTAGCAAGGGGAAGAGCTCAGGATGATTGTAGTGCACACACCATTGTTTAGCCTGAGATGTTTATACTCTTATATATATTTGACAGATGTTATGATATTTTGAGATACACAACTTATATTTGTATATAATGTTTGATGACTATGGTTTTCCTAATGATTTAAAAATGAAATTTGTGGGCTATATTTTTGGGATGTTTCACAGCTATTCTACCACACATGTAAGAATAAGTGCGGAGACTCACCTGGTACCGATGACTAATAAATCTCACTTCCGAACTGTCAGAACTAGACTCTGTCTTCTGAAGATGCATAAGGTGAAGTACAAGTTGGATCCAAAGACTAGAATGCACCACCTTCTTCTCCAAGAACTTCCTTCTCTACCAAGAATGCCCAAGAATCACAAACAAGCTCCAAAATCACACTTACAAGGATATGGTTCGATATCTAGGGTTTGGAGGGTATGGAGGTTGGCTAATGAATGTCCAAGGGTGGTATAATGTGTTTAAATAGGGGTGAAACCCTAAAAATTAGGGTTCGGCATCTGCTCGTGTACGCCCGACGTACTCCCTCGTACGCCTAGTGTACGCTACCTCCGTCCCGACTCACTTATAGGCTTACGCCCTACGTACATGGCTAGTACACCCCGCATTAGCCGAAAATCCTCAATACTTGATTTAATAAGATAAGTAGATTGGTACCTCGAGATTTGGGATGTTACAGACATATAATACCACACATAGTATAGTGAGTTAAAAATATTAAAAATAAATTGCTAAAATATTAAAAATATTAAAATTGGTTAGACTATTTGTTGTATATGTAGAAAAGTAAGAAATTAATATTTTAATAAAAAAAAATAGGGTTCACACTGTTGCTGCTGATATATAAACACGGAAGTTCCCAAATTTTGACATTTTAAGCCTGCCAATGAACTCTTCTCGCTCAGTGTTTTTGTCGAAGTGATGATGGGTAATTAAGTTTCTATCCAAAAAGCTCTATGTTTTTATGTTTTGAAAGTCACATGTCTTTGATATCTTTTGTTCATTCTAGTTGATCAATACGTAATTCGTAAACGTTGTTTTTTTTTGGGATATCGCTGTCATCTATCACTTATCATTGGAAACAGAATCTAGAAACCCATTTCGAAAAGATCTTTTGTATGCGGTTCGAGAGGTCCTTGGATAGTTGTTATTTATGCCGGGAATATGAAGAGGTTAAGCTAGGTTAATTTTTCAAGTCGTCATGTAATTTCATCAGTCTTGAGTTGATTTAACTTTTTTGTGTTATATGGATTCCCTTTAGTACAATGTAATCGATTAGTCGCCTGTGTTTCTCCTCAACCAGTGCCACCCTACGTTTTTTATTACAATGCAATTTATCATTATGTGACTACTCATACACCTTTCTATTTGGATTTCTGTTAAGAGTAATCTTTATGCATGTAATCTTAAGGGCGTGAAGAGATCATTAGGATGCGTTTGTTAAACCCATTATTGAAGACACTTGGATTATTATCTATATATTAAGTTCACAAAACATAATATGTGAGTCAAATTTCCTTCAATCATTAAATTATATGTACAACAAATAAAACAATATCTTTCTAATGAGTTATGTTAAAACACCCAACCCAAAACCTCCATTGATAATAAAAAGATCTTATTATTATGAAGAGTACAACCAGAAATGTCAAGTTGTTCAATGTTTCTTACTGCTTTCCATTCTCCTTGCATGAAATAACCAAGTCCCCTTTGTATTTTCTGATCACCTAATGACAGCGAATTATAAAAGGAAGTCTGGAAGAGATAGAATCAGTAACTTGCCAGAACACTTAATAGCCTCAATCATAGAGCGTCTCCCTATTCAAGATGCTGTAAGGACATGCATTATATCTAAAAAGTGGAGGTACATATGGACCGAAATGAGGAAGCTGGTTTTTGATAACAAGTTCTCAAACAAATTTGCAAAAAATGGAGCTTTTGGTGGGTTTATAAGTATCATAAAACAAGTCTTGACCCTTTCCAAAGGTCCTATCTTGAAATTTTCAAAAAACGGAGCTTTTGGTAGTAATGAGTTTATAAGCATCGTAAACCAAGTCTTGACCCTTCACAAAGGTCCTATCTTGAAATTTCATCTCCATATACCAAACATATTTCTTGATAGCTTCGAAGAAGTCGATCAATCGATGTTACTCTTATCAAGAACCGGAGTCAGGGAACTCATTCTTGATAGTTCAAATCGATGTTATGAACTTCCTTCTTACGTGTTTTCTTGTCTAGAATTGACAAGGTTGATACTATACAACTGTTTCTTTAACCCACCACTTAAGTTTGAAGGATTTCTCAATCTTGAAGAACTTATTCTCCGTCATATTGATTTTGGAGCTAACTTGTGTGGAACTAAGATCAACTTACCACGACTTAAGAACTTGTCTCTGGGTTATTGCAAAAATGTTTACAATTTGAAAATCAAGGCTACAAATCTCTTCCGTTTGGCTATCACTGCTTGTCCCGATGCGATGTTGGCCACAATGTTAAGTAATTCTAAAGTTAAACGTTTTTGTATCGACGCTCAGTTTCTCAAGGTATAGATAATTCTCATGTCTATCTCAAATATTGTAATTTTCTTGTCATTTAATCTAACTTTCACTTCATAGACATTGACTCCAGAGAATATTCCAAAGTGGCTTCAGCAGCCGGACAATAGTTTAAGGTATTTGTGGTTCCGAAAATTTCATCTTGTTGACGTGGATCAACTTCGTGGTGCTCTTTGTTTGCTTCGGAACTCACCAAATATAAAGACACTGGGGATGTATCTGGAGAAGGTAAAGTAACGAGTGTTAAAAGTATATTTATTTTGATTATAATATTATACAAGTGTTATATGCTAAAGTGCGGTTGCATTTTAAAGTTATTTCAGAAGCCTCGAGTTAACATAGGACCTGCTTCAAGTATTTTGGAATCTCTAAACTGCTTGGACTATAAATTGTATCAGTTGCAAAATGTTGTTATAACATCTATAGAAGGATCAAAACCAGAAATGCTTTTCATAAAGCTTCTTCTTTCCCATTCCCCTTCTCTCGAAAAGGTTACCATTAGACCAAGTGGATCTTCTAGTGTTCAAGAAAGACTTGACATTGCGAAGGATGTTATGTGGTTCCCTCGAGCCTCACCAAAAGCCAAAATTATCTACTCGAATCCGTAATTATGTAATTAAAAATGTTCAACTACATTGCAGTTTAGCTTTATACTTTCATCCTTATGAGTATATTCGAATTATCTTTCTTTTCTTTTTATGCCCGGTATATATGTTTGCCGTTGATTGATTTTTGATAAAAATGCCAAGTAGGATGGATTTTTTTTTTGTTGCTTTATACTTTGGTCAATCTAAGTTTTTACCTACTACTCATTTTTTGCTTTTGGGTGGTGTGTGTTAATACTTATAAAAAGTTGTACACTTGAAGAAGAGACTGATGATATGGGATTTAGTGGCTGTTTGTTAGCATCTGTATTATTCATATCTGGATGATGCAGAAGTCTAGGTGATTCATATCTGGATGATGTAGAAGCCCGAGTGATATAGAGGCTGTATTATTCATATTTGGATGATGTAGAGGCGTGGATGATATTCATATCTGGATGATGCAGATGCATGGATGATATAGAGGCTCTGTATAAGTACGTATCTGAATGATTAATTGATGTTTGGTCAAACATCTCCATGCCTATATATGAATGGTGAAAATGACCATTTTAACCCTATGATATTAGGCCTTTTTTTGTGCC
The DNA here is from genome assembly GCF_052625555.1 of Lactuca saligna. Taxonomy (NCBI): domain Eukaryota; kingdom Viridiplantae; phylum Streptophyta; class Magnoliopsida; order Asterales; family Asteraceae; genus Lactuca; species Lactuca saligna. The sequence goes on along the minus strand of NC_136417.1, from coordinate 68,353,474 downwards.
ATTGCCATGTCTAATATTCAAAATCCAGCAATAACATGTTTCAGCAACAAAACTAGTAAACTACCACACAAGTAGATCAACAACATAACAACAAAAATTAAACAAGAAAATAGCATATTTCAACAACATAGAGAAGAAAAATCACAGCAAGAAGATATAAGATTTCAGCAACATCTATTCTTATTATCTCTAATTTGTTTTCATCAAATTTTGGGACATTTCAGCAACATATTACCTCATTTCAAAGCATATAGAGCAGCAAAACCAAGAGGGATAAAGATCAAACACAAAGACTCCCAATATTCAAACAAACAAAAAAAGAAATGCAATCCTACATCACAACAATCTAGCAACAAAAACGCAACAAAAAAAAACATACATCAAACTGAGAATCGGTGGTTGAAGCTTGATGGAGAGAACATCAAGAATATAATCGGAGGAGACGAAGCCGGAGGTCGGAGGTGACGAAGACGGAGATGTAGAGGTGTTGTCGGACGTCGATTGTAACGCCCACAGATCCGGGCTAGTCAATTTAAAGGCAATAGGGGTCAAAAAACAACTTTTCGAAAAAAAATATTATTTAGAATAAATAATCTTAACCAAGTTGTAGAATATGTCACAAGGTTTCCGTACATATAAAGAACGCCGAAATCCGAGTTATAACGAAGAAGTTATGACCCGTCGAAGTTTCGCGTCGGAACCGGCACGGCACCGGGAAGCGTAAATAGTAAATTTATGATAGAGAGAGATTTAGCCTTAGCGCTCTAAACGAAAGTCGTAGAATATGTTAAACTAAGAACATCGATAAAAAGAACGCCCAAATCTGACTTCGTATGAAGAAGTTATGATTTTTCGAAGTTTCGGATTAGCGGTGTACAACCCGAAATTCAAATTTTAGATCGATTGATTTTTAGCCGACACAACCTAAACAAGAATCGAAGATCTCTTTATTAGTAGCGTAAAGATAAAAAGACAGACGAAAATGGACATCGGATAAAGAAGTTATGAGATTTTAACGGACCAATCCTGTCCCGGCCTGTTAAAAATATAACTTTAAAAATAAAGTCAAAATTAGCCGACGGAATCTAAACGAAAGTTGTAGAGTACGTCTCTACCTACGTGTGGATATAAAGAACGTCAAAAACGGAGTTCGTATGAACGAGTTACAAATTATAATAGCATATTTACGTATTAAAATAAAGTATAAATCATGTATACGTACACACACACACACACACACATATATATATATATATATATATATATATATATATATACATATGTATATATCATTAGAAAGGTATCGACGATGCGGTCATTATAAGACTAATGTTGAGTTTTTTCGACATTAGTTTAGTACAAATATCATTAAATCCATTTAAAATAGTATTATAGAGGGGTGTTTAGTTGTTTATATAACTAAAAGGTCATTAAGTAATTATGGAGGGTAGTTTTTGAAAATTCAATTAGTATAAATAAGAGCCTTGGGCTCTCATATTTCTTGCACCATTCTCTTGATTCAAGAGTCTTTCTCTCCTTATCCCCCGAGCATTTCGGTCCCTCGTGATTCGACTTCTCTTTCTGTAGTTTTAGTATAGTAAGGTGAGCGCTGAAGCGCTGCACGAATCTTTCTTAGAAAGATTCAGCGACAAAGTTCTGCCCCTGCAGAGCCCGACTCCTAGCTAAAATCCCCTTGAAAGTAAGTTATGCTTACCCTATTTTAAATATAGTTTATATTTAAAATTAGTATTGTTATTATAAATTTATAATAAATATTTGAGCTATTATTATGACTTATATAAGTGTCGTTATAATATCTTTTAACTACTCGCGGTACGGGGAATCTGGTTTAAAGGGCCGCATAGGGTTGTTGGATTTCAGAAGTGCTATACGCCAAAATGGTCCTGCCCTCCGGTGTTTTATGTCTGGCCCCTGTCTGTACATAGTAGTTGGAAAGTATTGTTTAAACACTTATATAATAATAATAATAATAATAATAATAATAATAATAATAATAATAATAATAATAAGACTAATAATTAGTCACGGTAATATTAGACTAAAATCTAGTGGTGATAATACTAGGTTTCGTCAAAGGAAATTATTTTAAAGTAAACGAAGCGCTGTCCGAGTACCGAGTCACCACCTTCTCAGGTGAGTGCATAGTCCCTTTCATCTTACACATAGATATGAAGTATTTTATATAAACTACGTGCTATGTGTGCATATTATCTGAATACTTGCTGTCTATGCTGGATGAACGTTTTATACATGTTTTAAAGAATTTAAGCTGTATACGTATTTTATATATACGAATATGTTGGGTATGAGATGGGTAGATGAATGATGAGAGATAGAAGATGATACATTGGCAGCTATAGACTTAGTGCCTATGGGACAAACACCGGTAGCTATGGACTTAGTACCTGTTAAACGTTGGTAGCTATGGATTTAGTACCTGTTGGGAATTGGTAGCTATGGACTTAGTACCTGTTGAACATTGGTAGCTATGGACTTAGTACCTATTAGATAAAGACTGGTAGCTATGGATTTAGTACCTAATGAATAGACCATAGCAGCTATGGAATTAGTGCTTTATGAACGAACATTGGCAGCTATGGATTTAGTGTCAGTCCTATAACCCTGGAGGTAAGGGACTTCGGAATAAACGAATGCAGGATAGATGACTCTTAGGTTAAATCCTTAAAGAGTAAAGAAGATAATGGGGATGGGTAATTGGGTTGATTGTTTGATTGAACATAGTAATTATATTATTGTGGGTTGAAAACCCTATGTACTCACCAGGTTTCCCAACCTGACCCACTTAGTTTATGTATATCACAGGTGACAAAGTGAAGTGATATTACACTGAAAGATTTAAAATAGATGTAGATCACTAGTGTAAATCATTGTAAGTTCTGTTTATGCTTATGTTTCGGTATTAACGATGACATCCCAAACATTTTAAAATGAAATAAATACGTTTCTTCGAAAATGTTTTAATAACGTATTTACCATGTTTTTCTGGGAACAAATTCCGCAACCTTTTTATAAAATGAAGTACTCTGATTTTTATAAAGCATAAACAAAAATCGGTCTTTTCTGGCCGTGATTTTGGGGATGTCACATCGATGAAGGGAAGCATCAAACACAGTAGCTCGTTGGAGAGGGAGGGGAAAAAAAGCGGATGTTTTTTCTTTTAGGGCAAAGGGTATGAATGGAATGTTTTCATCTAGATCCCTCATCAAATCTGACCAATAAAGGGATTTTTTACCTCTTACCGAATAATAGGTTAAAAAGGCTTCAACCGAAAGCTCTAAATTTGAACGATTTAGAGTCAACCTCTTTATAAGACCATTAAGAGGCCAAACAAACAACCCATTAGTTTTGTTCTAATAGAGTTATGGAATGAATCCCTTATTTATTAGGTCACATAATATTCAAACTAGGGATAGCAAACACCCCAACATTTGGAAACATGCGGCGTGAATCCAAACAGTCTGAAGTATATGATACATATTAATCAGAAACGGGGAATACCCCGATTGCGGTGGATATTAATATATATACTATTATAAAGTATATGATACATATTAATAATAGCCAAAATATGATCTAATTACCCAACTTATTAGTCATTACTTAGCTAAAGTTGCATATTTCATTATTTTTATTTATTTAAAATTTAAATGAAGTTTTCTTTATCTTGCCTATTTTTACCACAAATATTTTTGTGAACAATTGCAAATTTATATATACCACAATTCTCGCAAGTGACTGTAACTAAAAAAAATAAGTTGGAAGCTATATTATTTAACAACGAAAAAGAATGCAGAACCATGTTATCAAAAATAGAATTCATCCGCATAGGTACTACATCAAACACCATGGAATTTCAGAATCACCATAACATCTACCATGTATTCAAAACTATCACCTCCAATCACCTTTTCTTTTCCATAGACACCTGCAAATCATCTACCCACGACAACCATTTTGCAATGGGCATAAACAACGGAAAAATTATCTCACACCACTTACCAATCAAGTTCTAAACTGCCAAAAACACCTCACATCGAAACATAAGAAGACTGATAGATTCAACTCCAACCTTACATAAGGGACACGAATTGGAATTTAAATCTACACCTTTACATGACAAGTTTAACCACGTAGGGATTCAATCTAAATATAAAGATCAAATAAAGATATTCACTTTACGAGGGACCACCTTACACCATCGAGTAATAGTCTCTCCACTTACCAACAAGATATCATCGATATGCCTCATGGTAGATCTAACTGAGAAGTTGCCAAGATTGCACCAGTAACGATCAGGATTTTATGAAACGAACACTTCCTAAAGAAAAAAACTCCAATTTTTGCAATTGTTACTGTTCCATGCCCATTCTCACTCCTCTACACAAATTCTAACTCCATCAACCATCAACCCAACAATCACACACTAAGCAATATGACATTGTTTCTAAACAGAAAAGTCTATCATACCTTAAGGAGAAATATTGTTTCCCCACCTACGCATCATGCCAAAACCAGATCAAGTTCCTTGTCCCTAATCTTTTTTCAAGTGTGTTCATTGGTAATATGTTTGAGACAACCATATTATGAATCAGTCCTACTTTTTTTTTTTAAATGTTTTGTATGCCCTAGAGTCATTATAGAATGATATTGTTAATAACATATGATCATATAAGGTCACACCTTATAGTAAGTTACCATTAAGTGATTATTTAATAGAGTGTTTTTGATTATCAATAAATATCAACACATGTATTTAATTGAAAAAAAATTATTTTGGGAAATAATATTTTACCAACATCCTGTGAATTATTATATCTAGAAAATAACAATAATGAGAACAAAACTAGCAATATATCATATGATATGATTATTTAAGTTATGTACCAACATCCTGTGAATTATTATTTTTAGGAATAATAATAAAGAGAATAAAACTAGCAAATATATCCTTACTTTTGTACCAAACCTTGGTATAAAAAGAAAGGCATGAGACAAGAATTGGAGCTAGTTCTTTTGACTAGTTTTGTATCGGATAATGTAATTATCGTCTATTTTGTTTATCTTTATCACTTATCGCTTCCTAGTTTTCAGCCTAGTTGTTTGACTTTTCTATTTAAGCATGTATTCATTATCCGATATTTTGTTCTTCTCTTTTTCCTCCCACACGGACAAAAATAAGAGGCTATCATCCTCTCTCCATGTCTTGCATTTTGGAGCTCTTTTTGGTTCGTAAATGTTGTTTCTCTTTAAGTATATTTTGGAATATTTCTTAAAGCTTAAGAGCAACATTTTTACTAGTGAAGACTAGCATCTACTAATGGTTTAAATCTTACTTGGTGGATACATTATAAAGAGCTTCTACCTTGGAGCTTCAAGTCATCTTCATCAACTCCCTAATTGTCAAAAGTAACCAAAGTCATCAAAAGTTGTTATACTTTCTTCTTCTTTGGTTATGTTTAGTGTTTCTAAGTTCTTGCAAAATGATCTTTAGTGGGTTAAAATGGTTTTTTATTTTATTCAAATTATAAAATGCTTCTGTTGTTAATTACGTCAATTTTAATACTAAAATTGGACTATTTATTAAAAAAACCTAACAATTGGTATCAGAGCCATTTTTGCAAGCTTGGTTAGATTATTTGTTAAGTTGATAAAATCTTTGTTTTTAGAAAACATGGATGGTTTTCTCTTTACAAGAAAAAATCATACATATTTTCTTTAACAACTTTATAATTGTTATTTTTTTTGTCACAAAAGTTGTTTTAGAAAAACAAAGAAATGTTTTATATAATTTTGAGTATGTATATGTATGATGTACATAAACTAGCCATGGATCCTTGTGTTGTTGTTTATAGTGTTTTGTTTAAAATGGTTGTAATTATTTATTTATTCAGATGATATGTAATAATTAAATAGATTAGTCTTCATGTTGTATAGTTTGTAAGTAATAGTTTTGTTTTATAAATAATTTATTTTGTCTAAAAATTTACCAAGAAATAAAGATGGAGCCATTTTTGAAGATCAAACGAGGTTATTTTCACAACTTTTAAGTGCATGTGAAAATGCAACCTTTTCTAAAAAAGTGTTGTTGTTGGAAAAGTATTGCATCAGATTCCTTTAGGTGCAGGTCCTAAGGCAACACTTTCTTGATGTGTTGCATATTGTTGAAAATACACTATTCAAAATTCAAAATGCTTTCAACTTTTTTTTTTGCAAGCAATGGATGTTTTTTCAACTTGGAGCTTCAACATCGCTAGAAGATTTTTGGTCCCTTAAATGTTCCTTTAGCAATGAATTTGACATTTTGTGATGGCTCACAAAAATATCACTAGACTTGGTTGGATTAAGCACAGATATATTATTTTTTTACATGTTTATGTTGTTTAATTTTTGTTGTTCTTATTATGTTATCGTTGATAAATTAGTTTTTTAATGATAATATTTAAACATTATTAACATCACAAAGGAGTTTGATTGTAATAAAAATTACCTTTTAAGCAGACGATGGTAAAAATAATTTTAAAATAAAACAAGATTTATCGTTAAAACAATTTAACGGTAAATTTCGTCAATTAAAATAGTATAAGTTTAAAATTGAGATTTTATAAACTTATCAAACTTCAAACCTTATTTTATAAAATGAAGTTTTATTAAAAGGGTTACAAATGTTCTAAAGCGCTCAAACGGTAAAACTTAATACTAGTTATTAATTTTATAATTTGATCGCATCAATGATATAAAACTGGATTTTATTAAGAACATTGTTAAAATATGATTTCTCATAAAATGATATTTTTAAAGAGATATCATGGTTTATTGGATGCATGCAATAACCATGATATAATATATTTTTTAGATTAGAATTATAAAACATTAAAGACCCTTTAAAACCTCAAATCTATACAATCCGCTTTGAAGAACACTCACACATCTCTTATATGCACTAGTAAGATAAAGGTCACCTAACCACTTAGTGTTATCTTTTGATGACCAGAGTGTTTTTGCAATTTCATTAAGCAAGTTATACGCCGATTACACAAAATTTTCAAATTGGATGATTTGATCAAAAATCTTTTGTGATAAAGGATTTCAGGTAAGAGAGTTCTGAGGCATAGATGTGATCAAACATGTCTATTAAATTTTGCTATTTGCAATCCTATAAAACTGTGAATTATATATACTATTATATAATTGATAATCGTTATCTATCTACTTCTATTCAAATGGATGGAATAAAGGATACCTAACAATTTATTTGTTTTGCAACTTGGATCATAGACTTTAATGATTAATGTTTTTAGAAACTAAAAAGGGTATTAATAATTAAAGATTAAATATCAAAAATACAAAATGAATTTTGTTAAATTTTTGTAGATAAATAATTCATTTACATATACCATGAATCGTCATTTCTTTAATAATAAAGGATTTCAAGCAATTTCAATGACTGAGTTCATGTCTTGAGAGACCGAAAGTTGTATAATCATAAAGGATGTATTCCTAAATAGTCTGCTTTAAGCAATATACCTAAACGTGAAACCTACTAAAAGAATCATTGTGATTTTGAATATGCTTCTTAAACATGATACTTACTCTAGGACGTCTTGGATAATTTAGATGTATATCTAACGATATAATGGGTTATGTAAATATTCCAACAATACAATGATATTTTGTTTTAAGCTAGTTCAAACAATGAAATAATGCAAGGATAAAAACAGTCACCTTGTGTGATTAAGAGGCTCATAGGTTATGGAATGAATACCTTTAGGCCCTAGAAATCCAGCAAGGCCCACATAGATGGATCTTATTTCTTTTGTTGAGAAACATGATATTGGAAAAGGAACTGTTCATCTATCTAAAAAGAAAGTCTATAAGAGACTAGTACTTCAGGTATCTACTAGATAGAACTTATACTTTTCATATAACACTCAAGTACTTAGTACTTAAACATTAACATAATATTTGTAAATGGTTTGAAGATATTTACAAAAGCATAACCAACTGAGCACATGCAAGCTGGAACTTCACTCTCAGATTTTAGTTTATAATTTATGCTTAGAACATAATGTACTTGTATTGTAGAACAATGTTTGTTTTGGAACAATGTATGTTTTAATTTAGCATGTCTAAATATATGTCTCAGTTAATTCATTAAAATTTGATTATTCACTTAAATCGTTTTGCATAACGATAATATTCATATTCTGAAATGATTAACTTTTATTTATGAGACTAGATCTCGTAATAGAAATATAAAGTATATATCAAAGTTTTCTAAATAACAAGGTGTATATGCAAACACTTTTGACTTAAACTTGGTTTGAATCAAAATTATCTATGATACTATTATCTTTATTATATAAATGAAATACACATATTTTCACTTCAATACGGGGATCTTTTAAGGAAAATAATGTAGTTTATTTGAAATATTTGGATCTTATCTATGTATAAAGGAATCCTAATGATATTTTCACTAAAATGAAGATGAGATAATGATTAAAGAACTATACAATGTATGACTTCCTTTCTAATGAATGTCTAAGATTTAGCATTAGATACCAAATCAACTTTATTAACAACTATAAAAGTTATAATTATATTTTACATGTTAAAACATAATTTTGAAATCTTTGTTGAAGTTTTCATATATAAAGTTGAGATATAAACCTGTAATACTATCTAAAGCATTGATGATAATAAATAATGAGCTAAACTTTATTGGATAATGTTTACTTTCTAATCGGTGAAAATTATATTCTTTTATACTTTTGGGTTTATACATTAATCACTATCAATTATACATTGAATACAAACACCAACTATTAAGTAAATAAAAACATTTTATAAGATTTTGTATGGAAAGGCTTCATCCTTATCTTACTTAACGATTTATGGATTTAAAGCCTATGTTAGACTAAAGCTTGTAATCCTAAATTCTACTAAATACATATTTGTAGAATAATCTAAAAGGTTGTTTAGATTATTATATACACTCCTACCAAGAATAAGTTCTCTTATTATTCTAAATGTTGAGTTAGTAGAAAGCAAGCTTCTAATGACAAAGCAAGTGGGAGGCACATGGAACTTGAAATAGCTCAAGAACCATAGCCTGATATTGTAAGAGTTGGCACTAGTTTTAACAAGAAATTGTTAAACATGAATAATAGTTATTCATAAACACAAATTGTTTGCGTTAATGGTAGAAATCATCTAGGAAACAAGAGATGTGGAATCTCTAATTGATGAGTTTACTTGATAATTTACGAAAAATCCATTAACTATCAAAATGTTATATCAGATCTCGAATCTGATTAATGACTAATAGTTATGAACAATGAGATGTAATCCATGTCTATTAATCAAGTGTGGGCTTGATTGATCTTCTTCTCTATAGCAAGTATAGAAGGAGTAAGTGATTCTTTTAGAAAGAATACATACATGGATATCATACACATTTAGCAATGCTTGTTATAAAAGGATTTTATCATACCCATTTCATTGACTATGGTCCTTATCATACTCATAACATTGACTATGATAATTTTTTTCGTAAGTAGCTATGATTAGATCCACAAGGCTATTATTTACTATAACTATATTTTTTTAATATGATATATAGCAAATAGATTTTTTTTTAAAAAAAATTGCTTTTCTTAATCGACATCTACAAGAACATATGTATATACCATAACCTGGAGGTTTTCATAATCCATGTTATCATAACAGAATGTGTAAGGCATGAGATCCATTAGTGGATATAAAGTTAACATCTCAAGGTTAGAATCCTAATTTTAATATATAAATACAATGTATACTTTTATATAAAAATGAAGATGACATTTGTGTTTACTAAGAACAAGCATGAGCATAGTGATATTCCTGATGTTGTATGAATGAGACATACTTAATTGTGAAAAATTACATTCTGACCATGCTAGACTTTTTCAACTTGACTTGGAAAATATTTCTAAGATGAAAGACTAAGAAATAACAAGATACATTCTTGGTATGTAAAATTTATAGAGATAGATAAAGATGAATGTTAAAGATTTAAAATGTTTATGTATATGTTGACAATATCTTGAAAGAGATCAAGATAAAAGATTTTTTTGGAGGATTCTTGGCATTATCCAATGGCATGCAACACCTGCTTTCGAATTGATTCATTATTCAGGGATGCGACTCGATCATTAGTTATCATAAGGCTTGGGAGATTGAGGAAGAGATGATTTGGCTCTTTTTGGATTAGGGTGTTCAAGTCTAAGTGATACGTGTGTTCGATGGTGTTTCGGAGCCCAAGGGCATAATCATAATTTGTTAGTTCGGGCCTTTATGAATTTTGGGTTTGGTTCGGGGAACTTCAAGGCTATTACGGGTTACTAGAAGTGTAGGGCGTATCTTCACCTTTTCATGGATATAAAGTTCATTAGAAACGGACTTAGATCGAGGAAGTTATGGCCTTTGGAGTATTTAGGGTTTTGGAGGGAACCCTAGTACGCGGGGCGTACCAAGGGAGTACGCGGGGCATACAGCTGCGTAGGTCAATACACTTGACGTAAAGAGGTATACATTGGGCATAATGTGAAGGGTGGTGCGGGGGTGCGAGGCCTCGTATGTTAGGTGTACGAGGGTCAGTTAGAAAACCCTAATCTTTTGTATCGTACCCTATATAAGCTTTATGATAACCCATTTTCATCATTTTAAGACATAATCCATTCTCTAAAACCCGTAATTCAACCCCTAGCCCATGTTTGGTGATCTTGAAGCTCTTGTGAGATTTATGGAAGGTTTGTGGATCAAGAAGAAAAAAGAGAAACTTGAAGACTTTTTGTTTGAAGGAAAGCTTTAAGATCCAACATTTTCATCTCCTCTTGGTAGATTGGGAGCTATAAAGTTCAAACCTTGCATTTTCATTTCATAGATCTCTTCTTATTGCATTTTTGGTCATTTGACCCCCTTTTGGTTAATGATTGGGAATTAAAGTCACTTTTGAGGCTTGAAATTGTATATCTGGATATATCATGGGTTCTTTGGGCATAAAGGTGCAAACTTTATGGTGGTTTTGGTTTCATGTATGTATTAATTCAAGTATTAAGTTCTTTTGAGCTCTAGAATCCCATTTAGCCAATCATGCACATAAAGTTGGCAACTTTATCTGATTAACCACCTTGGGAAAGTCAGATATGAGATTATATACAAGTCTTAATGGATTAAGTGATGAATTTGGAAAGATGGTCATGGTTGGTGAGTACTCTAAGCGTACAAGTATGTACGTTGCACGTACAAGCCTCCCATGTTGTACGCTGAGAGTATAGGCTGAGTACGCCCTGCATACTCGGCACACTTAGGCTTTTGCGTTTTGGGCTTAGTTGTTTTGGGCCATGTTAAGCAATCTGGATTTTTATAGTTAGGTTGTTGTTTCGTGCTGTACTTTTCTTGGGAAAGGCCCATGAAAGGAATTGGGTCCAATTTGGAAATTTGGGCCATATTTGGGCCTTAGATGTTTATTTTGGATTTTGGGCCTTTGGTCATCCAGTTTGGGCCTTGGATTTGGGCCAAGCTTATGGAATGGTAAAAAGAACTTTTAACCTAATTTGGACTCATAGTGTGAGTCAAGGGCTAGATGTTGATGGGTTGTCTTTGTGGTATCTGTTAGCTTGTGGGTTATAGAGGATCTACAGTTAGAGATTTTTCATGGGATCAGTTGTTGATGGGGTATTGTCTTGATGTTGGAATTTTGGGGATGTGTTAGCCAGCAGCCATGGATCGCATGTAGGATTCAGTAATGCGAGGTGAGTTTTCCTCACTATACTTTCGGGTCTAAGGCACCAAGGCTGACCCATTGGTGGGATAACCTGATATTGTTGATATGCTGAGTATGGAATAGATACACATGCTAGTCTTGATATGCTAGTCATGTAGATCAGTAGAACTACCTATGATTATGTGTGCATGATTACCTATTTATGTTTGTTAGTTGTCGGCATATTTGTTGGGTTGAGGTTGTACAGCTTCGTGTTATAGCTAACACACCCTGGAGCATTCCAGATATGAGCTAAGGTACGAGTAAGGCGTGTCGGACTCATACTTAGGGATCAGGTGCATTCCATATACGAGCTCAGGACCTAGTTTGTATGCCAGACTCATACTAAGGGATTGAGGGTATTAGAGAAATACATATATGAGTTGAGGGTCGGGTAGGTCATGATGGACTCGTACTGAGGGCTCAGTAGCACTCCAGATACGAGTTGAGGCCTGGTTGGTATACCAGACTCATATTGAGGGTTGGACATTGGTATTCCAGTTCGATGACTAATTTGGTTGGGAACAAACCATACATAAGTTGTGGGCTCTGGGGAAAGCCTGACTTATGATATGGGTTCAAGAGCAGGCTAGATACGAGTTATGGGACTGATAGGCAAGCCAGACTCATACTGTGGGCTCAAGGTTAATCTTTAAGTTGTGGACCCAGTTTATTTTGTTGTTGTATATGTGCTATTTCTTTGTGTGGTGGTACTTTGGGGGAACTTGCTAAGCTTTGTGCTTATAGTTTTGTTTATGGTTTCAGGTTCTTCAGAAGATTCATGGCAAGGCAAAGGTGTGACCGTACACATCCTTGGTTTTACAACAGATTGGATCTTGGGAGACTCTGATTTTAAATCATGTTTTGGAAACAATGTTTTTGTATACACTTTTGTTAATAAATGAGTTGTTTTGAAAAGTTATATTTTGTTGAAATTTTTGGAATGCTACAAGTTGGTATCAGAACCTTGGTTTGACTGAACTAGAGAAACACTCGAGTAAATCTAGTCTCAAACCAAGGAGAAAGGGTTTTAAAAATGATTTTTTTAGTAAGGGGTTTTAAAAAAATACTTTCAAAGCTGCTTTCAAAATAACCAAGAAAGGATGTGATGTGTACGATTAGTCGAAGCCAGTAAGTTGACCCAAAATTACCACACTGTTCTTTGATATTGTGATATGTTATAGCAACATGCTAGTCATAGGCTAGGGATCTTCAGGAATTGTATGATCATAGGATGCCTGATAGCCTAGGGTTCTTCTTTATATGAATTTGCCATCATTGTTATACTTGCTTAGTGTATGCATCACAGCTGTACATAACTAAGATTCTATATCCGAAGAATATTTGTTTTGGGCTTATTTCCTGTTCTTGTTTGATGAAGGGCTTAGGGTAGGATCATGTATTCGGCTGTCTATAGGATCTAGTGTTATGTACGGATAGCATGCACGAGTGCTGCAGGGTTGGTGGAAGTTTCATGAGTGGGTGTGGTGTATAGTAGGTTAGCGTAAGGAATGATTAGCCACTCTGGGGAGAGTGAGGGCAAGGAGAAGTTGCACCCATGTTACGGGGAGTTTGAGATCGAGGATTTTGTATGATGATCTATCGAATTTTATTGCGTTTTAGTGCCAGTTGGATTCTCTGCTCGAATGTTGCTTGCTTTGTGCTTTTTAGGACCCATGTTGATGAGATGTAACCATCAAATGAATACAATAAATTATATGCTATGAAGGTTAAATAGTTTTAGAATGAAGGATTCGGACCTATTGCGCAACACTTTTTTGAGTCCAACCATTGTAGGGTTGAGCCCTTCAGTCGAAGGATTATTTAAGCTTAGTTGCATGTAATTGTATTCATGAAGTGGTTCAATGACATTGGTAGGGGTCCCTCACAGCTGATGGCAGTGATGGTGTGGGTGAACCCTAGGATAGCCTATGGAGTATTTTTTTTAGTGCGTTTGCTTCGTTGATGAGCAGATTTCAGGAGTATTTTGTGACTAGATAGGTGTGGAAGATAGTATTGGGCCCGTACTAATGGTGTGGGTGAACCCTAGAATACCTGAGATGATTCTTGAAAAAAATATAGATAGGTGTGGAAGATAGTATTGGGCCCGTACTAATGGAAGCATAGGATCCATACTCGAATCAAGTAAAGTTTTGAGGATTCTAAGGGTTGGTCGGGGAAGATAGCATTGTTGGATACCATGATTCACGATTGTAACGCCCCGATTCTCAGGTATGGAATTAAATGAAATTTTATTTGGTTAAAAGTTCTACTTGACGAGTTGGTTGCCCTACTCGTCGAGTAGCAACGAGGTGGGATCGCGCATTTAGTGGTCTACTCGACGAGTAGGAGCTGGCAGATGAAACCCTAAATTTCGGGGTATTTCACCGTATTTAAAGGATCATTGGCCTTCCCCAGCCTCCCCTTCACTGCTTCTTGTCCATCTAAATCCCTAATCGCATGTGTGTGCTCATTTGGTGCATTCTTAAGCTTGGAGGAGGATTTTCTTGGAGAAAGGAGCTTGGAGATCAAGCATTTAGAAGCAAGGAGCTTGAAGGACCTGAAATCTATTGTATTTAGCATCTTCTGGAAGGTATAAATCGTTACCCTAACCTCATTTCATTCTAGTTCCCTTCTTTGGACAAATTCTAGGCTTTACATAGTATGATTGGAAGTTATTCTTGTTTGCAATCTTGAATCTGAAGTTCTAACTTCAGAACTGAGCTCCTTTGGGCTTCTTAGTACATAAAGTTTCCAGCTTGTGCATGAATGAGACTCTCCCAAGGTGTAAAGCTCCATTGGAAGCATAGATTGGTCATTTAGGGCCTTTAGAACCTTGCCGGTGTGTAAAGTTTGCAACTTTACGTGTTAAACATGCCTTAGAAGCTTGGATCTGTAATCTGGAGCCTTGTCATGGCTTAAAAAGCGTCTGCATGGATGAAGGTCTGCAAGGACTCGAAGAGTTGGATAAACAACTCGGCGATTCCGTTGAAGTTTGCATTGAACTCGGCGAGTCGTTAGAAGACTCGGCGAGTCGACTAGGGTTCTCTCGATTCTTGGGCACGTATGAGCTCGACGAGTTAAAGGAGAACTCGATGATCCAATCAAGGATTTCAAGACTTCTCAAGTTTAGGAAGGACTCGACGAGTCGGTGAGCTGCACTCCACGAGTTGAGTCAACATGGACTGTTGACTTTGACTGTGGATGTTGACTTTGACCAAGATTTGACCAGTTGACTTCTGAGGGTATTCTGGTAATTTGGAGACTTATGAAAAAGGGTTTTATGGTATTTGTAGGTAGTGAAGTTCGTGTTGGTGATCCGGGAGTTGAAGCTTTCTAGTTTCAAACGTCAGTTGCGAGGTGAGTTCTCCTCACTTCTAAGGCACCAATGTCGACCCTAATTAGATTGGTATCCGAGTTTATTGCATGTTATGCTTATTGATTTACATCCTAGTAGTTAGGATGGTGATATGCTTAGTGACCTGGTTAGGTCGATATCCTGGAATATAGGATGATGCTATGTTAGTGACCGGTTAGGTCGGTATCCTGGTTATATGATGTTGCTATGCTATTTGATCTATTAGATCGGTTGACTGTTATATATGCTAGCGTATGATATGTATGTGCACATTTTTGTTTGATTGGGGGTTGGGTTGAGGCGGTCCTGCTTTGTGCAGAAGGCCAACATACCCAGGGCGATCCGGATAGACTACAGACCCCGAAGGGTATGTTAGTCAGATCGATGGCTCGGCGAGCGGTCCGGATAGGCTGAAGGCCCAACGAGGCGGTCCAGACGTGTCGAAGGCTCGAAGAGCGGCCCAGATAGACTGAAGGCCTGCGAAGCTGTCCATTCAGGCTGAAGGCTCATCATACGTGTTGTTTTGTATATGCTATTATGATATGAGTATGGTTTTATGAGGTTGGTATTTTGGGGGAATTCACTAAGCTCTCGGGCTTACAGTTTTAGTTTATTGTTTCAGGTACATCAGGGGATTGCGGCAAGGCGAAGGCGTGATCGTACAACTACTCATGTTTTATCTATGTTTCTGGGAAAAACTCTTATATTATACATTTGAAAACAAAGTTGTAATGATTTTTAATGGTTTGAAATGCTTTAAAAATTTTAAATTGGTTTTGAATTTTTGGGTGTTACAAGTTGGTATCAGCGCCTTGGTTTGAGTGAATTGGAGGAACACTCGTGTGAATCCAGTCTCAAATCAGGGAAAGATTTTAAAATGATTTCCAAAATGGTTTTCAAAGGACAAAGGAGGATGCAGTGTACGATCAGCCGGAGCTCGCGGATAAACCCCAAAATACCATCCAGTATTTGATATTGTGATATGTTAGAACAGCATGCTAGTACTAGGCTAGGGATCTTCAGGAATTGCATGATAAAATTTCCTGACTTCATGATGCCTGCTAGCCTAGGGTTTTCCTTATATGAAATTGACATCATTACTATAGTTACTTGTGTATGTATGACGGTCATACGTAATTAAGATCTTATAGCCTGAGAATGTTTGATTTGGCCTTATGTTCTGTTCTTGTCTGATTGGGAGCTTAAGGTGGGATTGGATATTTGAAAGTCTATAGGGTCTAACATTATGTATGGCTAGCACACACTAATGTTGTAGGGTTGGTGAAAGTTTCATGGGTGGATAGGTTGTTTGGGATGAGTCCACCGACTTCGAGGCATTTAGCCTTCCTTTAGGAGTGAGGCTTCAGTGCTCGATATGATTATGTGTATTGTTAGGGCGTTGTGATGATATTTGGGACAAATATGGGTAGGTGTGAAAGGTGGTATGTGTGACAACCCAAAATCTTCATTCGGACAAAATCTAAAGTCAATCACTTCAATTAAAATTCAATTACATTTCTAATAATTGTTAGCCAATTTAAAAGTCCATTTGAGTGTTTTTAGTGTTTATTCTTCAAACGAACGAAAGAAAGGAAGTACCGTCTTGGGTCTTGAAGTAGCAAACCCACCCAATACACCCTAATAAAGAGTTCACGGCCAAACATTTGGAGTTTGGGCCGTAAACTCTCCCATGGCCGTGACTTCATGCCTTAGGCATGAGTTTACTCCCCAAACTCCTCATTTCTCACTTCCACTCTCAAGAACACTCCCCATTCTCTCTCAAATATCATCCCGTTCTTCACCCGATCTCCTAAAAACGTAAGTGTTTCTCGACTTGATTTGTTGTTATAACCTAACATCTAGTAGTTATACATCATTTCATCCATTCCTATTTGATTTTTACTTAGATCTTCAAGTGTTCTTCAAAACACCAAGAACACACACTAGTGTTCTTGGACCTTAAACACCAAATCAAACTTATATCTTGCAAGTACACTTACCCGAGCTTCTTGTGTGCTTAATATGAACTTGATAACACTTGAAAATCATCAAGAATCATAAGAACAAAGGAGTTTACGGCCAAGGATGTTCTTGGGCTGTAAACCCCTCTTAAGGTGGTTAAATGGACCCTAGTCCCTTCCTAAGCCTTGGATGCCAACCTTGATCCTTCCTAGAAGTGTTTAAGACCTTAAACAACAATCAAAACAAGTCCCCATAAGTGTTTACGACCATAAGCACATAAAGATATGGTCCTTTGGCCATAAACTCTACAAAGTAGTCTTAATGTGCCCCTAACGCTTTCCTAAGGGTTGGACTTGATCATTGGATGTGCAATCATGACTTATAAGACCTCAAAACACAAAATGGAACTTAGTACCATGAGTTTACGACCATAAACTCACGGGGAAATGGTCATGGGCCGTAAACTCCATAAGGACTGGTCCTTCGACCATAAACTCCAATGTTATGCCATACAACCCTTAGATGCAACCCTTTGGTACCTATAGCACTTAAATCAAAGTGTTTCTCTGTCCTAGGGTGTCTTAACTTGATTGATTATTTGTTAAATGACTAATTAGATACATATATGTTTATTATATGATAACTAGCATCATTGTGTGTGTTCAAGTCTTCACTTGACACTTAGCACCTTGTCCGACACTTCTGTACAAACCACTCACTACAGGTTAGTTCATACCCCTTAATTAACCTTTGAAATGCTTTTAAATGTTTTTAAATGCTTTATGGGGGGATACAAGTTGAACCATGTTAGTTATTAGATCAATCACATTTGATTAATAACTAGCATACAAATGGATTTTTCATACTTTAAACTATTTTACCAAACAAATGACTTCAAACTATTTATCAAACTATTTTACATGTCAAACTCTTTATCAAATTCATTTTTGTATACTAAACCTTTGTTTTACAGTTTTCAAACTTATATATTGTTAAAACCATGTCTACTACATATATAGTTATACAAATAAGGTTTGAAGGACTTAGGAGAGATAACCCACTTTACTTCCTGTCCTTGTTTGGTTGTGGTCTTAAAGTACCCGGTTGTTTGTCCGAGTGTCGTTGAATCCTTAGTTATATATTATGTATATATGTATAGATATAAAGACTTTTATCTCAGTTTAGTACATTCAGTCATACAAACAAGACTACTAATAAACTATAATAGGTATAGTTTAGAGTTATACTACTTACTACTTCTAGTCCAATGAAGCATACAAGACTCATCTTATATTTTGATTCATATTTTGGTATCTTATATACTACAGAACACACTTGTATTAAAATTATTTAATTTAATGCAATGGATGATGTTGTTTACTTGTTTACTATTATAATGTGTTGTGATACTATACATGACGTCCTCCGCCCCAGAACGTTTCCGTCGTTCTCGGTTTTGGGGTGTGACAGTATGGGCCCGTACTACTGAAAGCACAGGACCCATATGCGTAGCAAGGAAGTCACAACCCCTAGGGTTTTGTCAAGAGTTGGTTCCTAGTTATTTGTATGAATTATCTGATACCTTGTGTTATGTTTCAGAATGGTGATGACCAGGCGCTTTATGACTGGATCCGGTTCGGGATCAGGATCAGGAGAGGGAGAGGGCGGATAGGGGTGCCGACAGCGCCCGAGATTATCAACCAGATAAGGCCATATGAGATGGATGACATGATCTGAGAGATCCTGCACAATGAGGTTGCTGCGTTGTTCAGGGCCGAATTACCGGAAATGTTCGGGTCTATTAAGACCGCTATGGTGGAGTATTTCGATGATCATTACGAAACCCTCACTGAGGTGGCTACCGAAGCAGCTTCAGCAGCTGTAACTGCGGTAGTGTTGGGAGCCGGTTGGGCTTTTCAGTATTGGTACTTCGACAACACAAATCCCCTTACTTTTGATGGGGCTCAGGACCCCATCAAATCCATAAGGTGGTTGTCTGACGTGGAAGGGTGTTTCTTCACATGCTTATGTCCTGTTGACTAGAGGGTCAGATGTAATCTGAACTTGCTAAGGTCCGGGGCAAAGGACTGGTGGAGGTTGGTGACTGGGTCGTATTCAGACGAGCAGAGGGCTGTTGTGTCATGGGAGCGGTTCCAGGATATGTTCCGCGCTCGCTACATTCCTCGAGTCGAGTGGGACTGGTTAGCTCAATAGTTCTTGGAGCTGAATCAGGATCGGGAGAAGGTGAAGGAGATCACTTGTATGTTCACTGAGAGGGCGATGTTCTGCCCGGAGTTTGCTTCTGAGCAAGCTCAGATGACCCGTTATCTGAGCATACTCAAGACAGATATTCAACAGTTTGTGGCAACTCTGCGATGTGATACACTTTTGGAGTTACAGGAGGCCGCCAGGCGGCGGGAGCTTGAGATTGAGTTGCAGCTGAGAGAGCAAGTTCGGGCTCTGGCACAGGCATAGCCGGCGCCAAAGCGGTCTAAGACCGCTGATTCTAGGGTTGGGATCCAGCAGGGCCGCACTTGTGGAGAGTGCGGCAAGGGTCATTCGGGATCCTGTCGAGCGAGTAGTGGGTGCCACAAGTGCAGTAGGGAGGGGCACTATGCGACGAACTGTCACCAGTCTGCCCCTGCATCGAATATGAGGATATGCTATCATTATCATCAAGTTGGTCCGGTGAAGACCATGTGTCCGCAGCTCACAGCCAAGCCGATGCAGGCTCCAGCACCGGCTACATTAAGGATTACTGATGGGAGGCCAGTAAGGGCAGAGCCTCCGAAGGCTCAGGGGTGTGCCTTCCAACTTACCGCAGCGGAGGCCAGGACAACACAAGATGTGGTTGTGGGTATGTTTCTATCCTTTATCTCATTTATTACATGTGTTTTATGCTTATCAGTTGTACCTGTGGTTAGGTACGTTCTTAGTGAATTCCTTGCCTGCTTTGGTTTTATTTGACTTGGGGGCGAGTCGGTCTTTCGTATGTCAGACTTTCAGTAGGAAGTTTGGTGTGCCAGTGGGTGAGCTAGAGTGTCCATTACGAGTCTCTATCGCCAACGAACACGGAGTTTCTGCTTCTTCGGTCTATCCAGGGTGCGAGTTGGAGATCTTCGGAGTTCCCTTTCCGTTTGATTTGATATCGATTCCCATGGGGGGAGTGTGCGTAATCGTAAGGATGGATTGGCTTAGCCATTTCAGTGCCATGATAGATTGCGAGGGTCAGCGAGTTATAGTTCAAACCTCAAGTGGGGGAGAACTAATTGTATATGGCGAGGGCACCAAAGTGGGATCAGGGTTTAGTTCAGCTGTCAGGGCTCGGCAGTACATTCAGCATGGGTGTGCGGGATATTTAGCATATGTGGTGGATACGCGGGTTAGGGATCAGACTCCAGTTTCAGAGGTTCCGGTGGTCAGGGAGTTTGCTGATGTGTTCCCAGAGGAGTTACCTGGAGTGCCTCCGGAGAGTCAGGTCGAGTTCAGGATCGACTTAGTGTTAGGTGCGACCCCTATCGCCAAGGCGCCGTACCGATTGGCACCACCAGAGATGCGGGAGTTGTCATCACAGCTGCAGGAGCTGCTGCGAAAGCAGTTCATTCGTCCGAGCAGTTCTCCATGGGGAGAGCCGATACTCTTCGTCAGGAAGAAGGACGGTTCACACACGATGTGCATTGATTACCGGGAATTGAACAAGTTAACAGTGAAGAACCGTTATCCACTTCCGAGGATAGATGATCTTTTTGATCATTTACAGGGTGCATCTTGGTTTTCCAAGATCGATTTGAGATTCGGATATCACCAGATCAGGGTGAGGGAGGGAGACGTGGAGAAGACCGCGTTTCGGACTCGTTATGGTCATTACGAGTTCGTGGTGATGCCGTTTAGGCTCACCAATGCACCAGCGGTATTCATAGTCCTGATGAATCGGGTCTGCAAACCGATGTTGGATCGATCGGTCATCATGTTCATAAATGATATCTTGGTGTATTCCAAGACTCGAGAGCAGCACGCGGAGCATTTGCGAGAGTTATTGGGAGTTTTGAGGCGAGAACGACTTTATGCCAAGTTCTCAAAATGTAAGTTTTGGTTACGAGAGGTCCAGTTCCTGGGACACGTCGTTAACCAGAATGAGATTTTGGTCAACCCGGCCAAAATCGAGGCAGTCATGCGGTGGGAGGTTCCAAAATCTCCCTCAAACACCAGGAGCTTTTTAGGATTGGCAAGGTACTACCAGAGATTGATTCAGGATTTCTCAAAGATTGCGGTACCCCTCACTCGTCTGACGAGGTAGATAGGGCCATAGTTTAGCCAATGATTATTAACTGGTCTACAAAGGCTTATATAAGGATTATATGATGCCCAAAACATATTACAAATGACATCAATTATTTTTACATCGAAATAGACCACACTACCCTTATCCCCTAGACTATAAATTCTTATCCTTCTAGAAAAGGCAAAATAACATTTATCCACGTCAAGGAATGTGAGCATCAGCATTAACTGGATCAACTTCTTCATACAAAACATTTGGTTCTTCAAACTTCAAGCCAACCAAAACCCATATAATAACCAGCAAACCCAAAAAAAACAAATGATCAACAAATGACCATTTTACCCTTGATTTAAAAAGTACATATACTCTTAAAACTAACAATGGTTGACTGTTTAGGATCATAAACAACCTACTCATTGAATTTACAAGGACTTTCTTTATGCTCATATTCAACCAAACTACCACAAGGCACCATAATATCACCCTTCCAAACAAAATGCTCTTTTTCATTGTTTTTCTCGCTTCCTAAACCCTTCACTCATGTCTTTTTCTCCTCTAAAGACTACGTGTTTGTCATATATGGGACCTCCTATACAATACTAACAAAATAATTCAATAAATGAACAACAATGATCAAGATAGCAAAGAACAAAGTAAAAGAAAAACATGGTGCAACTATAAGAGATATATCATCGAACACACGTAATAGGCATTAATATTTAGATTTAGAGAGAACTTACCTTGAACATCAATTTCTCCATGTAACGGGCATCAATATTATTTTGAACTTCACTTCTTCACCCACAACTAAAACATAAAATCCTGAAAAGATAAACAAAAAAAGAGAACTTTTATCCGCATTGATCTAAGAAAATAACAAAATCATAGCCAACTACAATATTACTAATCTACATGTGTAGAAAACGGTTGTTGAGAATCAATGTTGCAGAAGAAGATCCGATGAAACGGGAGAATATGTCAAACCCGTTAACCGCTTCCATATTACGACGTTGTCCAGATTATCTACACAAATAATACATCTTCACATAAAAATTTAAAACCCAAGAAGACAAACACGATCTACTTTTAATAGATAAATGAAGAGGTGAGCAGAGATTGTGGGACTGGAGACCAGAGCGGGTAACATTAGCCTCACTACCATTAAG
The DNA here is from genome assembly GCF_052625555.1 of Lactuca saligna. Lineage (NCBI taxonomy): Eukaryota > Viridiplantae > Streptophyta > Magnoliopsida > Asterales > Asteraceae > Lactuca > Lactuca saligna. Next base: position 68,330,858 of record NC_136417.1, on the reverse strand, counting down.
TCACGGATCGAAGGAAATCACGGCAGGGATAGATAAGGGTATTCAACATTTCAAAATTGAATTCCATAATAACCAGCTTAATTCAAACCATCCAAGGCGATCAAGAACCGAGAGATAGGAGCCAAGATACAAAAATAATGATTAAAAATCGCTGATAAGTGTTGAATTTTGATAAGCTTTAAAGATTCAAATTTGAAATCTGTAAATTCCTTAAAACCTGGAATCCGTTAAATCTTGACCAAATGTCTCAAGGGTATATTTGGTAGTTTACTTTAAAAAAAATATAGGCTGAGGAGATGCCACATGTCAAAAAAGGACTCTTTTATTAGATAGGAGATACAAAAATCTTCAATTTTTAAAAGTTCTTTTCATAGTTCACTGGTAATATCTTATACAAACATATCCTTGAACATGAACTCAATGCGTAAAGCCAAGAACCATACATTTTATTGAGCTAAAAACATACATTTACAATCCACAGATGTAAAAAAGCAAGATTTATGACTGAAAAGATAAATGGATCAATTGTGAAGGAAACATTTGTTACCTCATTGAGTAATTTCATCGAACACTTGGTGTTCGATTGAAAGCCAATGAATCTTCTCGAACCGTTTCCTAATATTTAAACCATTTTGAGAACAATCGTAGAGGATTCTTATGGTGTGCAAGATAGGTCCAATGGAAAAAAACATTTCTATGCATTTCTTTCGGTGCATCAAAACCCACAGAAAAAAGGAAAATGGAGAAAAGTTTGGAGAATGTTCAAAAAATTGCATAAACTACAAAATGAAACCTGATCTTCATTTCCCTGTGGTTGAAGCAAGGCAAGAGAACACACAATTTTGAGTAAACAACTGAAATTATAAGTGTAATACGAATCTCCACTTGTAATAAACTGAGATTTAAACATATAGAGAGAAACATATATCAATACAACAATTGGAGATGACGAAGGTGGTAGAAGTAGGTGGAGCGATGTAGAAAGGATTTGTGAAACTTTGAGCGGGTACTAATAGGCACAAAGGGCATTATCGGAACTTCACTTGGAAACTTTGAGCGGGAAAAGTAGCTTGGGAGGGGCTTAGCAACTGCCACGTGGCATAATTGTACTGTTTTACTATAATAAAGGATAAGAAGTTTATGGATGATAAGAAAATATTATGTAATATAACGATTTATATGTTAATTATATGACATTACGGAATATTGCTATGAGCCTTATAGATACTCTTAGGATTGTTCTAATACTGACTTTGGGATAGTGACTTACTTATAAACTTATAAAAAGTTTATGGATAATAAGAAAATATTATAAAATATAATGATTTATATGTTAATTATCTTGACATTAGGTAGTAGTTTTGATGTTTATCAATGCATTAGTTGGTATATACTATTGTTCTCAACAAAATGGGAACATAGTTATTTTTATCAATCAACACAGCTAGTCAAACACATAATCAAACGATATGATTTTAGAAAATTGTAGATCCAATTAGACTTTAGACCCAGGGAACACCGCCCCTTTTAACGCCCCGCTTTATGTTGTGGAGATGACAACACATTGCAACCCCATTCACTTCCTTCTTTCTATGTTACACAGCTAGAAAAATGGATTAAAACTCAAACACATTTCCACTAAACCCACACCCAAACACCCCCCCCCCCCCCATAGGATTCATTCAATACAAGTCTTATTTTAACTTACTTAACACTAAAAATTCATTTCAATTTTCATACCAACAAAACTATTTCAACCCTGTCTCCTCCGATGCAATTTCCTTCACCGCCATATTTCTAATAAAATGATTTATGAGCAACAACCAAATTTCCAACAAAGCCTTTTGGTTTATCATCTTCCATACCAAATCTCCAAACACAACCAACTCGAAGCCAATAACCACCACCCATACAACCATCGGTAGAAATTTTTGACGAAACTCAAGTGAAACAAATTGAATGTAGTAGGAACATGATATGAAAAGGCAAACGGAAAACCAAAGACACCCAAAGTAGTCCATAATGGTGGATGGTAGAGGAGGAAATTTGTGTTAGCGGAATCGTGGTGTGTGACATAACAAAAAAACATTGAAGGAAATGGTATGAAGAAAAATGCTTTTTGAAAGAGGCGTTCCAAAAGTTTCATGCTAAGCTAAAGAAAAGTCTATACTACAACACTGATGCCTTAAGTGGTAAATGGCGAGAAATAAACAGGTGGTGTACCAAATTCAACACGATATACAATAAGCTTTATCCGGAAAAAGAAAACAGTAACACAAACTTTGATTTTTTAAACCCATATAGGCGCAATATAAATTGGAGATGAGCCATGTTTTCAATTTTGAGAAACTATGGAAGATTATGAGAAAAGATCCAAAATGGACTTACGGTGCAACGTCGTCGGAAACACGATCGAAGATGTCATGAAATCCGAGTTTGGTCGATGTATCTGATGCATGAACTCACATCGACCTTAACGTCTATGTTTCTGATGCATGAACTCACATCGACCTTAACGTCGAGACAGATGAAATTTTGGATGACATTATAGAGGTTTCCCTTCATCGGTGACCAATAGGAAGGGACAATGTGAAGCGAGCGGATAAACATATGGAGGATAGTGAAAGGAAATTGAAGCACATGACGGAAATATAAGAGAAGTTCAAGTAGCACATAATATTCAACAAGAGAAAGATGTATTGAGACGTGAGCACTTAAAAATTCTTCGATGACAAGAAGGGGTTGAACATGAACGACGGAAGAGAGAAGAAGCACTCCAACACCAACATAAACTCCTCAATGACCTGACAATTCTAAGAGCGAGCACCGAAAATTCTAAACTTTTGCTATCGGTGAAGTCAAAGATTCGAGAAAAAAGATTATGAGCAAATTTTAAATTAGTTATTGTTAGTATATTTTTTATTTATAGTAACTTTTTTGGTATCTTGTAATATCTTTATTTTCAATGAAAATATAATGTTTTTGTTTAAATGTTATGTTTTATAAAATTATATTTTAGAAAATTATTTTGTTTATTTATTAAAATACGAAAAAAAAAATGACATAAAAATTAAAATGGTGTGGCATGTGTTGACAATTTCCTAATTATAAGAAAGTGGTGTTAAGAATGATATAACAGAAGATGTGATAAAAAAAAAGGGATAATGATTTGAAAGGGTAACGAACTTTCAATTTTTATCACATTTAGTCACTAAACTTTTTTTCGTTATCTATTTGTCATTGAACTATAGAAACTGTTCACATTTTACCCTTATGATCGGCTGTTACCGGTCATAAGGGTAAAATGTGAACAATTTCAATAGTTTAGTGGTAAATAGATAACGAAAAAAAGTTTAGTGACTAAATGTGAACAAAATCGAAAGTTTGTTTCCCTCTAAAAAGTTCAATGACTAAATGTGAACAAACTTCCTATTGTATTATGTTTTAGCAAAATTATTTATTTTTGTTTAATTGTTGCAACATTTGTTGATGAAGAAATCTATGAAATAGAAAAACAAAATGCAACATCCGGATTTACAGGTATCATAATTTAAGTATTTTTCTTTTGAGTTAAGAAGAGAGACTCGGCGAGTTGACGCCTCAGCTCGTCGAGTAAGGTCGCGACTGATGACTCGGATTAATGAATGGACTCGACAAGTCGGTGAGGCGACTCGATGAGTCTGCACTGTTGGCAGAAACCGTAAATCTTTAGGCCCGAGCCATATTTAAAGGCACTTATGGCCTTCAATTGCCACTACCTTTCCTATAAGTGAGAACCCTAGCGAGCTTGAGTGTGTAGAGTGAGAGGAAGATCTATCTTGAGCTTTTTGGTGTGATAGATCTGGACTCTTGTATGTTCAGAGAGCCGAGAATATGAAGCTTTAGTAGAGTAAACTTTGGGGTTCGAAGTTAGGAAGCATTTATGGGATTTGTATGGTAGATATAGTCACTTTCATCTTACATATAGATATGAAATATTTTATATAAATTACGTGTTATATGTGCATATTATTTGAATACTTGTTGTCTATGCTGGATGAACGATTTTATACATGTTTTAAAAGATTTAAACGGTATATTTATTTTATATCTACAAATATGTTGCGGACGAAACATGGATAGATAAAATAGTTAGTGTGTGATGAAATAAAATGATGAGAGATATGTGATGATAGAAAGGTGATGATAATTAGGTATATACATGATGATGAATATGTGATGTAGGATGAAAGGAGATACCATAACCTTAACCAACAATGTGACGATGTAGTCATCTACCAGAGTATAGATGGCGACCACAGACTATTCTAGATAACACAGTGGAAACACCAGCAAACCCATAACCTGTAGGTGATGAATTACAAGTTCAGGCGATGTTGTAACTACGTATTCATGTGATGATACTCTAACCCCTTACTATGAATTACGAGTTCAGACGATGTTGTAACTACATATTCATAGGATGTCACAAATTTCGCATGTCAAACCATTGGTCATAATTCACATCAGTGAGAATGGTTCATTTTTTTGTAAAACCAAAATCAGATTGGAAATTTTGATTTTTTATTTTGGAAAATGTTAAACCATTGGTTTTGTATTTCGGTTTTGGTTTTTTGTTTTTTTTTTTTAAATATATTTTCAGGGTTTTTTTTTTTTTTTTTTTTTATTTCATAGATTTCTTCATCAACAAATGTTGCTACAATTTAATAAAAATAAATAATTTGCTAAAACATAATACAAGAGGAAGCTTGTTCACATTTAGTCATTGAACTTTTTAGAGGGAAACAAACTTTCGATTTTGTTCATATTTAGTCACTAAACTTTTTTCGTTATCTATTTGCCATTGAACTATTGAAACTGTTAACATTTTACCCTTATGACCGGCAACAGCCGGTCATAAGGGTAAAATGTGAACAGTTTCAATAGTTCAATGACAAATAGATAACGAAAAAAAATTTAGTGACAAAAATCGAAAGTTTGTTACCCTTTCAAGTCATTATCCAAAAAAAAATAATATGAGAATTGATTTATACTCACTAATCTAATACCTAATTCCAAACTTTTTATTTAAATCTTAAATTGTACATCTTAAATATTTCAGTAACACTCGGTTGTAGAATTAAATACCTTAAACCTACTCCTATTAAATAATTTAACATAGATTTCAGACTTAATACTCAAAATTTCTAGCCCCAAACAACACATATTACTAATTGGGTTTCTTGAATGAGGAAAAGGACAATATAGACATAAATAGATATTTTCTTCATATTCATAATCTATTAGCATATCTTTTTTTGAACGGCCAATATTATTAAAAACAACTATCAAGTAGCTAGATAATTACAACGAAGCAACAACTAAGTTGGAATTGATAACGACAAATCCCATAACATTTTACATTTTTTATGCCTATTACAAAATCCAAATAAAAAAAACGAGCAATGTCATAAAAATTCTCATTCTTTTTGGGTTTCTCCTTAGCTAAAATAACATTATTCCGAAAACTCCAAAGATGCCAAATAGCCCTAAAAAACTGCTTCAAGAACCTGCCTTTGAACAACGATTAAGTTGATACTATAGACCCAAACAAACAACAAAGCAACACCTTGAAAAATAAGTAATACATAAATAAGGAAGTCGTTCCATAAATAAGGAGGCGTTTTATGTGTCCTTCAAAAAATAATAAGTAAATACTAATTAACTAAAATAAAACAATTAATTATAACAAAACCAACTATTGAAGATGAACATATAATATTTGAATGTAGTTTCACCTGTTAAAAATGTGATAACTAGATAGGGAAACGCAACCTAAATACCTTTTCACTCGCAAATAAAACAATATTTTTTTCTTTGAAATACATCACTTTGAATTTGATATTGATGACAAAATTAAAATTCAAGACTTTAAACTTTTGAACAAAAGTACAAAAAATATGGAGTGGCATAATATTAAAAAACCTTGATGACATTTGAGTTTATACTTTAAACGATTATATTTCAAAAGTCATATTTGATTCCTACATGGCATCCACATTGGCAAATTTTAATCACACTACACGCCACATACGCAACAAAACCACTTTAACATATTATAGAATGTTACAATAAGCGAATAAAACTGAAATTATTGTTTACACTGTTAGAACTTTCACGACTTAAAAATTACTGTATACAAGTAAGTTTGATGCCATATCTAAATTCCAAATAAAGGACACAATAATTTGGCTCCATATCAAATACATTATCAATATAATATCATAATTCAATCAACAACTCTTTAATTCGACAAAATCCCTCCAAGATTAGTCGAATGGTATATCTAGCCATGATTGTTGGCTGCATGTAAAAGTCTACATTATGTTACATATGCAAGAATCCGACTCATCATCTTCAGAATCACTAACCTCACTGAAAACACAAAAAAAAAAAATATCAAAGAATACAAAATTAGTTTCAATGGGAGTCTAATAAAAATCTCTAAATCAAAATGGCTAAAATCATTTGCACCTCACAAGACACTAATTACATTACATTATGCACATCCGAAGAACAATTTCATTAAGATAAAAAACGTAACACCGATCTAATCAATAACATAGCCACGTGTGCAAAAAAAAAAAAAAAAAAAAAAAAAAAAAAAACGTAACTTTAAGCAATAGGAATTGTCTTAATAACGCAAGAACTAAAACATATGATCAAGAACAATAATGGCTTAATAAGATCTAACTATAAACCTAACCAAATCCAAGAAGAGAACTTTATGTATATATCATACAAATCTCGATTTGTTCTTATATTCCACAAATTATAAATTCATTGATAAAATTGTAAGGAATTTGATGAAGCGATTTAGGGAGAAGTTGCATTTACCTTGGTTGATATTCCAAAACTTCTGTAAGATCATGTCCATTCCTATCATTCCACTGCACTTTTCTGTGTTTCTTCACTGATTTTTTGGATAAGCCGCCTTTTTTAGGCAATAAAAGTTTCTTCGATTCATCTTCTTCATCTTTTTCTGCTTTTTCTCCATTCATTCCATCTCGTTCTTGATTTCCGTTTTCCATAAGCTTCGATTCAACTCCGGATTTGTCCATTTACATATAAACAATGTATGCCGAATCGGAAACTAAGAAAACTTCAATTCAACTCCAGAAACATCGCAAATCTGAATCCAGTTGCTGAAATCAAAAGACTCAGGGTTTCAGATTGAAACTTGAGTAAGTTGCAAGATTTATGATGACGAAATACGAATCGGTCTTGATTACTCAAAGGGTCAACGTCAATTTATCGAGGAAGAGAGCATTGAAGAAACCCACAATTATTCGAATTAAATTGTACCCAAAACGGCAACATCAAGAAGTCTAACAGATTTCAACAACAACATGAAAGTTTGACTCTTTCAATCAAACCCAGAAAGTATAAAGTATGAAAGACGAAACGAATCTAGGGTTAACACGCAAATAAGGAAAGAAGAAGAAGAAGAAGAAGAAGAAGAAGAAGTTAAAATCAAGAATGGGGGAGTTGTAAAAGAGAGTTTGAGAGAATTTATGCAGAAACCCTAGAGATCAGAAAGCATGAAGGATTTGGGGGAGAGAGTGTATGGGCTATGGAGCTGTACGTTTACTTTGATCTCCATTAAAAAGGCAATAATGATTTTTTATTATAAAATAAAATAATTGCTGAAAACAAAAGGAAAATATAGAAGGGGGTAAAGATGATCAGTAATCAACGGTTGAGATTTGATTTACTGAAAATGGGAAACTTTCAGGTCGTTAATCTCGTTATCAACGCATGTCCTGCTATGAGTTGGTTTGGTTGGTGTCGTGGGGTCTTTTGTTTTCTAGCTTAATTGCCAAATTAGTTCATGATTAAAACATATTAAAAGACTTGGATTAGGATTTGTTCAAGTTGAAACAAGTTTTTGTGTTTGATTATTCGTTAGCACCATAATCCAAATGAATCGACATGTTACACAAGTTAAAATTATGATTTATATTTGTTTGGTTATAATGGTAGAAACCGCGATTAGAGAAGCCAAATAAAAAACTATATATATAAAGAAATATTAAATTGTACAATTTAAACAACTATATGAATAAATCATAGAACATGTTGATAATCGATCATATGTATAAATCATCGAATATTAATAAACATGATCATATGGATAAATTATAGAACATGATAATCGATCATATAGATAAATCGTAGAACATGTTGAAAATCGATCATATGATAAATCATAGAATATTAATAATATTTTGGATATATTAAGATTTAAACTTGGTACTTCATAGGTTGAGTTCCACGCACATTAATTGGACTATTAATTTTTCTGTGTTTGTTACCGTGTTAGAATTATGTTATGTGTCCTAGACTTTATTAGATGTATTATGATGAATATGATATTTATGTGAAAATTCGGGGGGCTTTATACAAGTTGCCTATAAGATGCGATTTGATAAATTAAATACATAATTTGAAAGAAACTTGAGGAATCTTTAATGGTTATCTCATACAAAATAAACTTTAGAGTAAATTAAATGAACGATTTATGTGGTTTGAGGTAATCTTATTTGATTTTTATTTAATTATTTTATTTTTTGTAACTTGGACTATTTATGTACCTTATTGTTGTTTAGATTTGGGTACTAAGGGACTTCAATTAGTTATTTTCCTCTTAATTATTTTTTTTAATGATTCTTTAATTCTTTTTATACTATTTAAATTGTTATTATATGAAGTAAATTAATTATTAGGGTGGGGCACCCCACATTCACTTGAATCTCTCTCTCACTCATTCACACACACACACGCTCTCTCTCTTTCTCTCTCTCTCTCTCTATATATATATATATATATATATATATATATATATACACACACACATTAGACGAATTCTCGTGCGTTACGCAGCGAAGATTAAAAACATGTTGTAAAAATATTGAAAAATATATGTTTAAAATGGTTATGTTATTGATATTAACTTTGAGATAATATTTTTACACTAATTGATATATATATATATATATATATATATATATATATATATATATATATATATATATATATATATATATATATATATATAATCTCTATTATTTTGAACAATAATATTCATTAACATCAACCAACATTCATCATTAATAGAACTAAATATAATTTTCTATTTAGTATTATTTTAACAATTATTATTATTGATTAATTATATTTTTACTTATACGATCGTTTTCTAATTTCAGTAATAATGCCCATTTAAAATACAATTTATTTATAGCTAAATGTAATTTATAATTTGATGTTATTATCATTTAAAATTGTTATTCGTTAATTTTAAATCACTTATTATTAATAATAAGTTAAAGAAGACTTTTAAGAAACACTTAATAATATTATTAAAATATGAAACATACACTAAATAATAAAGTGATAAAATAGAGAATTTGCATTTCAAAAGATACTTGCATGGATAATATGACATATCCATGTAATTTGATATTATTATTTATAATTATTGCTTATTAATTTTAAAACCATTTGTTATTATTAATAAGTGAAAGAAACTTTTACAAAACACTTATTATTATAATTAAAATGTTAAACATACACTAAAATATAAAGTGATAAGATAGACAATTTGTATTTAAAAAAAAAAATAGTTTACATTTTTAATATGGATAATATGACATATCCATGATTTTTAATTAATTATTGTTTTGAATCATCATGAACATACAAACATATATACAATAGTTAATTAAATATTATATATATCACCTTCCATAACATATGATCGATAACATGAATCTAATCTAATTTACATTAAAATTTCAATCACAACATACAATGCTATTCTTAAAAGAATATTTAGATCAAGAAAATACAAAAAAGAATTAGTATATAACAAACTTACAAATTAAAAACTTCAATATAATAACATGGCTCGAAAATTGTTTAAAGCCCTCAAACCAACACAAAAAAACTTTAAACTTGTTTTCTTTGTGAATTTTGTATGTAATTTGTATTTGTGTGTCTACTAAAAAAGATTGACATTTTCATAGTAGAGTATCCATTAATTGTTTATTAAATATATTATATAAGTTATAAAACTTTTGAATTGTTAATCATTATTAAGAGACTTTTGAGTGGTATTCATCAAAATATAAGGTTTCAAATGCATGAGGTTCAAGGAAAAATACTAGCTTTATAAGTATGTATGATATATATATATATATATATATATATATATATATATATATATCCAACCAACTAGCAAACCATTGTTCTTCCCCCCATATCAAACAACATTGTTCCTCACTTTCGATTAAGCACCTCAATTACCTTTGATTCTCCTACTATGAAACCTATTATTCAGGGCGGCGATACCTCCTGCAATAGTAGAGTTTCAATCTTCTTGATGCACCTATCGTAATTTGCTCTTAGTTTTATAAGGGATGGGAACATCATGACTACATTTAGAGATTTGTAACTACTCATCGATCGTAACTTTGATGTTCTTGTTGGGTAAAATTACCACCTCGAACAACACATAAAAAGTGGTTACAGGCGGTGATGGTCGAATCTGATCCACCGAGATGGTTGCGTATTCCCACTATCAAATTAACAAGATTCAAGCTAAATAAGATAACCCTGACAACATGTACAAACCTAAAGTGTCGTTTGTCTTCATATATCCCTTTCTTATCTCTCAATCTTCGATAACCATCCTCCATTTATGTAATATCCCGATGATGAGGTATTTTCAATTTTAACCCTATATATGAAAGAATATTGCATTTTGACCCTTGGGCTTGAGAAAGTTTGCAAGAATCGCCCATAGTGGCATTTTGGTGATTTTGGCCAAAGGCCTAGCACACTGGCCCATAGTGGCATTTTCGTATATAAGCATCATTATCACCTCATTTCTCATTCCCTTATTAGCCTCTATCTAAGAAAACGTCCCTCTAGCTGACCCTAAGTGACAAGAGTGCATCTTGATCTTATCTTTTTATTTAATGGTATTCTCGAAGAAGAAGAAGAAGAAGAAGGTGGTGGAAAGATCTTGGAGCTTGGAAGTAACTTGGATATGAGATTAACTCCTTTCTTGCAACCTCCAGGAGGTAAAAAGATCACACTTTACCATACTATCTTATAGATCTAGCCATTTCTTCATTTAGGTCATTTTCAGTCCCAACTATGATGATTCTTGAGCATGGCATGATCCCAGTCGAATAAAGTCATCCTTTCAGACCTAATCAGGGGTCTTGAGTCATAAAAATGTGGTCTTGATGCTTTATTTTCCCCCATGCATGCTCTAGAAGGTCTTAAGGTGTTAAGAAGTTGAGTCTTAGTGGTTTTAGCCTTGGCACTTAATGGGCATGCAAAGTCATAAAGTTGGAAACTTTATGACTCTTAGTGGTTTTAGCCTTGGATCTGAAATTCAGCTATGAGAGCTTAATATGTTAAGCTCTTATTGAGGAAAGGATATTATGAGTGTATGTCGTGCGTACCCCAGCATGTGTCGCACGCACGTGGTCAACCTCCCAACACTGGTCAAAGTAGGATTACACCCAATGTAGGAGCTGAGTACGCCCCGTGTACTCAACTGAGTAGACCAAGTTGACTACTTGACCCGTTGACTTTGACTTTGACTTCGACCAGGGTTGGCCACTGCTTTGTGTTATAAGTCAATAGATCGGTGTATTCTAACTGAAAGGTTGTGTGTCAGGGCATTCTAATCGGAAGGTTGTGGATTGGGTTAATCCAACTAGGAGGTTGTGGATCTGTTATGTATTGGGAAGTTATCCGAAAGGTTGTGCGACATGGCATTCCAACCGAAAGGTTGTGGGACAGGGGTAATCCAACTAGGAGGTTGTAAGCCCATTATATGTTTGATTATATGTTGTGTGGTGGTACTTTGGGGGAAACTCACTAATCTTTGGCTTATAGTTTTAGTTTATGGTTTCAGGTACTTCCGAGGATTGTCGGAAGGCGAAGGCGTGATCATACACAACTTCTTTTTTATGTATCTGGGTCTTGGGGAAAACTCTAATTTGAAATAATACTTTTGAAACAATGACTATTTTAGTAAACAATGATGATGAATGGTTGATTTTAGAAAATTTTAAATTATTGTGATTTTTTAGTGTTACAAGTTAGTATCAGAGACTTGGTTTGAGAGAAATAGACGAGCATTCATGTGAATCCAGACTCAAACTAGGGAATTGCAAAAGTTTTTTAACTAATTTTCAAAAAATTGTTTTCAAAAGTAAACACGGAAGGATGCGATGTGTACGATCAGCTGGAGTAAAAAGTAAACCCGAAATTACCCATACTGTTATTTGTTATTATGTTTATGATAGAACAACATGCTAGTGATAGGCTAGGGATCTTCATGAATTGCATGATAGAATTGTCTGGTGATTGATGCCTGATAGCCTAGGGTTTCTTTCTTGTATGGAATTAACATCATTATTGTTGTGATATTTTGGAGAGGAATGGGTTGGGACTGTGTGACATTCCCATTTTTATGGCCAGAAAAGATCGATTTTGTTTATGCTTTGTTTAAAAATCAAAGTAACATTTTAAGTAAAAGTGTTGCGGAATTTGTCCCAAAACAAAATATGATAAAGATTTATCAAAAGCATTTCCAAAGAAATGTATTTCATTAAGAGATTCGGGATGTCATGTTCGATACATATCAAAAGCATAAACAGTACAACATAAGCCTTACTACATTATTTCGTATTAACAGGCCTATAATCCCTTATCTCTCATCTAAACATCTATGCTCATGCGCCACTACCTGTAATGCAAGAAACTGAGTGGTTCAGGCTTGGGAGCATGGTGAGCACATAGGGTTTTCAACCCACAATAAATAAGTTTATTAATTTCATCAATCAACAACAACCCGATTACCCATTCCCATTATCCTCTCATTACGTCCCTAAACACCTATCATAAGGGACCTAGCCTAAGGATCATCATCATGATGGACACTACTGCTAAGGGGATTCCTCAGCAATAAATGTCATTAAGGCAACCATGTAGCGGATGGAGTACTGCAGGTAAACACACAGTTCAAATAAACACCTACAGGTTGCGAGTCTGCTAGTATTCCAATGGATTGTCTAGAATAGTCTGTGGTCGTCTATACTCTGCTAAATGACTGGATCATCAATAACATCTATAACGAGGCCTCTCATTATTTTATTTGGTCACACATCAACTATTACATCTACCCATGTTTCATCCAGCATAGATAGTGTGACAACCCGATATTTCAACTCTTTGTAATGGCCTAATAGGTCAAGTATTGTAACCATTTCTGAGTTAATAAAAATTTACGTTGATAATAAAATGACCAAAAAGTTTCTATTAAATTACCTACTATGTTTTATATCATTAAACCGGGATCGTACGTAAAAAGAATGCCCAAAACCCGACTTCGTATATTAAAGTTAAGATTTTTCCAAATTTGGCTTAGCATCAGACAGCTAAAAACTCGAATCGAAGATCGAACGAATTTTGGCCGGAATGACCTAAACGAGAATTGAAGGTCTCGACAATGGTATTTAAGCGGTAAAAAGTCTGGCAAAAACCGACGTCAGATAAAGAAGTTATGAATTTTTAAAGAAATTCCTTGATCACGTCATTTTAATAAATAAATAATAAAAATAATTTCGGAATTTGCCGACGGAATCTAAACGACAGTTGTAGAGTACGGTCTCACCTTCGCGGGGATATAAGAACGTCGAAAACGGAGTTCGTATGAAGAAGATATGAATTTTTGAAGTTTATTAAATAAATTATATATTTATTTAATTAAAAATCCGGTATTATCCGAAGGGGGAGTCAGCGTACTCATCCGAGTTACGCGCCGCGTAACCCCGTACGCCCCGCATACGCGAAGGCCTTGGCCTCGGATCGTCCACGTCGCCCCTATGCAAGCCTACCCCCCCCCCCCCCCCCCGTCCCATCCGAAGTCCGAGGCAGTCGAGGACTCGGTCATGCGTGACGTACGCGTACGCCCCGCGTACCGAGGCGGTTCCAGCCTCCTATAAATAGGATGCGAGGGTTTTCGGAAAATTTGCTCATTCTCTCTCACTTTCCTTGCGTTTTGCCTCGTTTTCCGTGCCCGCACTACCCCGAAGCCCTGGTCATTTTGTGCAAGTCCCGAAGGTCGATTTTACTCCCGAGATTCCCAAGAATCCCGAGAAAAATCCGTTTCCCGAGACGAAACTCTGCCCGGTTTTCCATCTCGCTATCTTCAAACTTTCAAGTGAGTTCATACCCCTTAATTAACCCTTTTTAAATATTCTAAACGCTTTTATATGCTTTCTAGGGGGGGGGGGGGGAATACAAGTAAAACACACGACTACTATCGGGTGTTATATATAAAGATTATTATACACTTTTATTAAGTAGAATCATATGTGATTTATAAACTTTATAGGGAACTCCCGTATACAAAATATATTACAATAGTATTCTATCTTTACAAACTATAAATTGTTGTAGTGCATGTATAAACTAAACATTTTTCCTAGATTTAAAGTATATGTGTCTATCTTAGGCTCTACAAAAATCTATGCTCTCATAACAAGTGATTCCTTTGCTAGATATTCTAAAACAAACGAGGCACACTTTTAGAAAACTATAATTGGTATAGTTTTATGAGGATATTACTAACTTTTACATACTAGAAACACGATTTTAGAGAAATCACTTTCATGTACAATAACAAACGAACATTTCAACACGTAAATCTGTTTTTATACTACGGTTCTGTGAGACATTTACTTCACGTACGTTCGAGTACGCATTTCAAGTCCTGTATTATATACCAGAATCCCTTGGAGGGGGAGCATGGTGTTTGTGTATAGATCTATACGGGCTTGACAACCCGTGCCCTGACTGTTAGCTACAGTCCACCGTTTGGGGTGACAAACATCATAACATTCCAACACCTGAAAAACGTTGTGTATAGGCATCGCAAGTCAATAGTATGGTTATAAAGCTCACAGGAAGTATTAAAAATACATTGATTTACGAAGTTTTCAAACATATTGGTTATTTTTACACTTACATACATTTTTGGAAACAAACTTTGGTCTCGAAGGAAGACTACACTTATACTAGTAGAAAATATAGGATTTTCTAAAAACAAACAAACAAGGATAAGACATTTCATTTCATACAAACATTGTCATTAAATGCTTATGAAACTCACCAACTTAAATGCTGATCTACTCTTTCAAAATTACTTGTATGTCCCAGGGATTCAGTAACTACAGGTATCATTATGCTTTTGATGAAGGGGTGCTGTGGTGCCAGTTTAATCTCTTATTTTGACATCATATTTGTAATTGGTTTTTGAACATGTAACTTTTGACAAATGTAAACTTTCAATTATATATATATATATATATATATATATATATATATATATATATATATATATGTATATATATATATATATATATATATATATATATATATATGATGGTTGTATTGCTTTCTTTACTATGTATTCACTTGTTATGTTACCACATGAAGTCATCCGCCCCCAAACGTTTCCGTCGTTCAGGTTTGGGGGTGTGACAGATAGCAAGTATACAGATAATATGCACACACAACATGTAATTTATATAAAATACTTCATATCTATGTGTAAGATGAAAGTAAATATGCACTCACCTGAAAAGGTGGTGATTCTGCACTCGGACAGCGCTTCGATACTCTCAAAACAATTTTCCTTCGATAAAACATAGTATCAATACCACTAGGGTTTAGTCTAACGACAACTGTGACTAATTAATAGTCTAGCTATTATTATTATTATTATTATTATTATTATTATTATTATTATTATTATTATATAAGCGTTAAACAACACTCTATATAACTCATAATAATATCTCAAATAATTATTTTAAGGTCCTAATAATGTTACTATATTAAAACATAAGCTATATTTAAGATAGGTTAGGCGTAGCTCACTTACAGCGGGTTTTTTTTCTCAAAACCGGGCTTCGCTGGAGCAACGTTTCCTAGCCGAAAGGCTCTTTTCTCAGGGCTTCAGGAGCCTCGGGGCTTCCTTCGGGTGCTAGGGGGTTTACCTAGACCTTAGGGGGGGGGGGGGGTTAGGATAGGCTAGAGAGAGGGTGTAAAGAGAGAAAGAAGTGGGGAAAGGTGTGAGAAATGAGAGAACCCGACACTTCTATTTATAGGGTGAAATCCTGACGGACTCATCGAGTCAGTCCCACATGTCATCATCTGATGGCTTTCCTTGGGGAGAAATCCTTGGCCCATATTCAGCCACGTTACCCCCTTATGCAGCAGCACCCTGCCGACTTCTAAACCCCGTAACTTTCCCATAAGAGCTCCGTTTTTCACGTTCTTTATATCCACGCGTAGGTAAAAACAAGATCTACAACTTTCATTTTGACTTCGTCGGCTAACTCTCGACTGATCTTAAATTTAACAGTAGGAGGAGATTAGACTGCTAAATGGCCGCGAAGAATTCATAACCCCTTCATACGGACTCCGTTTTCATCTGTATTTTTACCGTTGAGTTCCTATTAATGAGATCTTCAACTCTCATTTAGGTCACGTAAGCCAAAAACCGCTCGAACTAAAATTCTAGTTTCGGGCTGTACACTGCTAAGCCGGAACTTTAAGAAAATCATAACTTCCTCATACGAAGTTAGATTTGGGCGTTCTTTTTATGGATATTTTCGGTTTAACATACTCTAAGACTTTGGTTTAGATTACTAAGGCTAACAATTCTTCTATCATAAATTCACTTTTTACGCTTCCCGATGTCGTGCCAGTTCCGTCGCGAAACTTCGACGGGTCATAACTTCTTCGTTATAAATCGGATTTTGGCGTTCTTTATATCCACGCAATCCCTGTTTTAACCACTAAAACTTTATGTAAAGATATAGAACTTATATCACACTTTAATTTTGATGCTTATTTTTATTCTTTATTAATTATATCTTTATAATTAAGTAATAAGCACACAAATACACATAATTCACATAAAATTCAAATATTTCATCTTTATTACTTCAAAAAGAGTTACAATAGTTGACCTAGACTATTACATTGTCTAAAAATTCCTTAGGCCCCAAACGTGGGCATTACAATTCTCTCATCCTTAGGATGATTCCGTCCCGGAATCATGCATCAGCAAACAGATGTGGGTAGCGACTCATCATATCACTTTCTGTTTCCCAAGTGAGATTCGGCCCATTCAAAATTTTCCATCGGACTAGTACTAAGTCGACCATCTTGCGTCGTAACTTCTTAGTCTTACGGTCAACAATTGTCTCAGGCTCTTCGATCAGCCTTTTATTCTCATCCATTCTTAACTCTGAGATCGGGATTATGTTGGGAACTTCTCCCGTGAACTTCCTCAAATAACACACATGGAAGGTGTTATGAATACCATCGAGTTCTTCGGGCAATTCCATCTTGTAAACTTGGTTCCCAATCTTCTGAAGAACTTTAAATGGTCCAATAAGCCTTGGACTCAGCTTTCCTCGTTTCCCGAATCATATAAGTCCTTTCCACGATGAGACTTTAAGCAAAATGGAATCCCCAACTTCAAAAGTCATTGGTCATCTTTTCTTGTCAGCATAGCTCTTTTGACGACCCTGAGCTGCTAACATCCTTTCCCTAATTACTTTCAACTTCTCAGCAATCTCATGGACCCATAAACTGCTTCTCTCCGGCTTCAAGCCAATAAGACGGCGTACGACACTTCTGTCCGTACAAAGCTTGATAAGGCGCCATCTTGATGCTCGAGTGAAAACTATTGTTGTAGGAAAATTTTTCCAGAGGTAAGTGCTCGTCCCAATTCCCTTGGAACTCAAGGGTACATGCTCTCAGCATATCTTCCAGTGTTTGAATCGTTCTTTCGCTATGACCATCAGTTTGTGGATGGCAAGCCGTACTCAAACATAATTTCGTACCCAATTCTTCTTGCAGATTCCTCCAAAACCTTGACGTGAAACGACTATCACAATCTAATACAATTGTACGAGGAACACCGTGAAGTCTTACCATCTCTTTCACGTAAGCATTTGCGAGCTTATCCATAGAACACTTCTCGTTGGATGCTATGAAGTGTGCTCTCTTAGTGAAACTATCCACGACTACCCAAATCATATCGTGACCGTTCTTTGTCCTGAGCAGTTTAGTCACAAAATCCATGGTGATGTCTTCCCATTAACCTGTTGGTATAGGTAAAGGTTCTAAACTCCCATACGGTTTCTGATGTTGTACCTTAACTCTTGCACATGTCACACACTCGGCTACATACTTCGCAACATCGAGTTTCATCGTCAGCCACCAGTAGTAAGGTTTTAGGTCCTATACATTTTAGTGCTATCGGGATGAATCGAGTACATGGTCTTGTGTGCTTCTTCCATTAGAAGATCTCTTATTCCTCCCGTCTTAGGTACCCAAATCCGATCTTGGAATACCTTCAGTCCTCGACTGTTTGTGCCGAACACTAACGTTTTGCCCAAACGTTCTTCTTTTCTGTCATTCCTCTCTAAAGCTTCTTCTTGGGCTTTCCTGATACTTTCCACAATCGTCTAGACGACTTCGATTCTCAACGCTCTTGGCCTTTTCCTTTCAAGGTTGACTTTCCGACTGAGAGCATCAGCAACAACATTTGCTTTACCGGGGTGGTAAAGTATCTCAAAGTCATAGTCCTTGAGTAACTCTAGCCAGCATCGTTGCCTCATGTGCAATTCTTTCTGATTAAAGAGATACTGGAGACTCTTATGATCAGTGAAAAGCTTGCAGTTCGTGCCGTAGAGGTAATGCCTCCATATCTTTAGAGCGAAAACTACCGCTGCTAACTCCAGATCATGAGTGGGGTAGTTCTTTTCATGCTCTTTCAATTGTCGAGATGCGTATGCTATCACCTTTTCTCTTTGGGTCAGAACACAACCCAATCCGACTCTAGATGCATCACGGTATACCGCGAAGTCTTCAACTCCATCGGGTAGAGAAAGTATCGGTGCTTCACATAACTTCTTCTTTAGCTTCTCGAATTCCTCATCATGTTTCTCACTCCACATATATATAGCTCCTTTGTGGGTCAAAGTTGTCAATGGAGCAGCTATCGAAGAAAAGCCTTTAATAAACAATCGGTAATATCCGGCTAATCCTAGAAAGCTTCAAATCTCCGTCGGAATCTTTGGACGTTCCCACTTCATTACCACTTCGATTTTTGATGGGTCAACCATTATCCCTTCTTGGTTAACCACATGACCCAAGAATTGGACTTCTCAGATCCAAAAATCACACTTGGAGAACTTAGCGTAAAGCTTCTCCTTCTTTAACACTTCCAACACTTCCCGCAAATACTTGCCATGCTCCTCTCGGCTTTTCGAGTAGATCAGAATGTCGTCGATGAACAGTATCACATATTTATCGAGGAATGGTTTACAAAACCTATTTATCAAATCCATTAATGTTGTCAGAGCATTGGTCAGTCCAAACGACATAACCAAGAACTCGTAGTGTCCATATCTTGTTCTAAATGCAGTTCTCTCAATATCTTGCTCTCTTACCTTCAGCTGATGATATCCTAACCTAAGATCGATCTTTGAGAAGTAGCTCGAACCTTGCAGCTGATCGAATAGGTCATCAATCCTCGGCAATGGATACTTGTTCTTCACTGTTGCCTTATTCAACTCTTGGTAGTTTATGCACATCCTCATGCTTCCGTCCTTCTTCTTCACGAATAACACCGGAGCTCCCCAGGGAAATGAACTAGGTCAAATGAAACTGTTGTCAAACAACTCCTGAAGTTGCATCATGATTTCCTTCATCTCCGTCGGTGCTAGTCGGTAAGGTGCCTTTGTTATCGATGTTGTACCTGGTAACAAGTCTATTCGAAACTCCACTTGCCTATCTGGTGGTAATCCGGGAAGATCTTCGGGAAAGAATTCCAGATAATCACATAGGGCCGGTATGCTCTGCACCTCCTTCTTCTCCTTCTTAGCATCGATAACAAATGCCAAATATGATGCACATCCTTTAGACAAAACATTTTTTGGCTTTCATCAGGGTGATGATTCCAGAATGTACTCTGTGTTTGTCCCTCGACACCATAAATGACTCTTTTCCGGGTGGGTTCACCCTTACTATCTTCTTTTAGCATAATATCTCGGCATTATTGGCACTAAGCTAATTCATACCCAAAACAATGTCGAAACCATTTAACTCTATGGGTAATAGCTCTTCGTGGAATTCGTTTACGTTTAGGTCGATGACTACATTCTTAATACGATTACTAACAGGTACGAACTTGCCACTGGCAACTTCTACAATCAAGGCATTATCAAGTTTTTCTACAGGTAATGCTAGTTTCCCACCAAATTTACACGAAACAAAGGAGTGGTTAGCTCCGGAATCAAATAGTATATTGGCAGGCAAACCATTTACATGAAAGGTACCTAAAGAGACATATGTTGCCTCCTATGCAGCCTTGAGTGTCATCTGGAAGGATCTCACCTTCAGCTTCGGTGGAATGTTGGGTCTTCCCGCATCTTTCTTCTTTGGGCAATCCTTAGCAATATGCCCTTCTTCACGGCACTCGTAGCACACCCTCTTGTTGATGGTGCACTCATTGGCATAGTGCCCCATTTTCCCACACTTGTAGCAGGTTTACTTCCTCGCAACATATTCCCGAGTGCTTCTTCTTGCACTTCTCGCACCATTTCAATTCATTTCCTCCTCCCCGAGCTTCTTTGAACTGAACTTGATCTTCTTTTTGATGGGTTTAGCAGACCCTTCAAATTTCCTCTTCTCGCCAACCTCAACCTTGCTGGCAGCTCTTCCCTTAATCATATCGTCCACAGACTTGGCAACCCAGATAGCTGCCTCCAGAGTATGTGTCTGACGCACTGGCACCGCATACTCCCATGGAAGTCCCTTTGTGTACTTATCAATTTTCGTCAGCTCATCCCGAACAAGACGCAAGGCAAACTCCATCTTTGATGTGAAGTTGTTCGTGTATTCATCGATTGACATGCTTCCTTTCTTCAGGGTCAGGCATTGGTTCTCTAGCTCGAGCAAGTTTTGAGTTGAGCAATACTTACGTTTGAATTGCACCAGAAACTCTGACCATGTCAGTTGTAGGGGCTCATTGGGGCTCAGAGTCTTCCCCAAGGTATTCCACCAACCTAAAACGCATCCTCGAAACTGACGCACTGCAAAGGTGGTTTGTAACTTGCCATTGCAACCGCACGTCATAAAGGCTAACTCCATTTCTGAGTTCCAATCCATGGCTCTGATTGGATCTTCCTTTCTAGTGAAAGTCGATGGCTTGCAAGTCAAAAAATACTTATACTTGCATCCATTCCTCTCGACTCCGTCATCTTGGTTGTTTTGTCGAACTATTGGTGGGTTGACTTGACCAATGGTTCCATTGTAGTTACCCTCCTCAGTCCGCCCTTCGTTCAACTCAGATTGTTCGATCTGTATGGTCGCTTCCTCTTGATTTTGTTGGAGCAAATGTCTGGTTTCCTCCATTTGATGATCCAACATCGCCTGGATCATCGCTTGCACTCCGGCCATCGTTGTTGGCTCAGCAGTGGCTACCACAACTGGTATTTGCTCAATCACTGGGGGTTGGTTTTTATTCCCATTTGCATTCATGTTTCCGCTACGGGTCCTTGCCATATTGAGCTATACACCGAATAAGGTGAATTTAGATCTTTATTTAGGACTGATGTTCAAATCATCCTTATCTCTCCAAAACATTTACATTCTAGTTCTAATATCGTAGTCGTACGTTTACAATCCTAAACACATAAGATTTCCAGATCCGGTCGGCAATAGCCCATAGATCCGAACAAATAACAACATATCAGGCACAAAGCATTTAGCACATAAAAGCATTTTAGGCATAATTCCTAAAATAAGCTAGTGCTCACATCTCACAGTCATTGCTTAGCATTCTAAGTTTAAGTCTAAAAATCCTACAAAATCCTAGTTCGCTTAAACTAATGTTCTGATACCAACTGTGACATCCCCATTTTCACGGCTAGAAAAGACCGATTTCGTTTATGCTTTGTTTAAAAATCAGAGTAACATTTTAACTAAAAGTGTTGCAGAATTTGTCCCGAAACAAAATATGATAAAGATTTATCAAAAGTATTTCTAAAGAAATGTATTTCATTAAAAGACTCGGGATGTCATGTTCGATACAGATCAAAAGCATAAACAGTACAACATAAGCCTTACTACATTATTTCGTATTTACAGGCCTATAATCCCTTATCTCTCATCCAAACATCTATGCTCATGTGCCACTACCTGTAATGCAAGAAACTGAATAGGTCAGGCTTGGGATCCTAGTGAGTACATAGGGTTTTCAACCCACAATAAATAAGTTTATTAATTTCATCAATCAACAATAACCCGATTACCCATTCCCGTTATCCTCTCATTACGTCCCTAAACACCTATCATAAGGGACCTAGCCTAAGGATCATCATCATGATGGACACTACTACTAAGGGGATTCCTCAGCAATAAATGTCATTAAGGCAACCATGCAGCGGATGGAGTACTGCAGGTAAACACACAGTTCAAATAAACACCTACAGGTTGCGAGTCTGGTAGTATTCCAATGGATTGTCTAGAATAGTCTGTGGTCGTCTATACTCTGCTAAATGACTGGATCATCAATAACATCTATAACGAGGCCTCTCATTATTTTATTTGGTCACACATCAACTATTACATCTACCCATGTTTTACCCAACACATTTTGTAGATATAAAATACATATACAGTTTAACTCAATTAAAATATGTAGAAAATTATTCATCCAGCATAGATAGCAAGTATACAGATAATATGCACACACAACACGTAATTTATATAAAATACTTCATATCTATGTGTAAGATGAAAGTAACTATGCACTCACCTGAAAAGGTGGTGATTCTGCACTCGGACAGCGCTTCGATACTCTCAAAACAATTTTCCTTCGATAAAACATAGTATCAATACCACTAGGGTTTAGTCTAACGTCAACCGTGACTAATTAATAGCCTATTATTATTATTATTATTATTATTATTATTATTATTATTATTATTATTATTATTATTATTATTATTATTATTATTATTATTATTATTATATAAGCGTTAAAAAACACTCTATATAACTCATAATAATAGCCCAAATAATTATTTGAAGGTTCCAATAATGTTACTATATTAAAAGCTATACTAAAGATAGATTAGCATAGCTCACTTACAACGGGTTTTCTCAAAACCGGACTTCGCTGGAGCAACATTTCCGAGCCGAAAGGCTCTTTTCTTGGGGCTTCGGGAGCCTCAGGGCTTGCTTCGGGTGCTAGTGGGTTTACCTAGACCTTAGGGGGGTTAGGATATGCTAGAGAGAGTGTAGAGAGAGAAAGAAGTGGGGAAAGGTGTGAGACATGAGAGAACCCGACACTTCTATTTATAGGGTGAAATCTTGACGGACTCGCCGAGTCGGTCCCACGTGTCATCATCTGATGGCTTTCCTTGGGGAGAAAGCCTTGGCCCATATTCAGCCACGTCACCCCCTTTTGCAGCAGCACCCTACCGACTTCTAAACCCCGTAAATTTTGCATACGGGCTCCGTTTTGATGTTCTTTAAATCCACGCGTAGGTAAAAACAAGATCTACAACTTTCATTTTGACTCCGTCGGCTAATTCTCGACCGATCTTAAATTTAATAGTAGGAGGATATTAGACTGCTAAATGACAGCGAAGAATTCATAACTCCTTCATACGGACTCCGTTTTCGTCTGTCTTTTTACCGTTGAGTTCCTATTAATGAGATCTTCAACTCTCATTTAGGTCGCGTAAGCCAAAAACCGCTAGAACTAAAATTCGAGTTTCGGGTTGTACACTGCTAAGCCGAAACTTTGAAAAATCATAACTTCCTCATATGAAGTCAGATTTGGGTGTTCTTTTTATGGATTTTATTTGTTTAACATACTCTACGACTTTGGTTTAGATTACTAAGGCTAAAAAGTCTTCTATTATAAATTCACTTTTTACGCTTCCCGGTATCGTGCCGGTTCTGTCGCGAAACTTCGACGGGTCATAACTTCTTCTTTATAAATCGGATTTTGGCGTTCTTTGTATCCCCGGAATACTTGTTTTAACCACTACAAATTTATGTAAAGATATCGAACTTATCTCACACTTTAATTTTGATGCTTATTTTTATTCTTTATTAATTATATCTTTATAATTAAGTAATAAGCACACAAATACACATAATTCACATAGAATTCAAAATATTTCATCTTTATTACTTCAAAAAAGAGTTTCAATAGTTGACCTAGACTATTACATTGTCTAAAAATGCTTAGCCCCGAAACCCAGGCGTTATAGACTGTAGGTGAGATCTGTGCAGGTATCTTCTCCTAATATCACAATACAAAAGAGAAGATAGCTGTTAGTCGACGTCCGGGAGGAGTTCCCTGGACGAAGTTCTGACGATCAAGTTAGTATGACATCTGAGAGAGATTATAGTAGATCACAGTGAAAAAAGAATTACGTCCCCTTCTTTGTGAGGCAGAAGGGTCCTTTTATACCTATTGTAGAAGCGTGTCCCTCAACTGATTCTATTGAGCATTCCCTCGTGAGGTGCGACATGGCGGACCCATATTGGAGGGTCCTCCGCCACATCTTTTGCCTCATTCCCTCATTGGCTAGAGGGAGATCTTTTAATTGTTATGAAAATCATGACTATCATCTAATGGGTAAGTGGAACTCTCTTATTGGTCCCACATTTTCTAGGATGTAACTTCCTGGAGAAGAGATTAAGGCACAGCGCTACACCTTAACCGCCATACCAGTGATCTCTGCATTGGCAAGGGCTCGGACTTCGCTATAGACTAGGTTATGAATAGGCCAAGCCCGGTGTTAGTTTGACTTCCCCTTTTTTGACGTTCTCCCTGAGGGATACGTTAACAAGTCCCCTAGGCTTGTAGATGTATGCGTCGGCTTGACAACGTCACTGTACGAGCATATATTTCAACACATGTATGTTTGGGATTATCTCTAGCATCTGACAGGCTTTAGACTGCACCGTCAATGTGTGTCAGTTCCATTGCGAGACGGTCCGTAATGCCAGTTTCGCCTTAAAAATTCCCCTTTTCCCAGGCTTTCCATCCTCACATCCCCACTTTTCCTTTGTTGTATCAATTCGGGAATTTCGTTAATTTCCCTTTTTGATTACTCATCCTTTTTCGACAATAGACCGTTATGGTAGAGTCCCTACTGCAGAGGAATTCTGATTTCTGCAGGATCGCTTCGGAATCTTACCATAGGATGGTGTAATGATTCTGAAAAAGGGGTTATCGATCTATGATTTCCCTCAAGAGAAGGTGGGAGTTCCGATCCCTTTATTCGAAGCGGGGTTATACCTGCTGACATCCAATTTCTTCAACATGATTTTGGATCACTATGGCTTTTTCAATGACGAGTTGTCCCCGAGCGTTGTTAATAAGGCCATAGGTTTTGAACTGATTTGTCGATCTTTGGGTTTTATACCCACCTTCTGGGTCTTTAGTTACTTTTTTTTGTTCAACTATGAATTCTAGTGTTCATACTTTGGCGAAAAGGCGGGGCATTCATCAGTTAATCTTTAAACAAGATTCCCCGAAGAAAATTTGGCAGATGCAATGGATCTAGGTTAACCGGAACCTTGTGGTGCATGGGTTTCACAAAACACGAGACTTTCCTGACTGCCTTCGCAAACTATTCTGGAGTAACCTAAGTCTCGGCATATGAATAGGAAACATCACTGTTGTTAGGGAGAACTGGGAAGATTTCGTTCTTGTTGCGGTCGGTATGAGTGCCGCCTGGAGAGCTCGTAGGAAGATGGCGCAATTATATGTCGTAAGATACGGTATCTTCTTGTCTTCTTCTCCCCCACCCCCTCTTTTTTTTAGGGAAATGGGGGTAGAAACATGCTATCTTGTTGGCTTATGAGTTCTTATATTTGATATCTATTTGTACACGTGTTGAAGCCGAGATTTCTTTGGAGATGGCCCTACGTTGTCACTATCGGGGTAAGCTTTATCATCGGGAGATCGATCTTGTAGAAGCTATTCCTCCTCCTGTGTCTGAAAGACGCATGAGAGAGTTTGCTGGATTGCTCTTGGTGGAAGGGAGAAATGATGGTTCTAATGGACTTGCTTCGCCTTCCCGGCCAACCATTGGGGTCGTTTCCCCAGTTCGTTCATCGATTCCTGCTCCTTCTGTTTTGCATGCGGGGATACAAGCAGGAAAAGGTAATGCTAGTATTTGAAAGAGGAGGAGTTTACGTGTGGTGCCATCGTCGGACAAGGAGACCGAATCCAATGATGTGGACCTCCATCCTCGTAAGGTGCATAAGACTATGTCCAGGGCCAAGCATCTTGGTGGTATCAGGAGTATTCTTGGTGCTAAGTTTTTTGTGCTCGAGCAGAAGGAGGATGTGGTGGTGCCTAGGTCTTCAATGACATCTCCTTCATCATTACTAGTTCACTCTCAGTTGATCTGGATTCTATCTTCGTGCTTTAGGGCTAGGACCCAACAACATTATTTACAAATTAGAAAAGGGATGCCGTAATCTAACATGCAAATAATTTGAAGGTAAGTGAATGACGATTCACTAATTTTCCACCATGAAAAACAAAAAAGAGATTAAGTTTTAAATGTATTGAAAACTCCTAGATTTTTTGAGATTCATTGAACTTTTCAATGGCATGTTTAAATCTCGATATGCCCCTCAAGTTTGTGACTGGGATGCCGAGGATCACAAAGCGGGTGTGAATAACCATGCAAATGTACATGGTACCCCCAATGTTACAGTCACCTAATCGATGTGCCGGTTAGCCACACACGCTCCATCGATCTATGACAAACATTGAGTCACTCTTTCCACCTTTGCTTAGAGCCCAATTAGTGTGTTGATTAACCACACATGCTCCACTAACGTTTTAGCAAGGGTACAAAGTGTAATTTCATTGAATTGCATCAAATTCACTTTTGCCTAAAGTAACTAAGATTGGGAATTTTGTAAAAACATTTATTTACTATATAATTCATTATAATTTTAATGAGGAAAGGGTTTTCCCTATCCTACCCATTTGGCTAACAAACCTCCACTAATCAGGGAAGCGGTGGGTGAGAGTGGACACCCATATCGGATCGTTTATGTATGTTAGCGTATGCCAGACTTCGGTCCGATGTCGGGGTTAGCCCGATGTAGTTTATATGTTTCCGAACATCGGTCTGATGTCGGGGCAAGCCCGAGGAATGTTTGTATGCTTGATGTCTTTGTGATTCTTGCATGTGTATGTTATATGTTTCAGGATTCAGTCTGATGTCGGGGCAAGCTCGAGGAATGTTTAGCTTCTATATTATGTGTTATGTGTGATGGGTTTTACACAAAAGAACATCCTATGTGCTGATGCAAACCCTAAAGCTTGGATCTAGGTTTCTCTATTGTACATGAAATTCATCCAAGACTTAAGAACCCTAGATCTAGCATACATATTTCGAAATTACCATATGAAAACAGATCTAGATGATTACCTCTTCAATAATGTATTGAATCTTCTTGTCTTGGAGCTTAGAGTCACAAATGTCACTCTTCTAATGGCTTACAAACACTAAATAAGCAAGATGATGATATTGGAGAGAGGGGAGAGGCACAATTTCGGCTATGAACTCTTCTAGGGTTTCAAGTGGCCGAAAACTAGTGCCTTAGGGGTTCTATTTATACTTATGCTGCAAGGGTTTTAGTCAAAACCCTAATGGACAACTTAGGCCTTAAGCAATCCAATGAAGCTTCTGGAATAGGGCCCTTATGGCCAGAATTAGGATGGACACATCCCTAATTTCGTCCACGCCTAGTCCATAAGGCTTCTCAGCCCAATATTTAACTATCACACATTTGGCAGTTTAAGTCCCCTTTATTTAATTAACGTCTTTTAGTCATACAATTAATTCTTAATTAATTATTGTCTAATATTAATTAAACTATATGATTTCTCAATTAATATATTATTCATATAATATATTAATAAACCGTAATACCCTCTTTGTCTCTCTCTCTCTCTCTCTCTCTCTCTCTCTCTCTCTCTCTCTCTCTCTCTTTCTCCATAAATCACCCTGGCAAGTTGCTCGGGTGAAGGCAACCCAAAAGGACCATGCACAACCGGGTCAAGTACTTACCAAATATAGTTACAGGCTTAGACCGATGTCGGCGAAAGCCTGAGGAATCTTTAGCTTTTATGTTATGTATTTATGTTATATGCTTGTTTATATGTTTTGTATACTGGACCTCGGTCCGATGTCGGGCAGGGCCTGTGTCAGACTTTAGTCTGATGTCGGGTGGGGTCCGATATCGGGGCAGGGCCCAATGTAGTGGGCAATGCCCAATATATGTTATTATGTGATTATGTGTATGGTATATGATAGTTTGGGGAGACTCACTAAGCTTCGTGCTTACAATTTTCAGTTTTGGTTTCAGGTACTTCAGCTAGCAATGAGAACAACTCGGGATGACTGCATGGCACACACCACAAATTTTAGCTTGGGATGATTTACTCTGATGTTTGATACACGATTTTGATATATTGACAGTTGTTTATGATATTTTTGAGATACATGACTTATGATTTCATATGAAGAATGAAAATTATGATATATATATATATATATATATATATATATATATATATATATATATATATATATATATATATATATATATATATATATATATATTCTAAAATGAAAATTTTGGATCGTTTTTTTGGGATGTTTCACCTAGGGTGTAACACCCATAAAAATCAAGCCAATTTAAAACTTTTTCAAACATCCAAAAGTCATTAGTTATTACAAAATGTTTTTCAAAGTAGTTTAATATCAGAGTATCCCCAGAATCAAATCATAAATAATGAGATATGATGAATTGTACGATCACACCTTCGCCTTCCCACGATCATCAGAAGTGCCTGAAACATAATCAACAACTGTAAGCCCGAAGCTTAGTGAGTTTCCCCAAAATACCAACGCCATAAAAATATAACCATATCATATAACAAATACAGAACAACATGCATCGTGAGCCTTCAGCCTGACTGGGCCGCCTCAAAGAGCCTACAGCCTATCTGGACCGCTCCTCGGGTATGTTGGCCTACAGCACAAAGCAGGACTGCCTCAACCCAACCCCCAATCAAACAAACATGTGAACATAAATATCATACGCTAGCATATATATATATATATATATATATATATATATATATATATATATATATATATATATATATATATATATATAACAATCAAACCGATCTAATAGATCATATAACATAGCAACATCCTATAACCAAGACACCGACCGAACCAGGTCACTAAGCATAAACATAACCTCATCCTAACAAACAGGATGCAGATCTAACATATCAATAAGCATAGTGTCATCCTATCTACCAGGAGGCAGAACTAACATATCACTAGTCCTATCAAATAGTATGCATAATGAGCCTTCAGCCTGACTGGACTGCCTCGCAGGGCTTCAGCCTATCGAGACCGCCCTGGGTATGGTGGCCTTCAGCATAATGCAGGATCGCCTCAACCCAAACATACACATACATATGTCGACATACTCATAACACATAATCAATCAACAACATGCACATATCATACAAACCATAACAACGTACTATAACCAAGATGTAATCAATAAACATATCATGCCATAACCAGATACAATCCATAAGGTCCGGCCTTGGTGCCTTAGACCCTATTGATATAGTAAGGATAACTCACCTGACATTGCTGAAGTCCCGCAGATAAAACTCCAACTGCTGGTTGACAGCTTCCCGAACTGTCAACATCAAACAATACCTAATTAATAATTGGTTCCAAACCCAAGGTCCAACTCACACTTCAAAAGCCCAAAATCCAAGTAATGGGCCAAAGCCCAACATATGGCCCAATTTTATGAATTGGGCCAAGACCTCTACATGGTCTTTTCTTAAGGCCAATCCAATTATTATGGTCCAAACTCTTGGTATTCCTATAGCCCAATATCACATAATCATACAGGCCCAAACTATGGTCCATTTATACCATAGTTTCTAAATTGGGACTAACCCCTCATATGGGCCTGAACCTAAAGCCCATCAACCTATTCTAGTCCATATGATCATTCTTGGATGGTCCATTAATAATCCAATTACCAAAGCCCAATATAAAGGCCCAACACAAAGAGCGAGTGAAATTAAGGTTTCACATAAAATAACAATTAGGGTTAAGTCTTTCCCACTTAACCCATTAAGTCCATTATTGCCTTAAGTTAATTTACCAATGATTATAATTTAATATTCAAGTTTATTGAATAATTCCCGTATGCATGTGTCCCGATCAATTTCCACAAATTAGGGTTTTCCTACCCAATCTTAGCCCATTAGTCAATTGGTTGGCCTTTTAGGTCACTTTGGGCCTTATTGGACCATTAGGGTTCCATTGGGCCCACTAGGGTTTCTTTGGTCCCACATTGTCCAAACATCCCCCAAACGAGGTCCAAACGCAATCAAAGCACACTGCCACCTGACACGGCGACCAGTAGCGGCAGGAGGTGGCAACCACCACCTCACGGTGGTGGTGATGGATCTTCTTTTCATTATTCCTCTTTTTTTACAATTACAATGCTAAACCCCAATTAACCAACACACACAAACACATTAATAAACACACATACACTCACTAATAACACACACATACTGTCTTGCTCGTGAAGGGAATCCGGCCACCCACCTGGTGGTGTGAGGTAATGGCAGTAACATGAGGAGGCAACTATCAGTGGCACAGATGATGGTCGGTCGGCGGAAAATGGAAATATCGAGTCTCAACCCAATCGATTTGACCTGTTACTCCCATGACCACAACACTGGACCTAAACTTGTCTTTGATCTTCGGCAGTGGTGGCGATGTACCACGATTCATGAGCAACAACAACACCAACTGTCAGCGCTCTTGGTGGTGATGGCGATGAAGAACATTTATGAGGAGCGGCGGAAGAAGGCTGGAGGGTGCGTGCGACCCACCCAAGAACCACCACAGAGTCCATGATCGCTCGCCTCCGACTCTCGTGACTAGATCAATGATGGGCGGCGATCCTCCGTCTTCGTCGGCAGCAAAGGTGCGTCAGCGACCTTGGTTGATCGGAGCAGCATGAATGCGAAGGGATATGGCAGCAAGACGAAGGAGAAGAAGATGGAGGTTGGAGGATGAAGAGAGGGTTGGGTGTCGGTTGTATCATACGTTGGTTTAGGGTTACCGGGAATGGCGACCTCATATATACCATCCCTTATTAAACTTCAACCCATATTGACTATAACAACCCATCCTTTTCCTTTTTCTTTCAAAGAAGCTCCATATTTTCCCTTTTTACGACCCACCATCAAAGCTCTTTACAAATTGGGTCCAAAATTTACCATTTAGCCCTTAGCTTCCAACATCTCTTCATATTAAGTCCCAATAATTACCCGATAGTCCTTGCCCTCATAACTATTTACGAAACCCATCAGAAACTCACACTTTTAACCCTCGGAAATCAAAGTATATCATTTGGCACCTAGAAATAACCACTCCACTAATTATTATCTGATTTTTGGACTATAATAACATATAATAATAATAATAATAATTGCTGCTCGGGGTTCTGGATCTATTATTTAATTGTTCTATTTTAAATGAGATGTTACACAGGGCCATGTCTGTAGGGGATCAAAATTTCTAGAGTATATATATATATATATATATATATATATATATATATATATATATATATAGAGAGAGAGAGAGAGAGAGAGAGAGAGATAGAGAGAGAGAGAGAAAGAGAGACATCAATTTAACTTATCTAAAAATGATATGAAGCATATTTTTCTTTATATTAGTTGTTTTTGTAATATTATCGCTATATTTGTGTTTTTTTTATTATTAATAGTGAATTTTATAATGATATGTTTTTTTTTTCGATTTAATTTTGTTATATTTATGACTTTTGGAGGCCTATATTATGTTATTGCCCTAGGCCTTGCAGATCAAGACTAATGGAAGGGAAGAAATTGTATGGTCAACCATCTTATAAATACTAAAAAGAGTTAACTTTTTTTTGAATTGATTTACCATTGTCTTCGCTCATCCTCTCTCACAACTTGCATGAGGCTTATATCATCACAAAATATGCTCACCATTTAAAGTCCATCTTCGCTCAACCTCTCTCACAACTTGCATGGGGTTTATATCACAAAATATTCTCACCATTTAAAGTACTTCGAGATGAAGATTTGTGCAAAGCATGCTTCCAGAGGGGAGCAGAGGCGAACCTACCTTATTGCTAAGGGTGTCCATGGACACCCCTTGCATCTGAATTCTGTTTATGGTTTATATAAGAAATTTCATATGGACACCTGTGCCCAACACAAAGTGACACCCATGGATAACCAAAAACAAAATCGATATGATTTTGGAATTTAACTATAGTTAACAAAACATAATTATTTTAACAGATTTTGGAGTTTTCTAAATACTTTGCCATGATTTACAAGGTTAATGTAAAAAAAATATCGTTTCCATAAATATCATATTCGATGTTTAATCGTTCAAACTGTGAATAAAAACAAGTCTCAAAAGAAAAAAAACCAAAAAATCGAAATTTTCAAATTTCTTGGGTCATTGAAATTTGAAAGTCGCCAATGTCCTTAATGTCCGCCCGCGGCCACCCATTCTTTGTTTTCACCAATGTCCTTAGTGTGTATATATAAAATGAAATCAAATATAAAACAATTATAATTGAAATGTCAAAACCTATTATACGTATTGCCCTGGTTTAGAAAATAGATGTATTGTTACTGCATCATAATTGACAGCTAAGAAATGAGAAACAGTAAAATTTCTTTTATCTTTCAATTATTTTATGTTTTCATCACCCACTAAACGTAACATTGTACGATTGTTTTTTGTTTAGTTGGTAATTCTTTTCATTTAATTTCAATAAAAGAACTTGGAATAAGTTTCAATTTTTATTAATTTGATACTAATAACCATGTATTTATAGATTTTAAAAAAAAAGAACCTATTATAAACAATTGTAAAATATTATTTTGACCTTTGATTTATCAAAGTAAATACTATATTTGCCTTAAATGATATCATCGACAATCATCAACCTGATAACCAAATATTTCTGACAATTTTTTTCATCTAATTTAAATTGGATACCCTTGACTATGAATTCTGGATTCGCCACTGGAGGGGAGATTAAGGGGAACTGATTCGTATACAACAGTTTTTATCCGTACACAACATTTTATGCTTAATAATGTTATACAATACAACATTTTAAAGCATAAATTGTTGTGTATTGAGAAATTTTGTTGTGTACAAATCAGCTCCCGAGATTAAGACCGGAGAAGTAGGGTATGAAGGATTTGACATAAATTGAAATACTATTATGGGATAATGACTTGAAAGGGTAACGAACTTTCGACTTTGTTCACATTTAGTCACTAAACTTTTTTTCATTATCTATTTGCCATTGAACTATTGAAACTGTTCACATTTTACCCTTATGACCGGCTGTTACCGGTCATAAGGGTAAAATGTGAACAGTTTCAATAGTTTAGTGGCAAATAGATAACGAAAAAAAGTTTAGTGACTAAATGTGAACAAAATCGAAAGTTCGTTTCCATCTAAAAAGTTCAATGGCTAAATGTTAACAAACTTCCTATTGTATTATGTTTTACCAAATTATTTATTTTTGTTTAATTGTAGCAACATTTGTTGATGAAGAAATCTATGAAATAAAAAAACAAAATGTAACATCCGGATTTCTAGGTATCATAATTTAAGTATTTTTCTTTTGGGTTAAGAAGAGAGACTCGACAAGTTGACGCCTCAACTCGTTGAGTAAGTCGCGACTGATGACTCAGATTAATGAATGGACTCGACGAGTCGGTGAGGCGACTCGACGAGTCCGCGCTGTTGGCAGAAACCCTAAATCTTTGGGTCCGAGCCATATTTAAAGGCATTTATGGCCTTCAATTGTGACTACCTTTCCCATAAGTGAGAACTCTAGCGAGCTTGAGTGTGTAGAGTGAGAGGAAGAACTATCTTGAGCTTTTTGGTATGATTTTGCAAGAAAGGAGAAGAGTTCCAGCAAGAGGGACCAAGGAAGGTTATTGTAACTACGTATTCATGTGATGATACTCTAACCCCTTACTATGAATTATGAGTTCAGATGATGTTGTAACTACGTATTCATGAGATGTTACAAATTCTGCATGTCAAACCAATGGTCATAATTCACATCAGTGAGAATGGTTCATTTTTTTTGTAAAACCAAAATCAGATTGGAAATTTTGATTTTTTATTTTGGAAAATGTCAAACCATTGGTTTTTTATTTCGGTTTCGGTTTTTTGTTTTTTTTAAATGTATTTTCATGGTTTTTTTTTTTTATTTCATAGATTTCTTCATCAACAAATGTTGCTACAATTTAACAAAAATAAATAATTTGCTAAAACATAATACAAGAGAAAGTTTGTTCACATTTAGTCATTGAACTTTTTAGAGGGAAACGAACTTTCGATTTTGTTCATATTTAGTCACTAAACTTTTTTTTCGTTATCTATTTGCCACCAAACTATTGAAACAGTTCACATTTTACCCTTATGACCGGTAACAGCCGGTCATAAGGGTAAAATGTGAACAGTTTCAATAGTTCAATGACAAATAGATAACGAAAAAAAGTTTAGTGACTAAATGTGAAAAAAATCAAAAGTTTGTTACCCTTTCAAATCATTATCCCTACTATTATACAAGTTTGCAGATCAAGACTAGAGGCGGGAACAGATTTGTATGGTTGGCCATCTTAAAAATATTAAAAAAGAATTAAAAAATAGTAGGGAGAAAATATTCAGTTTACGATAGTTAGGGAACAAATTTGAAACAATAAAAAAAATACATAGCTAAGAGACCAAATATGAAGACTCTAATCTTATTTGTAATTTACCTCAAACTGTATGACCATTCATACAATTTACTTTACATAGTATATGAACACTGTAATCTTATTTGTAATTTATATCCATAAGATTCACCGATAAAACATTTTATATATATATATATATATATATATATATATATATATATATATATATATATATATATATATATATATATATATATATATTCAATTATGTGCATATTAAAAATGTGTGGCAACATGAACAGTTAACTTGCGTCTTTTTGCCAGAAATTGTCCCTCTATTATGCTTGTGGATGTTTTAGTTGATATATATATATATATATATATATATATATATATATATATATATATATATATATATATATATATATATATATATATATATATATATATATATATATAAGTTTAGTGGGTTATCGATCCACCGTTCCTTTTTAGTTCCAGATCCTTTCACCGCTTCAACCTTCTACATACGTCATCCTTTTCCTTTCCACCTCTTTCTGAATTTCAATTAGGGCTCCACTGGATCTGCTCGACCTCCACCATCAGACTGCTGCTCCGATTCGTCGACCCTTCCACCACTTTGACCGCTTAAACCTTCTACATACCTTATCCTTTTCCTTTCCACCTCCTTCTATATTTTGATTAAAGCTCCACTAGATCTACTTCTCTAACTTAACCAAGGTAACCGCCACTTTCGATCTGTAGGGATCACTACCTTCAGTTTCTTCAGTGACGATAGATTTTCTTAGTAAAATCAAATCAAATGTAGGCTTCTGCGTGGAGAATATTCATAGGACTTCAAAAGCATGAAATAGCGACAACGATCTTCCAACATCATCATCCTTCTAGAATTGTTTTCGCCATTCAGATCGTCATTTGCATCCAAAACCAACCACAACGCAAAACAAACTTTTTTTTTTCAATCTTTTTGTATTTATAACATTATATTTACATATGCTTTTTTAGATTAGTACATTTCATATCTTTAACGAAGACATATTTAGATGATGCAGATTCGGTGTTCATTTGAGTAAAGTTCAAAAAATTCCTCGTTCCTTTGAAAATACATACGTATTTGTTCGATTTTAATTTTTTAAAATTTTTTTTGCTGGTTTTCTTACAGTTTAGGGTTTTTTCTACATCTGACTTTGCCGGTTTTTGTTTTTTGTTTTTTTTGTTTTTTTTTTTTTTTTTTTGTAAATACGAGGCCATTTCCATCGAAACAACACTTCGTTCTTGAGTTTTAAAAAATCAAAACATAACATTTGGATTTTGTAATGCCACTTTATGTTGGTTTTTGTTTTATTCTCTGTTGTGAATTCATTATGATGTTCTGTAAGTTTTAGGTATGCAAGAAAATGGATCATCAAAGGGTAGGGTTTTAAGGACCTGTCTATGTCGATAGCCCAATAAAATCATATATATATATATATATATATATATATATATATATATATATATATATATATATATAATCCACCTCCTATTCTCATTATCTATTCTCTTTAGTATGTTTCAGTTAATTTTCCCTACATATTTTTTCTTGAAATGAAGTTTATTTTTTATATGGTTTGTAGGTTGCAAGATTTGGACCTCAAAACAGAAGGTTAGTGTCATCTTTTGAAATTAGACTATCTAATAATATTTTTTAAGAAATTATTACTATTTGTTCCACCTTTTGTATTTTAGCTATGAAATTAATTTGGGGTTCTTATGATTTTACAAAAAAAAATTGTTCCATTTTCTTTATTATGTTTTGGTTTTGGATTCATCTTACAAAAACACACAAAAACAAAACCGCACCGCAAAAATAACCGCCTAACCGCACCGCGAAAATAACCGCACCAAGCGGTTTTGAAAATGGATTAACCGCATTTGCGGTTAGTGGTGAGATTTTGGCTAATAACCGCACCAAACCGCACCGCGCTCATCCCTAGCAGCTGCATAGGACCCAATTTTTCTCATTATATATTATTATTTAAAAATTTAAAATTATAATAAAGATAAAGACTTTTTTCTTCTTGTTCGTCTTAGACCTTTAAGAATATTTAATTTTTTAAGACTGACTCTATTGAAAGTTGATGGGGTCACTTTGTTACCATTGGTTAACCCCAAATCTATTTGTTATTTATCTTTGTATGTTTTCCCAAATGCAATGCTATAATAGGAAGAATTTGAAGTAGGTGAACCATGTGAAACGGGGACACATTTCAGAGTGACACGCAAAAAAATAGTACACACCGACCCGGGTGAAGCCCGGGATACCCTACTAGTTATTATTATTATTATCAGTAGTAATGAGAATTATTATTATTATTATTATTATTATTATTAGGGAGAATGAAAAAAAATCATGACATCATCATCAAAAATAACAAGATTATCATTATTATTATTTCCAACTAAGAGTTTTTAATTTTTAATTTTTAATTTTTTTTTTTTTGCTTTAAGATTCGATTAATGTTTAACTGATCCTAGATTCTAGATTTTGCGTATTACATATAGGGTAAATTACACCAATGGTCCCTTGTGTAGGTGCTAGAAAGCACGTTTAGTCCCTATTTTCAAAAATTAACTCGGACCGTCCCTCGTTTGATTAAAAATTGCACGCTTCATCCCTTGTAAGTTTAAATTTGCAAGCTTCATCCCTTACGAGTTATAAAATGACTGTTATACCCTTTTGTATTTATTTTCCAATTAATTTAAATGTTATAATAATTATTACTAATTTAAAAATAAAAGAAAAAACCCAAATATCCCTACCACCCTACCCCGACCCCCCCCCCCCCACCTTCCTTTTGCTCATCTCTCTTCCTCCCTCTTTTGTTAATTCTTGTAAAACCACAGATCCACCAGTTCCGATCAACCACCACCAGAGCACACCCCTTAAAGTCAAAATTCGGCCACTTTTTTGTAGCCTCCCGAATCAATAGAACCATCAACCATTTTTTTCCTGAACACCGCCTTCAACATGAACCACTTCACTGGTAACACCGGTTGCCCATCAGGGATCCCAACCTCTACGCCACCTGTTTCTAACCTCCACACCACCGAAAATACCAACCGTTGCTGCAACCACCCTCGAAAATTGCCGCCTTCAAATGCCACCTCTTAACAATCAAACTTGCTGCTGAATACCGAAAACCATTTCTGAATCTCACCTTCACCAAAACCGCCTAGAACTGCCATGAAATCAGGGCCTGAAAACCATATCAAACACCGCATGGAATGTGATCCCCTCTCCGTCTTCGTTATCAATTGAGAAGATTTGGGTTCGATATGAGCTTGCTTCTCCAATCTGAATCTCCCTCTTCTTCGATTTACAAGTTTAGGGTTCATTTTTTGAGATTTGAATGATGACTACTGGTGGTTACAGGAGGTGCTAGCGGTGATAGATGGAGGTGCCGGAGATTAGAAAGAGGATAGTGAAGAGAGAGAACATGTGTGTGGCGGAGATGAACGATCGAATTCAAAGAAGCAGAAGAAGAAGAAGAAGAAGAAGCAGCAGCAGCAGCAGCAGAAGAAGAAGAAGAAGAAAGGAAATTGGGGAAAGGGAAGGGGGTGGCTTGGTGGAGTCACCCGGAGAAGTCGCCGGAGTAATGAAGTCGGCGGAAGTTGTCGTTGGGGTCGCGTCTGTGGGTGGTGGTCGTGGATAAGAGGTGTTTCGAAGAAGAAAGGGGTTTGGGAGACGAGTTATGAATGTTTGCTTAGGGACCTAATTTCTTTTTAAAAGTTTTTTTAATAAATAAATAATTAATAATTACAAAAAAATAGAAAAATAGATAAAATAAATAAATAAATAAGGGCAAAATGGTCTTTTTATGCCCAGAGGGATGAAGTGTGCAACTTTTAATCAAACAAGGGACTTTCAGAGTTAATTTTTTAAAATAGGAACTAAACATGCTTTTTAGTACCTGCACGAGGGATGATTGGTGTAATTTACCATTACATATAATACAGACCTCTACATGAAAACAATTGCACATTCAACTCGGACCACCACATCAATTGCAAGTTAAAGTGGATTGTCTATTATTGGTTGTTCAACCCAACAAGGCAACAACTAATAAAATATAAATTTCATGGACACTATATATTATAAAAATTATAGTAGTTGTAGATAAGGTCAGTTCTTAACGATTCAATTTAAAAGTAATGTACACCAAATTTATCAAACTTTATTAAATATACATAAAGGGGGAGTTGGAAACGATAAATG
The DNA here is from genome assembly GCF_052625555.1 of Lactuca saligna. NCBI lineage: Eukaryota > Viridiplantae > Streptophyta > Magnoliopsida > Asterales > Asteraceae > Lactuca > Lactuca saligna. The sequence continues at coordinate 68,291,529 of NC_136417.1, read as the reverse complement.
CAATTACAATAAAATAAATAAATAAATAAAAGTGATTGGCTAATTTTTCAATACATTTATAACTTATTAATTAAGTTGATTCAGAAGTTACTGGTACAATAACAATGTTTTACTTGGTAAACATGTATTTGTTAGTTAGTGAACAAGTTTTCGAAGGGATAGTGGTTGTTTTTGGATAATTGAAATTTTGGAGGTTACGTAGAAATATGATCTAAGCTTTATTATTGTACTGAATAACCCAAGAAAAAAATGTAATGCACGTCATGTAACCTATACGCGTAACAAATAGGACATCTTGACATCCAACTTAAGTTCCATTTTGCACGGGTCTTAATCCCTTAAGACCTTCTACATGCAAGTAATAAAAAAGTCTTAGTTAGCGTTCACGCCTTTATACAAAAAGCAACATAAACCTAAACCTTGAGGTATCTCTTTGTTCTCTCACAAAATGTCATCTACAATCTAGATTAAATGTTTTGCACATCAAACTTAACCTACACGAAAAGAGTACAAAAGTAAGAACAATATCATTGGATACTCTTCAAACTTACAAGAAAAAACCCTTAAAATAGTGGCTCTATATTTTGGTAGGCGCAACTAAAAATCCAAGATTCTAAATCAATTTTGAATAAATAATATTCAACAAATCTACGAGCCGATTAACATAAATCAATGAGCTCAAGCGATTTACCTATTAGATGGAAATATACAAAAATTAAAAATCTTTAATAAAAACCATTTTTTTTTTGAAATTGTATTATTTCTTAGTGATGCTTCCGTTAGTTGTTAGATATGTACCCACTACCCACCCCTAGTGCACTAAAGATGATATAGATAGAGACTGTATATATTGCTTCAAAGCTCACCAAACATGATTGCAAAAAGGACTTCATTTTTACTCAAACCCCTTATTACTCAACTGTAAAATAAAACATGCTACACTACTTAGTTTTCATCCATCTACACACAACAAGATCAAAACATCCACAAGAATGGCTTTTTTCGAGAGGGCATCACCCGCATTGAAGCACATTTTGCTCCAACTCTATAGGTAATACTATCATTGTATATATATACATTTTTCATATGCATTTTCATGAACCCATCAAAAAACACTTAAAATTTAACATCATGATCAATGGTTGTTTATCAAACTTCCATGTAACATATAGATACTGACAGATACTACAATAACTTTTACCATGATTTTAAGTTGATTCAGAAGTTACTGTTATTGAGTCAGTCTGTCATTTTAACTTCGGAATGTTACCGATCATGTAGGGCTAGATACCTCTAACCATTTGGTAGACAAATTTTAGTGCTTTCTAAGTAGGTTTTCCAACAATGGTGGTGCACTAAAAGTGTGCGGGACTTTGATAAACGTAGGTCCTTAATGTCGGTTTTATAGAAATCAAAAGCCAAAACAAACTAACTTGTTGCTTTCACGACAGTGCTGATAAGCCTTTTGCAGTCGAACACCACTTGCACGAATTCGGATCATTGCAATATCACATTCAGGTAAAAATGATAAACTTTGTAACGTATTTGACATGTATTTAATTATGATTATTATTATGACTATAACTTTTACAATTTTGTATTGTATTTAACATGTATTTGATTATGATTATAACTATTACACTAGGAATTCTTCCACTGAAAAATATGAACTTATACACACTTATCAAGTAAAAAAGACGTAAATACCCTCTTGTTCACTCTTACAAAAAATTAATCTTAATTAATTATTCACATAGAAATTTATCTTTTTATCAGTCGTATGCTTCAGAACCACATCATGCTTACCTATCTGTTTCAACTCCTCTTCTATCCACCGGCTCTTCGATCTTATGTGAGCTTCCTTCTTCCACCATGGAAACAGTAACACGAATTTGCCCTGGAGTTGTGGAGATCGTTGAACCACCACGAACAGGATATCAGCTCACTCTTAAGCTCAATTTCGCTAAAATTCCAAGAAAAAAAGGTAAATTATGCTACAATCGATCGTTTTGTCACTGTAAAAGCCCTAGAACCAGTCGTTTTGTGATCTAGATGCAGCGAAGATAATTACCGAGATTGCATCGGTGCACACGGTGATACTGAGCTCTCAGCTACGAGAGTTGTTGAAGAATGTTAATGATCAGGAGATAACTCAGGGGACATACAAACCGATCAAACTTGTGTATCATCAACGGGAGCCTTTCTACGTCGTTAAACAGGTAATGTTAGGGTTTTTTAGGGAACAAATCTCGAAAACCTCACAGTTCACGCTTCGGATTTTCAAGTTTGATTTATGTGTTTGGCAGCCGGAAAAGTTAACGGCGGTTTTCCCGATTCGGATAAAAGAGGATTCAGATGTGGTTATCGCAAAGGCGTTCTTTCAGGTTCGAATTCCGTTAGTTTCTGTTTGTATTTATGATTTATCTCATTGTTTTGAGGTTTTGAATTCGTTTGACAGGAGCTGGTGGACGTCGGAAGTTCAGGAAGGTTTGCCAAGGCACCGGCTTGCTACTGGTCGGCGATTCCACCGGCGGAGTTGAGGGGAGAATCTATGCAAGATTTGAGCACGAATGGAGGGTTCGTCTCATTTGGTATCATTTATCAACCAAACTCGATTTACACATTTTCGATCACACAATTTTTACACCACTAATTCTGTTCATATCCGCAGAAATCATGGCACGACATGTTGAAGGGAAGAAACTCGAGAAGACTGTATGGAATCTACTCAACTTCAATGCGTTGGTGAAATATCATGTAAAGGTAACATCTGAGTTATTATTAACACTAACTCACTAAGCATACAGATTTGAAGACATTAATGGTGTCATGGTGATATGATTCTGAAACAGTGCACCAAAGGGTTTGTGCAACGAAGAATGAGAAGTCGTTTGGATAGCTTGGTTGAGGCTCTGCAACATACGAACATGAAAGAAGATGAAGATGAACATATTGGAAAAGTTAAAGGTATTATTGAGATTTGAGAAACGATCGTTGATCTTTGACTAATTTTGACCATTTGTTCAAATCTTGATGCAGGACGTACACGTGTGAAGAAAGTGATGAGGTTTATGAGATGTAAGGTTGTGATGAGAAGATGGAATTTGAAGAAACAGATTAAGAGAATACGATCGAGAATAAGAATCCATGGATTTGGAAAGTTTCAAAGACGTTGGTTGAAACTTCCAAGTTTCTCTTCTGTAATGAGATATCAGAAGCTAGAAAAGTATTGATCAATATAATTTATAGGGGAAATGAATTAGGAGGATAACAATGTTTTTGTTTTATTAAAAAATTGGTATTGAACCTATTGATTCATTTGCCGTTATAGAAAGTAAATTATTTTGTGTATTCCCTTTTTCTATTTGTCTTTATGAATCTTGAATCTAGTCTTCATAAATAAATAAATAAATAATTTTGTGTTTGCTTTGTTACTTAATATAAAAATCTAAGTTAAACTATAAATAAACTGGTTTGACCCATTAACAAGCTAGAAAAAGTTTATGAATAGTGACCTTAGGCGTAGAGCAGGAGATGATCAACGTTCTTATATATATATATATATATATATATATATATATATATATATATATATATATATATATATATATATATATATATATATATATACACTAGCAGTGTACCCGCGCAAAGCGGCGGGGCGTGTAAATTCTTTCGGTGATATGTTTCCTTTACAAAAATGTTATGTTACAAAAGAAAGTACATGTCGAAGACAAAATAATTAAACTATGTTTTTATTTGGGAAATGAAGTCATTTTTTGTTCCTGGACGGTGGGCTTTATAGCAGAGGAGGGAGCAAAGAGGTATATGCGATTGGAGGGATATTTGAATCGACATGCTAAATTTAAGAATATCTAAAAGGGTTTAAAATTTGAATGAATCCGAGATTTTTGAGGGAACCATATCAAATTGTTGAGAAATATATGGAGATTTGATGATAAATATTTGAATTCAAAATATGGTTAAAATTTAATATTATTTTATTAATGATTAATTATACTATCAGCTTCATTATTTGGACGTCTTAAAAAAAATTATTATTATAATCAATCTATTATAGAAATAGTTAGATTTCTTTTATAAGATAGTAAAGATATATATATATATATATATATATATATATATATATATATATATATATATTAACCCTATTCTTCACGGAGCTAGTCAAAAGGACTAACTATGCAAGGTTTTGAAACCACAATGATCACCTATGTAACGATTTCTAAAGATATCTTGAAAGTGCTATTTTTTGGAAACCATAAAGATCATTTATGAAATTTTGTCTAGTAAAAATAAATTTATAGGATGTAAAGATTGATATGTTAGCTTAATCTACATGTCTTCCATGATTCACCCGCGCATCATTTATCTTTTCAATCATTCGTACCATTGTTTTCAAGGAAATACTAATCTTTCAAAAAGTATATAATAGAGAAGGCAAGATAGGAGAATATGTAAAAGAGAGATAAATTTTAGTAGGGCTGTCAAATATGTACCATAAAAAACCAACTAACATGTTACCAACCAGACCAATTAAATTGGTAGCCAAGTTGTTTGATAGCCAATATATTTGGCTGGTAATACCATGTCAATTAAGTAGTCTTGGTACGGTAACGGTATGAAATTTTGAATACCACAGTTGTACCATACCAACCAACATATATATATATATATATATATATATATATATATATATATATATATATATATATATATATATATATATATATATATATATATATATATAGACACACACACACACATATATTAATTCATAAATACAAAGAAATATGAGTTCTCATATCTTCATGTTTTAATTAGAATAACAACTAACAAGTCTTAGAATTACTAAACTAACACATTGACCGGAAATTTTTTGATACTTATTATTTGATGTGCACGAGATCGATGATATATACACTAAAACTTAAAAAGGAATATTAGCTTCTCATTCATTTTACTTGTTTAGTTATCATTTGTTTCCTCTAGCAACTTGTTAGGAGTGGACCTCTTTTAATCATTTTAGTGGTTTCCAAAAAGAAAATACTACCAGAAACGAGTGAAACAACGGCCAAATGTTCACAAATTCAACTTATATTCATGTATAGTACATATTAGCTAAAAACTTTGGTATATACCAAATACCAATATATACCAACCAAAATCGTTGGTAGCTAAATTAATTGGTACCAAGTACACTTGGTATGGTACTGGTAGCAAAAATCTTATACCAACTATAGTTGGTACGGTACACGATTTGGGGAAAAAAAACTCAGTATCGTACTAATTCCATCCCTAAATTTTAAGGAGGAAAAGGCCGGGCCAATGGGCTGGACGATGCCCCAACGAATTACCATTCATCAATATTTTTGACTGCATATGGTTCAATCATAAAAACTTTATTATAATTATCAAAGTGATGTTTAAATATTCTGAATGCATATCGCGGTCAAAAATATAATAGCGGTCACTGGCCGCTATTTGAAATCGCGGTGGTATAGCGGTGATATACGTTTTTTATATTATTTAATATATATATATATATATATATATATATATATATATATATAGTTAATTAGTCAGGGGTCGTTTGATAGTTACTGATTGGGTAAAGGCTGATTGGATTAGAAGTTCTGACTAAGTTAACATCTGACTGGAACTTGTTGTTTGATTTTGTATCTGATTGATTGTACCAAATAACTATATTACCCTCAATCAATATTTTTATAACATTCTTTTGCCTCCCGATTTCTTTTACTTCACCTGCTCTACAAACATGATTTTTATTTTGTTAAAAAAGTAATATACATGAATAAATTCAAATATTCAATCCCTGAATGTATAGTGCTTGACTTTTTCTAGTTCATGAGAGGTTTGACAATCTTAAAACCAAATTATTAAGCGTATTATACACCAAATTATCAAACTTTGAGTAGAAAACAAAGTGCACAACAGCAGCAAAGCAACAATCCTTACGATTTAACCCTTTTGTTTGACCCAGAAAATGTCAAAATTAACATTGAAAGTTAAGGATAATGTCAAAATTGATCCAAACAAAGTATTATGTTCTTTTCCCTAATACAAATACATAAGCTATCAATACAAATAGCTTCATATGATTATGTGAATGAGAATTGAATTCAAATACATTACCAATAAAGGTTGCTTCTCTTAGGCCAAACAAAATATTATGTTCTTTTCCCTAATGGCTTTCATAAGCTGTCAAATACATTCTCTTGAAGACTAGGCTACGAAATAGTCAAACCTTATAAAGGTTGAATGAAACATACCAAACAATGTCTTTCTTCTGTCAATTTTGACCAATTTGCTTCTCTTAGGCCTTTCATCAAACGGTTTATGAGCATACATTCACACTGAATTAACACGCCATCGACTATCTACAATTCCAAAATCATAGTTATCAGGAGATGAAATAAAGAAAACTGTAACGAATATGTGAATTATAAACTAAACTAAATAATTCTAACCTTCATAATTTAACAATACAATTGATCACTAACAGGAAAAACTTGAAATAAAACTCAATTGAAATATTCTTGGATGAAATCATTCAATGGTGTAAGCAAGAAGGGGAGAAAAGAAAGGATTTTTCCTACCGCTAGAATGAGGCCGGATCTCAGGCGAAGCGGCGCCAAATGGAGGCAACCCAAGGCGTAGATCGGAGGTAGTAGGAATCAGCGCACATATCATTGTTGGGTCAATAGAGAAGAAGCATTGTTGGAGCCTGGATGTGTGATGATTGAGGGAGAAGAGAAAACATAAGTGTAAACTAAACGAGGGGCAATCAAGGTGAAGACCCAGTCAACTATTTTTTTTTTCAGGACCGGGTAAGTGATGGGTAAGAGATGGGCTGACTGAGTAAGTGGTTTATATGTGGTTACCAAACGCCCTGACCGGACCAAGTAAGTAAAAATCCTCTGATCGGACCGGGTCAGCACTAAATCAAACAGCCCCTTAATCAGTAATCATAATTCACATATCATATTTAGTTGATCATGCTTCACATATTATAATTAGTTAATCATACTTCACAGACAAATTACCAATGTCATAATTAATCATAATTTAACACAATCAACAAGAATACATATATGCAATACTTACTATTTTATCATAGTTTAACACAATTACAATTAGCAAATAAAATGATTAAGTAATTTGATAGTTAATCATAATGTAGTACTTCAAGTTTTCAACAAAATTAACAAGACAAAACATTACATGGTTTCAATGGAAGTCATGACAATCACAAAATTACAATTTTATTTAATGAAATGACACAAAAGTTTTGATTTGGGCTAAGAAAAAACAATTTTATTCAATGGAATGATACAAAAAATATTTAATTTATGTAAAACAGCCCAAAAATTAAATTTATTCAAATAGCGGTTATAGCGCCGCTATAGTGGTGACCATAATCGCGGTAAATCGTGGCGCCAATAGCGTCACCGCTATTCTAAATCACTATTTTGAAATAGTGTTTCCTTAACTCCGCTAAACGCTATAGCGCCGCTATTAACTACATAGGATCCGACCCGCCACCACTAATATATTTTAGTCATATTTTTTCCAGTTTCAATAACATAAAGTACCACATGGTTTTTGATTTTAGATTTGCTGGTACAACGGGTGTCAAAAAAATGTAACTAATTAGAGCAGAAATCATCGGGAATGCTACACATTTTGATTTTATACTCTATACCTTATCGAGGCTCGTTGTCTTACTCTCAAGTCTCACCTCTATCCTCGTTTTTGCTTATGGTACTCGCTTAGTCAACTAGTAAGATAAAAAAATCCCCAAGAATATTTCTTAAAATCCATACATATATAAAAGAGTAAATATTAGATTTTGAAAATCGATTTCTATTTGATTGATTGATTATTGACTCTTGCAAACAAACAAATAGTAAGTCTCATTTCTTGATTATGATTTGTGAAGTCTAATTTCCATGATTATGATTTTCTAAAGTTTAATTTATGAAAATCATTTTTTGGATTTTGAGTTTTCAAGTCTAATGTCTTGATTATGATTTTATTGGTTGTTAAAATTGATTTATTGTATTTATGGTTCTTGAAATCTCTTTTTAATTTTACTATTCTAAAAATTGATATCTTATATTCATGATTCTGAAAATGGATTTTTGATTTTTCTGATTTTTGATTTTAGTCATTTTGTTGTTTCTTTAAAAAAACTTATTTAATATATTCTTGATTTGTAAAATGGATTTATGATTTAATTGATTCTTAATTAGTTGTTTGGAAAATCTATGTGTTCCTCTTAATTTTTTATTACTAGATTTTTTATTTTCCTATTCATTTTTGTAGTTAAATTTAAAAAGCAAGAAGATCAATTTTGTTGGTTGTTGCTTTGCTTATTTCTTTTTATAATTAACCTGAATCCACATGACAACCATGTGTTTTGTTTTTTTACTTTTTTTTTCTCATTATTATTGTTTTATTTAATTTTAAATAACAAAATGTTGCCTAGAAAATATCTATTTGGAAGTGAAATAAAAAAAAAAAAAAAAACAAAAACTCAAACAAGTAATACTATATGTGAAAGGATAGGTGGATAAATTTATAAAAACAAAATGGATACTTCTAATGTTAATTGTTCTCATGAGAATGAAAATGGCATGAATGCGACTATTAATGTATCAAGGCTTTTTTTTACCAATTTATTACAATGTAAAAGTTTTCATTTTTTATTTTGCTACGTTCCTCAAATCGGTTTGCACCGGCCTTGACGAAGATTCATCCATTTTCTTTAGCATTTCCGAGACCGTCCAATAATGGGTCAACTGCACATGAATATGGTATAGTCAATGTTTTAAAATCCGGGTTTTTAGTTGACCCGGTGTGATGACCGGTTCACGGGTCAATCGGTTCAACCGGTTGAACAGCCGGGTCAACCCGGTTTATGGTCTTTTTCTATTTTTATATATTTTTACTTTCATGCATAATGCATAAACATATAAAACCAATAATTTGATGTCCACAAATTTTAAACATTGAAAAACATTGAAGAAACCGCAAATGACTCGTTGTTTTGGTGTTCGCTACTTGTATCCAACCATCCAAACTCTATTGAAACGGGTCAAACCGGTTTAACCGGTTCAACATAAGCGGTCGAACCGCGGTTTAGGGGAAACCCGGCCGGTTCGATCCGGTTCGTATTTTTACAAAAAACCGGTCTAATTTGACCCGCCTTCTGCCCCGGGTCACGGTCCAACCAGTCGGGTCAACCCGGGTTTTAAAACATGGGGTATAGTCTAAATTTGTAATCGAAACAAAATTATATTATCTAAAAACCTAAATAAACAAAAAAGTTTCCTCCTAAAAATAGAAAAATAGGCATAGTTGATTTAAAAAATTTAAATTTCTTTCCTTAATTAAATAAAAGCCACGTCCAAGAAAAATGGAACAATTTACCACCACATCCATCCGATGGACCCGGGTAAAAAGCCACAACCAATAAGAGAACAAAATCAGATTTCCATCAAAGAAGGTGGGTCCCATTAGGTGAAAAGAATCCATACTATAGTATCGAGATGCTTTATCAACCGGATTTTTTAAGCCATAGAGTATTTGTGGCTCTAGACGCCTCTTCAAACAAAAGGTTCTCAAATTTACACCAAACCCACAAAAACAATCTCTCCAAAAAACACACACAAAAACCCCACTAACCATTTCTCATAACAAACACACAAACACCAACACCTCTGATTCCTGATCATTTTCATGGCAACATCATCAGTTACTGCAACTGGGTTTTCTTCTTCCTTCCATGGAAGTTGGGGAACTTCCATTACAGGTGAAGATTACGCCACCATGGTGTCAAAAACCACACCCAACCAAGTTCGAGTTGGAAAGCCCTTAAGATCTGGCCCGATGATGGGAAACGTCAATGAAGGAAAAGGTCTTTTTGCCCCTTTAGTTGTCGTCACTCGTAACATCGTTGGAAAGAAGCGATTCAATCAACTTAGAGGAAAAGCAATTGCTTTACACTCACAGGTATATACCCATGTCTTAAAGATTGTTTCTTTGAATAAAACTATTGAAATCAGTAAGCGTTTTCTTGATTTGTGTTGTGGGTCGATCTTTATATATATGAAAGAAAGATTTGTAGTAAATCTTGTAGATGATGAATCAAATTCATGTTTTTTTATCAGGTAATCACAGAGTTCTGCAAATCTATAGGGGCAGATTCTAAGCAACGACAAGGGTTGATTCGTTTGGCAAAGAAGAATGGTGAAAGACTAGGATTCCTAGCTTAATACGTTAGTGTGTAAGTTCAAGATCATAAGTTCATATTTCATGAGAAAGTTAAAATTGTGACTTTATAGCATGTATTAAGATATTCCAGATGTATATACTTTCTGTTGGAAAATATTTTTTTATATCAGCTCAGATACTGATTGTTGGAAATATAAAAATCTGATCACCACAACAAAAAGCTCGGTTACCAGTTATCGTGTAATAGATATATAAGTTTAAGATATAAGATGTAGATATATATAAAGAATAATAATTGCGGAATAAATATAAATATGAAAATTATAAATGATTGAAAACTATAATAATATAAATGATTGTATTTAAATAACGTAAAGCTATAAATAATATAAATGACTGTATTTAAATGACGTAAAGCTATAAATAATATAAATAACTATATTTAAATGATATAAAGCTATAATAATGTATATAAGTATATAAATATATATCAAGTAGGTTTGTCAATAAATTGACTGAACTGGACTCGTCGAACGACTGGTCGATATTTATTCTCTTGGAAAGACTGGTCGATATTGGGACTCTTGGAACGACTGGTCGATATTTGTTTTTGAAATGACTGGTCGATTTTGGACTCTTGGAACGACTGGTCGATATTTATTCAATGATCAATCCGGTATTTGATATGTAGTAAAAAGTTCATTTTCATGTAAATGGTTGTTTACAAAACAGTGCAAAGTACACGAGTCATGTATTTGTATACGGGTATTGGGTGTTTTGAGGATATTTGATGAGGTTGGAGTGGGTATTTGGAGGGTGGTAGGAAGTGTAATAATGTTGTAGTTTTGGTGGTATAAGGTAGCAAAGATGGTGATGTTGAAAGAGCTTTGGGTGGTGATGAATGTAGATTTTCGTAGTAAATCTCTCTGGATAGCCAATTCTCTCTCGCGTCTCTTTGGGGTTTCCAGCGGTCAAAATCGTCCACGAAAATTTCTATATGTAGGTAAGGTTCTGAAGAATTGATGGTGAAAATCTCCCTAGTAGGATTTTGGCTGTGTTGTGCTCGGTTTTTTGTTTTCTAACATGAAGATTCTGAACTTGAAAACAGAAATCTCTCTGGATAGCCAATTCTCTCTCGCGTCTCTTTGGGGTTTCCCTTGGTCAAAATCGTCCAAGAAAATTTCAAGATCTAGTTAAGGTCCTGAAGAATTGATGGTGAAAATCTCCTTAGTCTTTTTGTGCTTGTACTAAGCCCAGTTTTCTTCGTTTCTGACTTGAAGATTCTGATGTCGAAAAACAGCAAGGTAGTGATGGTTGTGGTTATTTGAAAGGGTTTTTGGAGGAGGTTTAAGGAGGGTTTTTGGAGGGTGTTTGGAGAGTATTTTGAGGTTGTTTGGAAGGTATTTGGAGGTTGTTTTAGTTGTTCTTGAAGGTTGAGGTTGCAAAAGTTGTTCTTCAAGATTGAAGTTGCAAGAGTTGTTCTTGAAGAGGGAGGTGATGTTCTTGGTTGGGAGAGTTTTTTTTTTTGTGTATGGAGATGTAGCTGGAGGTATTACAAAGAAAAAGAACACACACTTCTTACATTACATACACATTACGTATATACATACAAGAGAAATTAACAAATATCTAATGCACTTGAGTGATGAAAGTTTGTGAGTAAAGGATTTGTTGACTTTGTGTCAAGTAGTAGATATTTGTTTGAGAAGCTAGATAGGCACGTTGCTTTTTCTTTGCTTCTGTATTTCCCAGGGAATATTCAATTAAGACAATTGAATTTCCATTATAGTCCCTTGAGGTTTTTATGTCTTGATAATTTTTGGGTTTGACTTTTAATTCTCCACTTCACAGAGAAATCAAATATGTATGTTAAATTCAATTAATGAATTGAATTTCCATATTTGACCCTTGAGTTTTTGAAACCTTGACACCTCTTTTTTTTATTTTAATTTTATCCCTTATTTTCTTTTGTCTTCAAACGACCAAATAAGCGCTATTTTCCGTCTTTGCGTATTCCGCCTTTCACGTATTTTTGTATTTTCCATTCGATCATGAATCCACGCAACCTGAAATAACTAATAATAGTTGTCAGATAAAATAAGAATAGTTCGTCTTATTTCAATGATGGTCACATACAAAAACATTTTTCAACAATTTCCCCCTATGTGATCATTGTTGAAATAAGGACAGTTATCACTTAATCGTGTTGATAGTTTTAATTTTGAAGATTCGGGATAAAATTTTTGTCAATGATAAGGTATATATAAAACCATAGTAATCGATTTGAAAGTTTGTGACTTGGTTTATCATATCTTATGTAAAAGTTTTTTAGAAATTTGTTTCCGAATCCAAGTCTCGGGTTCGGTTATCAAAGGGTAGCCATATATGTATCTAAATAAATTTCCTTCGATTTTATAGCATTATTAATGACGACAAGTGGTCTAACATGTCGATTCAGATGAATGCTCATAGATATAGCTCACACTTCACTTGGGTGTTTGGTTGTTCTGGCAGCAGAACAAGTTAATGATCACTAAAAATGAGTGATATCTCTCTCTGACGACTCATACTCATATTGGAGGTGTTCAGCTATGCTTTTCCTGAAAGTCACTTAGTCTCATTATTAGATAATCAATCATATAAGACTGGTTTCGGCATTACTCAGTGGGTTGCTTCATTCATGCCATTAACTTTCACTCTCTCTCCGTCGGGAAATACATGTAGTTTGCAACTTTTCATATAAGACTGGTTTAGCAATTTTCATAGTGCAGTTTGCAACTAAGAACTTTCAGTGATGAAGGCTACAGTATCCCGGGAAATCCATTGTTGTTGCAACTTCTTCCTTGATGGTATCCTTTTTGTTGATCAATATCGATTTTTGTAAAAAGATATTTTGTTTTAGCATCGAGAATTTGCTATATTTTGAGAAAATTTGGATTTTTGAGAGTATCTGTCTTGCGGGATTGAGATATCCCTTTTTGTGAAAAATGGTTAAAAACAGATCAATGGATCTTTTGATGATTGCTTTGAAATAACCATTTGGTTGAAACTTTGTTTGAAAATACCAAATGTAGAGTTTTTTTTGTTTTTTTTTGGTATTTCTTCGGTGAATGATTTGGCTTTCTTGTTGATTCGTCTTTATCTTGTTTCGTCTTTGATTATTAGATTTGGATAGATCTTTGGTTTTCTTTGATAAGTGATTGTTGAAATCCTTTACGTTTCGTCTTTTCTTGTTGATGGATCACGGGATCTCAAGAGTTCATTTTTGGTTGGCTTCTATCTAGGTAGGGATTGGTGGCATAAACGACAGTTTGTCTAGTATGTAAGAAATGAATGTATCATCCCTGGTCATTTTGATATCTAAGCAAAAATGAGACCGTGACAAGGTGTAATCGGATATACCTTATAAGCAATAGTAACACACCTAAGCTCACAAGAAATGAATTCCACAATGATTCGGATGTGACGAGGCACAAATTCTCACATGGGTTTTTGTTTTCATCTGAATCTTCTAACCTTATGTCCCTTGATTGTTTAAAATCATCAATAATTAAATAAAATCGAAGGAAATAAAGTTATATACATTATGAAAAGTAGGAGATTTGAACCTTCACTCCAATTGAGAATCAATATGACTTAAAATCTTCATCGAACATAAGCATCTGAAAATTAAGTCAATAGACGATTAATCACAAGGTTCTATAAAAGCTTATTATGGCAAGTCTTTTATTATGTTTTTGAATATTTGTTTTTCTGAATGTTTTTGGAAATATTGGTTATTTGAATTTTTTTGGTATTTTTGAAAAAGAAAGCAATTTTCAAATGTTTTTGAATTTTCTTTTTGAATGAAAGTAAACACACTTTTGTACAAACAAAAAGTAAAAGTTTAAGGATGGATGTTATCTGGATTTAACATTCCTAGACGGCCTAGGAAGTATATAAACTTTGTTTCATCGAGAGCCTTAGTGAAGACATCGATAATTTGATCTTCGGGGTTGATGAAGTGTAGTTCGATATAACCCTTTTGAATGTTGTCTTTGATAAAGTGATATCGAATATTGACGTGCTTTGTCATGGAATGGTGAACGAGATTGTGTGAAATAACAATTGCACTGGTTGAGTCACAAAATATGGGAATTTGTGAGATTTTGAAGCCATAGTCACGCAGTTGAGTTTGCATCCATATGACTTGTGAATAACAGTTGGCGGCAGCGACGTATTCAGCTTCTGCTGTTGATGTGGACACACAAGTCTGTTTCTTTGAAGTCCAACTCACTAATCTACCTCCTAGGAATTGACAGCTACCAGATGTACTCTTCCTATCTAGCTTGCATCCTTCGTAGTCTGAGTCGGTGAAAGCGTTCAGCTGAAAATCGGATTTAGTTGGATACCAAAGGCCAAGTTTGGGAGTGCCTTTAAGGTATTTGAAGATGCGTTTCACAGCAACTACATGGTATTCCATAGGATTTGCTTGGTATCAGGCACAGACACATGTAGAAAACATGATGTCAGGTCTACTGGAAATGAGATGCAAGAGTGATCCGATCATTCCACGATATCTTTTCTGGTCAACGGGTTTGCCATTTAAGTCTGCATCAATTTTGTATCCAAAGGCCATTAGCGTTTTTGTGGTATTGGATTTGTCTATTGAAAAGTGAATGAGTAGGCTTTTGACATAATTCTCTTGGTTGATGAAAATGCCATCAGTTGACTGTTTGATTTGAAGTTCGAGAAAAGTAGTCATCTCCCTAATCATGCTCATTTCAAATTTGCTCTTCATTAAATCTGCAAACTTAACACTTAAAGATTCATCAGTAGAACCGAAAATAATGTCATTAACATATATTTTTACGATTAACAGATGTTTATTAAAGACTTTACGAAAGAGGGTTTGATCAATTGAACCTCTTTTAAAACCCGATTCTTTGAGAAAGGTTGACAACGTGGCATACCAGGCTCGGGGTGCTTGTTTCAAGCCGTAGACAGCTTTCTGCAATTTAAAGCTGTGATTTGGAAATTTGGGATCTTCAAAACCTGGTGGTTGTTGGATGTATACTTCGCGATCTATCTCTCCATGTAGGAATGCACATTTAACGTCCATTTGGAATACTTTGACATTCTTATGTGCAACATATGCAAGAAAGATGTGAATTGCTTCAATTCTGGCAACTGGAGCATATGTTTCATCGTAGTCGATTCCTTCTTGTTGTGAATATCCTTTGACTACAAGACGTGCCTTGTTTCGACAAATGATTCCTTGATCTTTAGTCTTGTTTCTATATACCCATCTTGAACCTATAACAGTAACATCGGGTGGAGTAGGAACAAGATTCCATACGTCGTTTCTTTCAAACTCTGCTAGCTCTTCTTGCATAGCTTTTACCTAGTCTGGATCTTTTATAGCAGAATGTATGGTTTTGGGTTCAGTCGTGGATAAGAAGGCTCCAAATAAACATTCATTTGTGGATGCGGCTCTAGTCTGAATGCCTAAGTTGGGATCTCCGATGATTTGGTCTGTTGGATGATTTCTGGTCCACTTTATTATGCGATTCTCTTCCGCTATAATAATTGGAGTTTCAGTATCCCATTATTCTTTTCCGGGTGTTTCATCTTGGAATAGGTTTGAAGGTTCCCCCATAAATGATGCATCGAGATTGTTTTGGCTATTTGGGGATGGGGTGTTTAAAGGAGCATTTGGTGTTTGTTCCAAAGAGGAAGTATGTGTTGGTGGTTCCCCCTCGAATTGATTTGCATCATTTTGGTTTGTTTGTGGAATTACTTCACTTGGTGTTCCTGTAGGGTCAATTAAAGTAGTTAAAAGTTCAGAATTGTAAGCGGTTTTTGGTTGTTCAAAGAGCAAATCAAGATCGATTTCAATGTCTATGTCATGAGAAGGTGTTTGTTGAATTAGATTTTGAAAAATATTTTCAATCATTTTTGAACCAAAATGTTCACGGTCCAATTTCCTGACATAAAATTCATCGAAATGAACATCGGTACTTTCTTCAATTACTCTAGTACGTTTGTTCAGTACTCGATAAGCAGCTGAAGAAAACGAGTAACCAAGGAAAATTCCTTCGTCCGACCTTGATTCAAATTTTGAAAGGTGATCTTTATTATTCTTTACGAAGCACCGACAACCGAAAATATGGAAAAATTTGATGTTTGGTTTTCGGTTGTTAATGACTTCATATGGTGTTTTATGAAGATGTTTATGGATTAAGGAATGATTTTGAGTGTAGCAAGTTGTGGCTATTGCTTCTTCCCAGAAGTATTGTGGCAGATCAACGAAGATAAGCATTGATCTTGCAGCTTCACATAGAGTTCGGTTCCTTCTTTCGACAACACCGTTCTGTTGTGGAGTGTATGGGGCTGAGAAGTTATGTTCAATTCCTTTGTCTTTGAGAAATGAATCTAGAGTATTGTTTTTGAACTCTAAACCATTATCACTTCGGATTCTTCGAACAGGTCGTTTCAGCTTCAGCTCGATTTGTTTGATGAAGTTGATCATCTCTTCAGGTGCTTCTGATTTTAGTCTTAAGAAAAAGACCCAAGTAAATCGAGAGAAACCATCAACGACAACAAGAATGTACTTCTTCCCTTGTATGGTTTGGGTTTTGGCAGGGCAACAAAGGTCTATGTGCAAAAACTCTAGTGGTTCGGATACGCTAGATTCTGAGATGCTTTTATGAGTGGATTTGGAAAGTTTTCCTTTTTCAGATGCGGCACAAAGAGTTTCGTTATCAAGCTGCAGAAGTGGTAGCCCTCGAACAAGATCATCGCCGATTAATTTGTTGATGTACCCAAAGTTTAGATGGGAAAGACGGCAGTGCCATAACCAACTAATATCTGCTGGGGCTTTAGATAGCATACATATATCGGGTTTACCATAGATAAGATCCATGTCAAGTGGATACATATTTCCGGCACGGTCAGAATCAACTATAACATCTTTGGTTTTGGCGTCCATGATCAAGCTTCGTTGTTTGGTGAAAAGAACTTCAAGATTGTTATCAAACAGTTGAGAAACATTGATGAGGTTGTGTTTCAGGTCATCGACGAAGGCAAATTTCTTTATGGTAAAATTACCATTTGTTATGTTTCCATAACCTTTGATTTTTGCTTTCATGTTGTTGCCGAAGGTAACATCTTGATTGGTTTGTATAGGTTTGAAGTCACGTAAGTAGTTCCGGTTTCCTGTCATATGCTTGGAGCAGCCACTATTAATATACCATGTACCATCATTAGGTTCCCCAGCATTAAGTACCTGCAATCATACAGAAAGTTTAGGTACCCAAATCTGAATGGGTCCTGGTTTGTCAGTTGTTATTTTGGGTGCTTTGCTTGATGAATTTCTTTTATCATTTGACTTCACATTATTGTAATGGTTTGGTTTATGACGATGGAATGGTTGAGGTTTGATTTGATCTATTAATTTTACCCAAAATGTGATTTGTTTTTGAAAACCAGTGGGTTGTTAAGATTTGTGATTTGGTGAAAGATATCCTAGATGTGAAGGTTTGTTTGATAAGCTTTCTTCATATCTGGGATGTGATGGGCGATTTTGAAAAGCTTTTTGATGATGATGGTTTAAAACTTTCTGATGTGATGGTTTTTGAAAGTTCCTTGAATGATTAAAAGTAATATCTTGAAAGCGGTTTTCAAAAGGTTTTTGAAAAGGTTTTGGTTTTTGTTTGGAAACCTGTTTATGAGGTATGACGTAGGGTTTAACTGGTTTCTTTGGTTGGTTTTTAAAAATGTTTGGGTTGATAAGTGGGGTTTTGGTGATTTGAATGGAGTTTTTGCTTGTTTGTTGTTTCTTGGAGTATTTTTATCCCAGACTAGTTTTTCCAACAATTAATGAAGTCATTGTAGGAAAAGCAGTTGGTATAGAAGTACTACCATCCTCATAAGAGGAATTTTCTCCATTCAAAAAGTTTTTGAGCTTAGTGGTTCCATGGGTATGTTTGATTTGGTGAGTTAAAGAACTTGCAGAGTCTGTTTCAGAATTTACAACTCTTTTGAAAGACTTTTTGGAAACACTGAAAGCAGTATCAACTGGACTACAGTTGATAACTGTTTCGTCATCTGAATCTTCCTCATTAACAGATGTGAAAAGATTAGGTAGAGTAGATTCATAGTTTTCACAATTCGTCATGTTTTCCTGTTTTGCTTGTTCAATTTTCAAAGGACTCTCTTCCAATTCCTGGTCTATAATTCGTATCAATTTTTCTAATTCCTAAGGTGTTTGCCTTGGTGAAAATATCATCACTTAGTTTTCTGGCAACTTTGATAGAATCCATATTCCATATCAATCTTTTATTCTCGGTTTCAAGAGAATTGATTTGTTTTAAAGAATCAGTCAAATTTTCATTTAAAACATTGTATTTGTCAGTTGATTTTTGAAAGTCTTGTTTCAACTGAAGAATTTCCATTTCTAAAACATCTTTTATTTTAGAAGAAATGACTGACTGATTTTTTAGTTCCAAATCCCTTTTCTGAATTAGGGTCTGATTTAATTACTCCAAGACGTGATTATAATCTTCTGATTTTCTTACAATGTCTCTTTCCAATTTGCTTTTCGTTCTTGTTGATTCTCCAAATTTCAGTTGCAAGGTTTGTAACTCATACTTGCAAATATCATAATTGACCATTGTGTCATGATATGTTTTGAGATAAGCTTCTAGACTAGTCTCAATTTTGGTTATGTGGGACTCAAAAATTGTTTTGGAAAAACCATGTTCAGAGATCATGGACCATACCTGTTCTATGATGTTGGGAGCTCTTGAAGGTATTTCAACACCAGCTACGAAGCAGAAGTTTGATTGTGCTTGTTCATTGTCAGCTTCGTCATCAGATGTTGTCCAGTATTCCACACTTGGTTCATGGATTGCCATCAATGCTTTTTTCTTTTCTTGGTTTTCCAGTTTCTTCAATTCATCGGCTCTTTGAGCATAGTATGCTGAGTCTTTGATTTTGGTTTTGTTTTTGGCTCTTCATTCTCTTGCATAGTGATTTGTTCCTTTGCAGTTGTGACAAATGATCACTTCTTCATCACTGTCATCCTTTTGACTTTTAATCGGAAGTCTTTCAGGTGCTTGACTTTGGGTTTGTTAGGAAGGTTGAGAATGGTTCTGTTGGAATCCAAAATTTTGGTTGTTTTGAAAACCATTGTTTTGATTGTTGTAACTTTGATTTTGGAAACCTCATTTTTGATTTTGAAAACTATTGTTTGGATTGTGATTATGACCTGAGTTGGGATCGTTTTGAAATCCTTGGTTTTGAAAACCTTGGTTTGAGTTATTTTGGAAAGAAGGTCTTTGAGAATTTTGTCCAAAGTAAGGTCTAGGATGAAAACCTGAGTTGTTTTGTCCAAAAGATGGCCTTGGTTGAAAACCTGAGTTATTTTGTCCAAAAGATGGTCTTGGTTGAAAATTTGGTCTAAAATTTGATTAACCATGATTTGGGAGAAATCTCTGGAGATTTGTGTTTGCAACCAACGCACACAGTTGTTGATAATCTGCTTCATCATTCGAATCAGACTTGAAGGCTTGGTTTTGAAGAGATGTAGTCTGATTAAAATGATTAAAGTTTTCATCATTGAAAGGTGTTTGGTTTTGAGAAATTATGGACACAAGTGCAAGTGGTCCTCCAAAAGCTGCAGTGGTTTGTGGGTCACTCGAGGATTCATACGATTGAAGTTCTCCATACAAGTTGTACAAAGTTTCAGTATGAATAGTTGGATTTCCCTGAATAATGAGTTTAACCATTTTCCAGCTTTCGAAAAGATTGTTTAAAAACTTGAGATTTATCTCGTGTTGTGTCTT
Organism: Lactuca saligna; assembly: GCF_052625555.1. Lineage (NCBI taxonomy): Eukaryota > Viridiplantae > Streptophyta > Magnoliopsida > Asterales > Asteraceae > Lactuca > Lactuca saligna. The sequence continues at coordinate 68,271,421 of NC_136417.1, read as the reverse complement.
TTTGATACCCAAATTGTTCATTTTAACCATAATCAAATTGAACCTATCATGAGCATCATGGATGGTTTCTGATGAAAGCATTTTGAAATTATCGAATTCATTCAAAACAGATGTTCTTTTGTTTCCGATAATTCTTTTATTTCCACAAAAACGATTTTTCAAATTCTCCTAAATTTGATTTGCGGTTAACAGTATAATGTCATCCATTTCACTTAGAATACTGTGAGGTATTCCAGAAACAAGTTCCTTTTTGGCTTGGAGTTCCAACTTTTTTATGATTTCAACTTGAGTGGCTTGATTTGTAGCAAGAGTAGCCATATTTTCTGGAGTAACATATGTTCCTTCTGCACACTTCCAGACATCTTCATTTATAGCATTAAGATGAAGATTCATAAGGCCAACCCACGAATTATAATCTTTAGGAATAAGTATGGGTGCCCGTGAACCAGATCCTAAGCTATTTGCAATGGAGATAGAGTTCATGTTGGAGTAATTTGCCAAAGAAATTTTTTTTAATTTTTTTAAATGGATTTTGAACAAGTGATATTAAAATGAAATTTTTAAAGAAAAGCTTATGGAAGGTTTATAAACGCTATAACCAAAAGTTTTTCGACAAAAATTTCAAGGTAAATCACACAAGCTCTGATACCAATTGTTGGAAAATGTTTTTTTATATCAGCTCAGATACCGATTGTTGAAAATATAAAAATCTGATCACCACAACAAAAAGCTCGGTTACCAGTTATCGTGTAATAGATATATAAGTTTAAGATATAAGATGTAGATATATATAAAGAATAATAATTGCGGAATAAATATAAATATGAAAATTATAAATGATTGAAAACTATAATAATATAAATGATTGTATTTAAATAACGTAAAGCTATAAATAATATAAATGACTGTATTTAAATGACGTAAAGCTATAAATAATATAAATAACTATATTTAAATGATATAAAGCTATAATAATGTATATAAGTATATAAATATATATCAAGTAGGTTTGTCAATAAATTGACTGAACTGGACTCGTCGAACGACTGGTCGATATTTATTCTCTTGGAAAGACTGGTCGATATTGGGACTCTTGGAACGACTGGTCGATATTTGTTTTTTAAATGACTGGTCGATTTTGGACTCTTGGAACGATTGGTCAATATTTATTCAATGATCAATCCGGTATTTGATATGTAGTAAAAAGTTCATTTTCATGTAAATGGTTGTTTACAAAACAGTGCAAAGTACACGAGTCATGTATTTGTATACGGGTATTGGGTGTTTTGAGGATATTTGATGAGGTTGGAGTGGGTATTTGGAGGGTGGTAGGAAGTGCAATAATGTTGTAGTTTTGGTGGTATAAGGTAGCAAAGATGGTGATGTTGAAAGAGCTTTGGGTGGTGATGAATGTAGATTTTCGTAGTAAATCTCTCTGGATAGCCAATTCTCTCTCGCGTCTCTTTGGGGTTTCCCGCGGTCAAAATCGTCCACGAAAATTTCTAGATGTAGGTAAGGTTCTGAAGAATTGATGGTGAAAATCTCTCTAGTCTTTTTGTGCTTGTACTGAGCCCAGTTTTCTTCGTTTCTGACTTGAAGATTCTGATGTCGAAAAACAGCAAGGTAGTGATGGTTGTGGTTATTTGAAAGGGTTTTTGGAGGAGGTTTAAGGAGGGTGTTTGGAGAGTATTTTGAGGTTGTTTGGAAGGTATTTGGAGGTTTGTGGTAGTGTCTAAATTTACCAAATAAGGAAAGATTCTCATCACCCAAGTTTCAATTCGATTGAAGCTTGGAATCGTGCGACTTGTATTGTATGATGAATGAAAACCTTCATCTTTGGGAAATTAAGACTAATTCCTTGTTCACATATAGATGTGAGTCGAGTGAAGGACTAGGAGATCCAGTACAAATTTTTGTGCACTGGTTGGGTCCACCACAAAGAATGATAAGACTCTTCGTCATGATTTACTAAAATATTAATGAATATGATTATGCTTACAAGATTAAGTATAATTCCGAATCATTGAAAAAGTTTCAATGTATAGCAGGACAAATAAGAAGAATCAAATAGGCATAGAGATGAAAGTTTCTCTAATATGAAAGAAAAGGAGAATACTTTACTATCGTGTTTTATGATCATCTTAATGGTTATGAAAACCATATCACAATTTATCCTCTAAGGACATCTTAGTGCATTTGTATGGCTAAGAAGAGGAATTGGGAATTGTTGAAATGGTTAAATCAATTAAGGTGAATCATACTTCGTTCCAAAATCAAGTCTTAGAGTCATACTCCAAGATTGTGACTTGAATGACATATCTTAAGCAGGTTTATAACACCTCATAGGATGTGGAGTAGAAATGTTTCTTGCTCTTGCACATTTGAATTTGGTAGTTGTGATGTTTTAGATAAGACAAAGACCAACTAAGCCCAATTATATGAAGTGTCATTCTTGATAAGAATCTGCACTAACTCTTGGATATTTGTTTATCAAGGAATGTTTCTTGACAAGAGAATATTATATGTCAAGAGGCCAATTGGAGTCTTAAAGGCCTTGAAAAGCTTAACAAACTAATCAAAAATAAACCTATTGTTTATCACTAGCACACGACTTGAGGTTTGTTACCCATCGTGTTGATACATTCTTGTTTCTGTGCTCATTCCAGTTAAAGTTGACTATACATGTGATTTCAATGAGTTCTCAATTGTTTTCATAAGGCAAATCACCTAGATCAGTGAAAGTTCATTGTTCAGTATGGGTGAGCTGCTCAACAACTTGGAAGACATGGTAGACCCTTATGCTACCAAGTGGCAAGAAATTAAGATTGATTAAGTTCAGTCCATATGAGTTTGATTTTATTATAGACCTTGTCTTATGATAATGGTTGGAAATGACAATTTCACATGGATAGGAACACATACACTATAAAATTTAAGTGACAAAGGTTTCTATCCAATTCATGAAAATGATTATGAGGAAACATTTTCACTAAGTAGATTTTAAGGAGATAGCAGTTGTGTTAATTGCGTTCTTGAATTCGATTATGATTATGGCATCCCTTTTTATAGTTTGAATTATGAGAAATGGCAAATAGTTTGAACATTCGGGACTTATTGTTGTAAGTTCTGAAATAGTTTAGACACACATATGAGCTTTCTAATAAAATGTGTATGAGCTTAGATAAAGGCTTATCAAAGCATCTCGTATCATAAATCTGAAGTTTGGTAAGAGAGTCAATAAATATTGATTTCTAGAAGTCCATCTGATTTATGGGTACATGTCAAAGCTAGTGGGAGTATAAGTGTTAAGCTAGTAGGAATATAATTATCATGACAGTGGGAGCATGATTATTATGTGAAGTGTTGCAAGTTAGCAATACTTGTTGTAGGAAACAAAGGTTAAGAATTTCGCAAAGTTGCAGAATTTGAAAAGTTGTTTTGCTATATGTAAAGGAGAGGATACTTATACTTTATTTCGAATCTAAAAGTTTATATTGAAATATTAATTAAAATTAGTCATGAATATATATATATATATATATATATATATATATATATATATATATATATATATATATATATATATATGAATGTAATGTTGAAATGTATCAACATTGGAAATTATTTATATGGAAATATTATAGCAAGAGATTGGGCTAGTATCAAGTCTTTATGTAAGACATTATGAATCGTATCCCATATGCTTCGGGTATAGGATTGATTCCATGTGCTATAATATTCACGTGTTCTAATTTTCCAAATGCCTAAGGCATTAAGAGGACTAAAACCAGATATGACTAAAGTTATTAAACAACCATCAAGGACGATCTAAGGTTCGCTAAGGATTGATAGCTTGTAGTTGGAAGTATAGTAATTGATGGACCATATTAACATTATTATGAATAGACAGGATTCTATTTATAATGAGTTGTCATATGGTATATATGGAAATGTTTCCATAATGGGAGATGGATATTAATAATCTATGTGAAAGTTAGAAACTTTTATGCAAGAAAGATGTTTAAAGGAATGTAATTTGAATTTGAGATTTCACTTCCATGGATTTTTTCTTGTGGCAATCTCCAAAGGAATACTTTGTAATATCATGGCAAAGTCTCTGTGACTTTTGTACCTCGATATTACGAAATGAATCATTGCATGATAGTTTAGAATCTTACACTTATGATAAAGATTTGGAATTGTGAAATGAGTTTCATTGAAAATGTGTCTATTTCACAAAGTAAGGACCATAGGAAAACATAGTGTGCATGCTTGGAGAATGGGATAACTATTGTTTTAATTCAAGTATTAAGTTGATTAATCGAAATATCATACAATGAATAATGTATAATCAATATGGTGATTAAATAATAAGTGTTTTATTTATATTCAAAAGTTTTGAAACCATATTGGATTAAATTATTCTTGTGTTTCACTTTGCATGTTTTGACTTCCCAAATAATAAGATTATTCAAACATCTACAGTCAATCATACTTTGGAAGTAGGTAATGAGGTAAGCATGTCATGAATTCGTATGTAGATTGTCTAAAGTGTTTAGACATAGCAAAGTTTGTTGTAGTGTTCATGAGTACTCCTATAATAAGATTTGATTATTAGATTAAACCCACGCTCATCTGAATTACTTCATGGATTTTCTCATGGGTGATTGTGAGACGACAATATCTTATATTCTTGAAACAGCGACATATAGTTGCATTTTACAATTCGGTTGCATATTGATGATATGTAAATGCACCAGTAACTTGGTGTTATAAAACATATTGTTGTGTGTGATTTGATAAGTAAATAATGCAAGCATATGAATCGAAGTTTATCCGTTCCTTTTACCTTAAGAGGGATAAAAGAGATATATGTGGGCCCCTCAATGATTTAGTGATGACAACCCTAAATGCTTGGTCAAGCCTGGACTGATTTGATTTGTTCAATTAGTCGGTCGTCTTAAATCGGAAATCAGGAAACAACACATGGACAAAAAGAATGATTATAATCCATGTATCATGTCCATACGATATCTAGAATGGAGGAATATATGATCCCTTATCTAATGGATGCATTATTGATTAGAGTTGACAACGGATTTTGAGAGCTACGCTTGCTAATCGGATTTTGGAGTCGTACTTGCAATAATAGTTATTAGACTTATCCAAGTGGGAGACTTTTGGATTAGGTGTCAAAGTCCGTAACTATAATTCGTATGTACTTGACCCGATAGTAGCATGATCCGATTAGTATAATACATTAACTGATAGTAGCATGATCCGATTACTATAATCCATGTCTCATTTTGGGTTGCATTCACTGGAACAATTTGATAGGATGAATACTTGAGAAAGAGGTTATTTTTGATTTATTCATATATTATAAGTATAACACATTAACTGAGAAATCATATTATTTAATTAATATTGGTCAAGAATTAATTTGGAATTAATTTAGTGATCAAAAGAGATTAATAAAATTAAATGGACTGATTTTGTAAATCAGTGATACATATAGTTCGGGCCAATGATCCATGATTCATTAGTGACGGACTAAGTTTATGTGAGAGTCCATGAAGTGTTAGTCCATAAGGCTTATCATATGGATTATTTAAAGGCCCAAGGAAGTGGATTAGGGTTTACAAGTTGAAATTCTAGGAATTCTATACTATAAGTGTAACCCCTTACCTCCAAAATTGGTACCCCAAGAGTTCCAAGTAGAACCCAAGTTGATTTTGCGTGCTCCTAACCTCTCTCTCAAAGTCCTCCATTTGTTCATGGTGTTTTGTGAACCATTTGAGGCATCACACTTGGGGTGCTAAGCTCTTGAAAGGCCAAAATTCTACAAGCTACAACTAAGAGGTATTCTTCTAACTAGTTTTATGTTTCAAATATCTATGTTGTATGCTAGTTATAGGTTTCATGCTTTGGATAATTTTTTTTGTTGCATGTATAACTAGAGAAAACATAGATCCAAAGCATTAGGATTGTATGTACACCATATGAGTGTTATAGTGCTCAAAACCCAACAGTGGTATCAAAGTCATGGTTGTTTTCTGTTATATTGATGCATTGGTTAATTGTCTAGATAGTGGACTTAACGAGTCCCATTAGTGGACTCGACGATTTAGGTCATTTGCTGTTGAACTTGACGAGTCCAATATTCGAATTGATGAGTTGGATCATCAGTTGGCAGATTTTCGGGTTTGTTTTGGCTAGAATTGGATTAGGATCATTACCAAAAACTGTTTTGGCTCATAAAATTTGATTTTATTGATAAGGTAATAATTATCCCCATCCAATTAAATGATGATTGTCAAATTTTAAGATAGTTACTAGTTTATATGATAACGCTAATTATTTGTAATTTTTTATTTGAAATTAACATGCTACAAGAGTTGCATTAGGTCAAATTGGTAAAAGATAAATAATATGATTATTTTATTAGTTTAAAATTTTGATTTAAATGTTTTAAAGAGTTACAAAACTTGTCTTCAAGTTATACACAAATAGAATCACATGCACTGTCAAATAAGCTTCTACCCTAAACCACAACAAAACAAGGAATATGAATAAGGCATAATTCATCAGTCTAGGGCTATGAAATCCTAGACATATACAACTTTGAAAGCATACACATGGCAAGTAATCAATTCAATCATCAATTTCCAAATATAACTATAGCATGGCTAGTACATTGGGAACACTTACTTGAGCTTGGCTGATTACTGGCATTGCACTCTCCCCTTTTACTTATAAAACCGTTTCTGAGAAATTTTTTAACTTTTGGTTTCTTTTAGAAAAAGGGTTTACCATTTCTTCAGTTTCAGTTCTAACACACCCAAGAGAGTGTTTGAATCCCTCAAACCAAGGGTCTGATACCAACTTGTAACAACCCAAAATTTTTAGGAAAATTTTCATTTATATAGTTAATAATATCAACCACATTTGTTTCCAAAAATACCATTACATAACTACATTGTTTAAAAGATCATCGTTTTCAAATACTAAGTGCAGAAATACTGGGGAGTGCATGCTGCGCCATCAAGTCGGACCCTTGCCCTTAAAACCAGAAGTACCTGAAACACCCAACAAAACTGTAAACACATGCTTAGAGAGTTTCCCAAAAACACATAAACACATAACCATTTATTGCCATGCACACATAAACATAGGTTTGCCATGGACTCCCTCCACAGTCTTCATTTGGAATGTCGTGGGCTACCCCTATGGTCTTGTATCCCAGTGTCATGGGATCCCTAAGGTCTTGCCAAGTGCTATGGGCTACCCCATGGGCTTCACATAAGTCAACACATAAATTAATGCAACCCATAACATAATCAATTACTAACATATCATATCAGTTAATGGGTTGGCCTTGGTGCCTTCGACCCATGGTTGTAGTGAGAAGACTCACCTTAATCTGCTGAACACAATAGTTGCTTGCCTAACAGTCTAATACCTCACACTGAACAACAATTCAAATAACCCTTAAATTAGGATTATAATTCACCCTTGTTAAAAAGCCAATAAATCTAAATCCAAGTTCATCCATAAAGGCCCAAAGGTCATTACTTCACTAATGGGCCTAACATCCAAAGTCCGCAACCATTATGGGCCACAAGGCCCAAAACTCCCAACTAAGCTACTAATGATCCAATAATCCTAACTATCCCAAAACCTCAAGCCCACAGTCAAAACCCAAAAACCCACTTAAGGCCCAAAGATTTGAGCCCAACGCTTAACAAGGTTGCCTGAACCGTACGCTCGATGTACACATTGGTACACACAACGTATCTCAGCTAGAGGCAATACGCACGACGTACATGATTGTACGCACAACATACGCGCTAGCTATACGATAATCCTTGCAAAGACTAATGCATTAAGATTTTACGTCCAAAACTCAGATCATGACCCATTAAGACCTCTAGGGCTATAAAGTTGCCAACTTTAAGCCCTTGCATGTCTACAAGAAGTCCAAAAACAAATATCAAGTCTCATAAGCCCTTTTCTACATCTTCTCTCAAGAATGGGGACCAAACCACCTCAAAGCTTGCACCTTTAAGCATTGAGACAATAGATCCTAACCGGAAATGCAACAAAAAGGCTTGGGAGTAGCTCATACTCACCAAGATCTAACCTTCTTGTGTCAATAGGGGAAATCTAGCCTCAACCAAGAACTTAAGGAAACACAAGCAAAGATTTGATCTTTATGCCTCAAATTAGTGTCAAATGAGTAGCAAATGCAGGATCTAAAGTCTTGGAGACAAAGCTCTCTTCTTGCACCACCTTCTTCACCACCAAACAAGCTCAAAATCTCACTACAAAGCTCAAGAGGTTCAAAATGGCAAGGGTTAGCTAAGAGAGCCGAAATGACAGTGGAGGCTAAGGTTAAGGAAGGTCTTCGATTCATAATGGGGCTTAAATAGTGCACAAACCCTAATCACTAGGTTTTGGTCTGAGCCACATACGCCCAACGTACGAGACGCACGTGCAGCTTACGCACCCGGTGTCCTCTACGCCCAACATTATAAGAGTTACGCCCTGCGTACTAAAAAAAGTTAAGATTCCAATCTCGGTGACCAATAATGCCATAAATACCACATGGACCGTTTTTGCATTTTTGTCTAAAAATTTTAGTAGAATAATAATGTAAATAGAATATAAATACTTATATGTTAATATTCATTTTATAATTACTACAATACTACACACAGTAAATTCAAAGCAGAATAATAACATAAAAATGATGTTCTCACGTTCTTATTTTATTTGTCGTTCTCATGTGAACTATATATATATATATATATATATATATATATATATATATATATGTGTGTGTGTGTGTGTGTGTGTGTGTGTATGTGTTATGGTAGTATGCAGATAACCAAACAATTCAAATGTAAATATCTGTTGCATCATTAGAAGGGTTGACCTAAGCCTAGGGTGAGTTGGGTCATGGCTTAGGGCAACAAATTCTAAAGGGGCATCAATTTTCCAAAGTCAGTTATAGGTATTTTATTATTTGGGGTACAATTGATCCACTACCAAGACCAATCCATATGAAAAGGGGGGCAACCGGAACTTGAAAGTGCATTACGTCGTAACATCGAGACCTAATTTGGCGCCAAATGGAATTTGATTTCATACGCTTATGAATTCTCGATCTAAGAACCAGCCACCTAATAATTGAAGATGAAGAATCCGGTTCGGTAGAGGACGATGTATTATTCAATCATTTAAATTAAAATCTTGATCTGGTCTAATTTAAACCTAATTTCTATTCTCTCACTCTCGCTTAGTAGCTCCTCCTAATTTTGATTCTTTTTGAATCGTTTCTTCTACAATCCTATACTCTCCTGAAATCTTAGAGATTTGTGAAGTATTGAAGTTTCAGTCAGTCCTCTATTCTTATAATCGGTCCTGTGAAGTTTGGAAGGGTGATTGAATGAATTGGTCCTCCTAATCGATCCCTGTAAGTTTTTCCACGTAATTAAAATATCTTGCACAACCCAGTTCCTTGATTTTCAATGTCTGGAATGAGACACTAAATTAATATCGTTATATAATAAGCAATTTATATATCAAAAGGGAAATAAAATTTATAGCCAAACAAAATCAAGGTTATTCAAACCAAATCATACAAAAAATCATTTAAAACAATGCCTTCATGCATTTTTTTGAAGCCAAAACATCTTTTATTTTGTACAAATTGATTTTTGATATTTTCTATTGATAATCCGTTTAATGTTTATTGAGTCCTAGTACTTCGAAGAAAGATACAACCTGAAGTTAGCTATCCATAAGCAACATTAACAAAAACATAAACTAGTTCAAAATTAACATTTTAGATTTTTAGAGTTTAAATTACCGTTAGTTTTTCAGAAATTTGATGTATCTGAAAATTGTAATAGCCCAAAATTGATAGGAAAATTTTCATTTAAATAGTTAATAATATCAACCACATTTGTTTCTAAAATCCCATTACATAACTACATTGTTTAAAAGATCATAGTTTTCAAATACTATGTGCATAAATACTGGGGAGTGCATGTTGCGCATCAAGCCGAACCCTTGCCTTTAGAACTAGAAGTACTTAAAACACCCAATAAAACTGTAAGCACACACTTAGCGAGTTTCCCAAAAACACATAAACACATAACCATATATTGCCATGCACACATAAACATAGGTTTGCCATGGACTCCCTCCAGGGTCTTCAATTGGCATGCTATGGGCTAACCCCATGGTCTTGTATCTAGTGTTATGGGCTCCCACAAGGTCTTACCAAGTGTCATTGGCTCCCACCATGGTCTTTACATAAGTCAACACATAAGTCAATGCAACCCATATCATAATCAATTACTAACATCTCATAACAATTCATGGGCCAGCGTTGGTGCCTTCGACCCATGGGTGTAGTGAGAAGACTCACCCTAATCTACTGAACACAATAGTTGCTCGCCTAACAATCTGAAACCTCACACTGAACAACAATTCAAATAACCCTAAATGAGGATTATAATTCACCATAATTAAAATGCCCAAAAATCTAAGTCCAAGTTCCTCCATAGAGGCCTAAAGGTCATTCCTTCACTAATGGGCCTTGCATCTAAAGTCTGCAACCATTATGGGCCACAAGGACCAAAAGTACCAACTAAGCTACTAATGATCCAATAATGAATTCCAGGGCCCAAATGATCCAAAACCTCAGGCCCACAGTTAAAACCCAAAACCCACATATGGCCCAAAGATTGGAGCCCAACACTTAACAAGGCTTCCTGAACTGTACGTCCGACGTACACACTGGTATGCACATTGTATCTCACCCAGAGGCAATACGCACGACGTACATGGGTGTACGTGCGGCATACGCACCAGCTATACCACGATCCATGCAAAGACTTAAATGCATTAAGATTTAATGTCCAAAAGTCAGATCTGGACCCATTAAGACCTCTAGGGCTATAAAGTTGCCAACTTTAAGCCCTTACATGGCTACAAAAAGTCTAAAAACAAAGATCAAGTCTCATAAGCCCTTTTCTACGTCTTATCTCAAGAATGGGGGACCAAACCACCTCAAAGCTTGCACCTTTAAGCATTAAGATACTAGATCCGAACTGGAAATGCAACAAAAAGGCTTGGGAATAGCTCATACTCACCAAGATCTAACCTTTTTGTGTCAAAAGGGGAAATCTAGCCTCAACCAAGAACTTAAGGAAACACAAGCAAAGATTTGATCTTTATGCCTCAAATTGGTGCCAAATGAGTAGCAAATGCAGGATCTAAAGTCTTGGAGACAAAGCTCTCTTCTTGCACCACCTTCTTCACCACCAAACAAGCTCAAAATCTCACTACAAAGCTCAAGAGGTTCAAAATGGCCAGGGTTAGCTAAAAGAGCCGAAATGACAGTGGAGGCTGAGGTTAGGGAAGGTCTTCGAGTCAAAATGGGTTTTAAATAGTGCACAAACCCTAATCACTAGGTTTTGGTCTGAGCCACATACGCCAATCGTACGAGACGCATGCGCAGCTTACGCACCTAGAGTCCTCTACACCCAATGTAATAAGAGTTACTCCCCGCGTACTAAAAAAAGTTAAGATTCCAATCTCGCTGACCAATAATGCCATAAACTCAAATTCTAAAAGTTAAAAACCAAGCTGATCAATCTTGGATGTTACAAAATTTTGATAGGTTATCTAAATAATATGAATCTCAATAAGATGCAACCATCACTTCTCTTCCATTTCTCTAGTTCTCAACCAAAATTTTGATGTTGATCATGATATTCCCATTTACCTTACATAAAAAAATAAAAAATATCGAACAATTTCTGAATAAGAATCAATTGTCGTAGAATTAGTAATGTTTTACCACTTACGCTGAAATTATGCAACCCCGAATTCCATCCTAGCCAATCAAAGAAAATAAAGATTCCAATCAGAGAAGATGAAGACATATTACAATGACAAACAGTTCACTTATTATGCATTAGATGAAGACATGATGTAGAAAACACAAACCTGCAACTTCAATTTTAAGGAGAAGAAATACGACATGTTGTATAAATCTAGAAAAATATAATACATAGTTGCAAAAATTTACAATTTTCACTTTTCCAAAAAAAAAAAAAAAAAAAAAAAAAAAAAAAAAAAAAGTTAAAAATAGAGATTTTGGAATATAAAATGTTGGCCTCTTCTCCTTTGCCCACTCGTTTTCACAACGGGTCGAATATTTCATGTGGTCAGTACCCGGTTTAAAATGAGATACTATGGACTACGGAATATGGACTACATAAAGGAGGGAAATTGAAAAAAGCACGTGGAAGGAAGTAGGGCACGTAGCGGAACGCAAAGAGAGTAAGCACAGTCTCCAGCTTCACCTCAACCAGTTTAAGACGCACGTATCAGCTCGATTCTCTCATGCACGCTAAAATCAGACAACATACTCAAACAAGACGAAGAAACAGACTACACAGAAATGGCGACAAAGATGATCGGAGGCGTCGACGGCAGTGCTTTGACACCGGAGGCGGAGTGTGAACCGTTGACTTATGAGAGAAGAGTTCGAACCGACTTGGAAATTCATCTTCCTAAACCTTGTAAGTTCTTCATCACTCTATCCTGATATGTTGTAATGTTATTAACAATTTGATTTACAATTCTCGTTCTTATTTAGATTTCATATCACAATTTGGTGATTTTGTGGGAAATGGTAATGATTTTCAGATTTGGCGAGGGGACTTGTAGCTCCAGATGTCGAGCATCCAAATGGAACGCTAGGGCACAGACACAACGACATGACTGTTCTCCAACAGCATGTTGCTTTCTTCGATCAAAACGACGACGGAATCGTTTACCCATGGGAGACGTATGCCGGTGAGCACCTTCAATATCAACATTCAATTGAATGTTTAAAGGAGTTGATAAGGAAATTACTATCAATAATCCTTCAAATTCAGATGAATTAATTGTATGGATTTCAGGAATGCGTCGATTAGGGTTCAATTTCGTGATCTCACTCCTTACAGCCATTTGTATGAACTTCGTAATGAGCTATCCCACACAACCTGTACATTCTTCTATCTTCTTCTAATCGTAACTAATTCTATATATGATTATAATTGAACAAAATTTGAACTTGCAGAGTTGGATTCCTTCGCTTTTCTTCCCCATTTACATCAACAACATCCATAGATCCAAACACGGAAGCGACTCGGGAACTTACGATACTGAAGGAAGGTCTGTCCATCGTCATCATACTCTTATAATCTCCCATCAATTTGAACCTCCTCCTTCTTCTTCTTCTTCTTCTTCTGATGATGATGATGAAACTAATTCATATTCATTTTCAGATTCTTACCAGTGAACTTCGAGAACATATTCAGCAAGTATGCTAAAACAGTACCAGACAAGCTGACACTGGGAGAGATATGGAACATGACTGAAGGGAATCGAGCAGCGTTTGATTTCTTCGGATGGTGGGTAGTTGGATTCAAACAAATAATTTAGATTTTTCTTTAAGTAAAAAATGGAAGTTGAAATTTTATGCAGGACTTCGGGGAAGATGGAGTGGGCGATATTGTATGTGCTTGCCAGGGATGAAGAAGGCATGCTGTGTAAGGAGGCTGTGAGGCGATGCTTTGATGGGAGTTTGTTTGCGTATTGTGCTAAAATGAACAGGGCTGCGCAGGATAAGATGTACTAAAGATGGTGTTTAATTAATTAATTATGTAAGTGAATGATGTGTGTATTAATGTTAATCAACAGGCCACCTTCCTCCACCCTCACTAGGACACTACCCCACGATCGCCATGGCCACCACATCTACCACCGCCAAAACCCACCCCACTAGATTCCAAAATTGAAAACAAAATATTAATCTCAACATGTTTTCTAGTTTTCAAAATAGAAAATATAAATATAAATAAATAAGTATGTTTTAATTTTTAACTGAATGTACTTTCTAAAGAAAATTGAAAAAATTGAAAATTCATTTCAATTATTCTTAAAATGAAAATGAAAATGAAAAATGAAAACTATTTTTCCATAATTAAAAGCCAATCCTAGTTTTTCATGATTATTTTCGTAGATTTATACATTGAATTTATAGTTTATTTATCTTACAGAAAGAGGTTGCAAACTCAAGAACAATTTCAAGACATGTTTTTTTCGTGGTATTTTGTTTTTTAGATTTTGTAAATCTATTTTATGTAATATACTGTATTTTCAAACTCAATTTAACCGGTTCGCAATAGAATATTTTATGATTAAATACTTAATTACAGCATCATGGCTTCTATATGACAAACTTAAATGGTAGTTTATGTGGAAATGAGATACTCAAGGTTCATCTTTTGCCAAGTTATGGGATATTATATAAGTATAAAACGAAGATACTAACTGAAATTGAGAATATGATTTAAAATTGGGATATTCTGTTGTATAAAATAAAGATGCTTGCTAAAACTGAGAATATGATTTAAAAAATGGCCAAATATGAGGATGTCATACTAACATAATTTTATGTTTTATTATTAGAGGATCAATGAATTAATGTCCACTTGCATAACCAAAATTATAATGTGCCCAACACATGAAAAACAAAATTATAATGTGCCACACTGTAGCATGTTAGTTTACAAAATTGTAAAAATGGTCCTTCATATGTTAGTTTATGAGAATATATATGATTTTTTTTTATCTAAAAAACAAATAATTTCTTATTATATTATATATTATATTATTATATAAAATTAATCTCTACGTGTCTTATATGAACAATGCCACATGGAGCTGACTCGCGACTTCAAATCTTCGGCTTTGGCTAAAGGGCATTGGCTCTAAAAATAGGTTGCATCCGCCTTTATTTCTGTGCTATACCTTTCATTTTCACTTTCGAAAGACCACCTTCAATCAAATGTGCCTTACTATTCTTTTCTCCACCGTCTATGTTTCACTCGCTCAACAATTCTGCGATTTTACGTCAACTGAAAACGCTTCACTGACTTCCAATTTCATGGTGTTATTCCTCATAATTGTCACCCGACCCCATGGCTAAACTCCCCCGATTTCACCTTCGGTTTCCCCCAACTTCCAATGTGGGTTAGAAGCGCAATGAGGGTTCGTGATTTTGACTTCTGAAGACGAGTGTATTTTCAGCTGATGTAACATCCCAAAACTCATAGAAACTTTCACATTTTAATAAGATAAAAATCATTCATTCCATTTCATCAAGTGATCATCATAGTATCAAAAGTATTTTCAACATTAACATCAGAGTATCATAAAACAAAAGTGCAGAACCCCCAGTGGAATCAAGCCTGACTCTTCCCCTTGCTACCAGACGTACCTGAAACATTTAAACTTAAAACCATAAGCACAAAGCTTAGTAAGTTCTCCAAAATACTACACACATACACACACATACATACATACATACATACATACATACATACATATATATATATATATATATATATATATATATCAATACAGCCAGTTTCAGCCTATGGGTCTGCTTCAATCCTTATGAATGTTGTGGTCCTCTCACAGTTTTACAACCACTTCCGTTGTTGTAATCGTCCTGCATTGTTTCTTCCTATGGTCCTCCTATAGTCTATCATACAGTTGTCATGGTCCTCCTATTGTCTTTCATACTGTTTTCATGGTTCTATCGTGGTCTTTCATACAGTTATCATGATCCTCCCATGGTCTTTCATGCAAAAGTCAACTAAAAAGATCGACTCTTCACCACCAAAGCATTTTCCTTCCCCTTGCGACGTTAGTGGTCCTCAGTATGGTTGGAGCGGGTGCTTTCACTACACCACCAGACAAGCCCATACATCTGGCCTTCCTATGGCCGACCTGGCTGTAGTGGAAACAAATCAACGACCTACTTGTGCAATCACTGTTAATGTGTAACACCTGTTCCTCGGGTACATTTCTTTATGATTTTTAACTTTATATATTTGGGAAATAAGGTTCAACACATGGCGTAGATTGTTAATTATGCATGTGATGTGCACAGAAGTACCTATTAGTTTTAAATTTATAACCTCATAAACTGTTACTAACAATATTGTTACTAACTATGCACCTATAGGAAGTGTACTTAGTCATATTATAGTATAGCTCAGGTAAGTTGGGTGTCGATTGCAGGGAATGAAATTTAATTAAGTAAATTAACTACTTCTAATTAAATTATTAAACAAACTAGGATTGGGGTTTTTTTTATTGATTTTTCAAGATCAGAATAACTTAATATTACCTAACAAGTAAGCAAGCAATGGAAACAAAAGTAAATTCAAGAATTAAAAGAATACTTCTTCCTAGATCTGATTTCACTTTCTCTTATAGTTGATTTCTTATGGATAGATTATATTGATTACCAATTATCTAGCTATTATGATCAAATATCTAAGCCTACCAATTTATGAATGACAAAGCATTGATCATGCATAAGTTAAACACCAAATTGATATTAGCACAATTGGACTATGAATTATATGAGTTACTCTCCTATGATTAATTCAAGCAACCAAGTACAAATTAATACTAATTATGCTCTCTAACACATTTAAAGTTACTAGCTTTAATTACTAAAACTAAGATGTGATTAATCATAGCTCTAATTATCTACTTATCATAAATAATTAGAAGATAGATTCATGCAATTCATATGATCAATTAACACACAAAATCTGATTTAAAAGCAATATAAACTAAAGCATGCTAGGGTTTATATATATATATATATATATATATATATATATATATATATATATATACATACATATATATATATATATATATATATATATATATATATACACAACACAACTAAAATCAATAATAATCATCCAATAATTGAAATCAACATATATGGATCAAGTTCATCTACACCAAATAGAAGTAAAAGGTTAGCCTCCTATTATAGCGGAAAAACACAATTGATCTAAGTAAAATAAGCTAGATATGTGTATAATAAGCAAACCAACTAGATTAATGTTGAATTCCTTCTAAATCTTTTTCAATCCTTAAGCTTTAGTTGAATTTCAATCTTCTTCTGGGTTTCTAAGGGTTATTAGTCGCAATTAACCTCAAAATACCGAATGCATGCCTTTGATTTTGACCTAATGCCCGGGATTTTATAATTGTGGAAATCTGACCACCACGTCCCGGTTGACTGCCACGACATTGTGGTCTTCACGTTTTTCCTGTGTTTGCCAAGTCAGCATATGGGTCGCAAATATTCCGATCACCACGACGTGATCTTCAGTAATCTTCTTTTCTTTTTGTTGGCTTTAGCTCCCGTTTCCTGCTTCCAGCTCCTCGTATGCTCCCTTTGTGTCCCGAGCAAGTTTTCTCCGCTACAAAAGATATTTTAAACATAATAAGTATCTTTTGTTCCATATTAAGGATAATTGTAGCTAAAAATATTAGAAATATGCATTAAATCTGTAGTTAATTATACACACATCAAAATACCCCACACTTGGATTTTGTTTGTCCCCAAGCAAAACTGATTTTGCTATCATCATATCAAGATTTTAGCTACCAACATTGCATAAGACAATCCATTTTGAGCCTGTCCATTATTCCAAGACCGCAATGCATGTATTTGTGTCTATATTTTTCTATGAACTTCCCTTATCCTAAATACTCACAATCTTCATAAACACTTGCCCACTTCTTTTAAACAACGCTCATTTTATGCATCCCTTCGAATCCATCCCCAAAAAACTTTCTTAACCTTAAGGTATTTTTGGTTAAACCCCCAATCATACATATGGAAAAATAACCTAGAAAATAAAAAGAATACAATAATAACTTGGCAAATTTTGCCTTATTCTTGAGTCTTTGATAATTTGGAGCTTTTCTTCATGATATTTCTTGATCTTCATTGCTTTTTGTAGTCTCTTATTTCCAACTTTTGCAACTTTTTTTTTTTCACTTTTTTCACTAAAAAACTAAAAATCCTAAAAAAAACATATGCTGAAGCAAGGGAATTTAACTTCAACTCTTATTGGTTAGATGTATTGGTCTAATGTGCAATTGCTACATAAGCTCTCCTGAATATATTTCTGTTTCACGATGCTAAACATATTGCAACCCTCAAACTAAGCAATGTCGTGTTTTTGTTCCATGATTTCACTAGGACAGGGAAGCAACAAATACACTATAACATATGTTGGCTCAAATTAACATTGAAATCGCATCAGATCATCCCACACAATACTAGCAACCAAGATCTCAACATAACAAGTTTTTAACTAGATTCAATTCTAGATTATTGTTTCAAATCTTTCTAAAGTTTTTTAAATCCTAGTCATTTTCCAAAATTTTATCAGAATGTTTGTATTCCTATATTCAACTCCTTACCCTACACTTAAATGATGCAATTTCCCCATTGCATACTAAAATAATAAAAAGAACATATAATTAAAAAAGAAGAATTGGAACAGAACCCCCTTGGGTAGTAATGACGAGATCGAATTCTAAAAGTGTGTGGAAAACTTGGACTTCTCGTAATATGGTAGGAAACAATATTATTGAGTTCTTCTCATGTGAAAGAAAATGTGTCGGATCGGAATTAATCAAAGAACCAATTCTTGAAAAATGTGTTGAATCTCTACCACGTCGTGGGAAAGCAACGCCGCGACGTGGTGTAGTATTTGAGTTCGAAAATGGTCGAGTAAAATAAGATTGCCATGACGTGGTCTAAGGATGTCACATTGTGGTGTAGTCAGATGCAATCTCAATAAAATAAATTGCCACGATGTGTTGATGATGTCCACATCGTGGTTTCTACTCAAATCGTCTTTTAAGATTAACAGTAGTGCATCAACTATTTGTAACGTGTAGAACCATTCCTAATCATCTCTTTTAGTAAAATATTCTTCAAAATGCTTTTTTCTCTTCATTATGTGGGAACCCCACACTTATCTAATAACATGGTCTTTGATTGTGATCTTCAAAATTGCACGGCTTCTTAATGCATTAAGCTCCTTTATCGCTTCACATACTTTCTTTTCTAAAACTACAAAATAAAATCAGAAGAGTGGAGAAACGCATGATCAATTGGTTAAGCTAAAAGTAAAAACTAAAACCAAAATAAAATTAAAAACGAAAAAGAAATCAAAATGCAAACTCATAAAATTAGGATGCCTCCCGAGAAGCGCTTCTTTTTTGAGGAGTCATGAGTTGGACTCCTTCCTACTTTATGTTGTCACGTTTGGGAGTGGGATCTCCCTTTGCTCCTTCCATTTGCATTTATTGGCTTGAACCCTTCTCTTGTATGCTTTCTTCTAATTTTCCTTCTTCTTTTTATTGGCAATGTCTTCATATTTGTGTTTTACCCCTTTACCTAGCTTCTTTGCCTTGTTTACCTTTTTGTCATCTTCCTTAGGATCTTCCTTTTCTACCTCCATCTTGACTATAGTTGGCTCTTCTAATTCTTCACCCTTGTCTTCTTCAGCTATTTCCACTTCTTCATACAAATCATCTTCTATTTCATTTACTTCTTCTTCCTCTTGAACCTTTGGTGTAGTAATGCAATCACCTAAAATGTCATAGGAATCAAGACTCTTGGTTTCAAGCATTTGACTTTTTCAACATTGGGCTCCTCCCAAACCTTAAGTTCTTCTTCTATCATTTTCTCAATTGCAACTAGCTCATCAATGTCTTATTCCATAGCATCCATGTAACACCGTAAATTTTCAAACAAAATTTTCATTTTTGAATCACATAATTCTCATAACACATTTTATAAAAATCTCATTTATTTAATTTACAAAACGCAGGTCCATGTGTTTTTGATTAATAATCCAGGATCCTCAAAACATAACTCTTTCTCTGGTGTGTACAATCAAGCCGGCGCCTTCCCGCGATCCTGAGAAAAACCTGAAACACATTACACATAACACGTAACACATAACACGGTAAGCACAAAGCTTAGTGAGTTCCCTAAAATACCACATACACACAATAAGCCTCTCATGGCTATAGCTCGGCATGGACCCTCCGTCCATGCGTCTCAGTGAGGACCCTCCGGTCTCACGGCTCGTTGGACCCTCTGCTCCGGTCTCAGTGAGGACTCTCTGGTCTCATTGATGACCCTTCGGTCTCACGGCTCGTTGGACCCTCCGTCCAGATCTCAGTAACACATAATATAGCATATATACCACACAGACAAAATGCATGACTCAAGTAAACACATAAGACCCTCCGGTCACTCATATATACCACTCATGGTAAGTATAGTGAGAAGACTCACCTCGGATGATGAACAACCCCTATAAACGCTGCTGCCGCGCACCAGTCTCTATCTCTGAGCCAACCCCACAATTAACTCAATTAGGAACTAAGTCCAAACTCTCACTCATAGGTCTAAAGGTAGTCCACTAACCAGCCCATCCATAACCAAAAAACCATTAGGCCCACCAAGGCCCAATAATAAACGGGCTCTCCTGATCCCCAATTCTCAAGTCTAAAATGGCAAGCCCAACTCAAGGGCCCAAAGCACATAAATATATTCCTCTAGTCCAAAACTTTATTACAAAAAGCCCAAACTCCAGGCCCAAAAAGAGACTTAGCCCAAAAAGTCCACAGTGGGGTTACGCGCAACGTACCTCCCTTGGTACACTCAGCGTACGCACGAATCCAGATTGGGCCATCGGGTACACTTGTTCAATACGCGGGGCGTACTGGATTTACGCTCGGCGTACGTCCAGACTTTCTTTTTCCATTCTATTGGTCTTAACCCATTAAGACCATAACTATAGTCTTAGATCTGGACTCCCTAAAGGCTCCTACTCCATAAAGTTCATGACTTTAAGCCTTTGCATGGTTGATAAAGTCCCAAACCCAAATACACCCACTCTTTACTCCCAAAAATTCTCATATCTCATTCATGGACAGATATTGATGACTAAGATCTCATTTTTATGAGTCCAAATGACTAAAAGCATCTAAAAGGACATGTATTATACTCTGGAGTTCATCAAACTTATAAAGTTCCAAGCTTAGGACATAAGATCCCACAATTGGACTCAAAACAAGAACTAGTACAACAATAAGCAAGTTTCGAACTTGATACCTCTGGAAGATGCACCAATAAGTGTACAACTCAGATCCAAAAGCTATATGTTCAAGCTATTCTCATTCAAGGCTCCTTCTTCTTTAACAGAAAAACATAACAAGTCATCACCCCATTAGATCTACATGAGAAAGCCACCAAGATTCAAACTTTATGCTTTCTGGAGCTAGATCAATATGATTAGAGCTTAGATCCACAAGCTTCAAGTGTGACATCCCCAAAATCTCAGCCAGAAAAGACCGATTTTCATTTATGCTTTTAAAATAATTTCAGAGTAAATCCTTTTGATTTGAAAGAGTTGCGGAATTTGTTCCCAAAAACAAAGTATGATAAAATAATATTTACCAAAGCATTTCATAAAAGAAATGTATTTTCATTATATAATTAAAACTCGGGATGTCATGTTCCGATACAGACCATAAAGCATAAACGATAACATTACAAGTCATTCAACAAATATATACATATAGAGACTTGTAAACAAAACAACTTGATGGTTCATCCATCTTATGCCCTTGCACCACTTCCTGTAATACAAATAAAACTGAGTGGGTCAGGCTTGGGAGCCTAGTGAGCATATAGGGTTTTCAACCCACAATAAATAATTATATTTAATTCCACCAACTAACAATAACCCAATGACTCATTCCCATTATTCTCACTTTACGTCCCTAAAACAACTAACACAAGGGACCTAGTCTTAGAATATTTCATCGAGGCGACAACACATGCATTCGGGGGTTTCCCGACAATATATGTCAAATAAGGCAACCATGAGGGGGATGGAGTACAGCGAATGAACACCCAAATTCATTAACACCTACAGGTGGCGAACCTGCTAGCGTTCCACAGGACTGTCTAGAAAAGTCCACGGTCGTCCTCTAAACTCCGCTAGATGACTGAATCAAAAACAACATCGAGGCCTCACATATGTTTATCACACAACTATCTGCCCATGTTCTACCCGACATATTAGTAGGTAAATATATATATTTTTATACATAGTTTAAAACCTGTATAGCATTTTCATTCAATACATATTCCAAACAACAGACGAGACACATACACATAACACATATTTCATAGAGAATAAATCAGATCTATGAGATAGAAGAAAGTGAATATACATTCACACATATACACAACAAAATATACACATAACACATATATCGTATAAAATACTTCATAGTTATGCGTTAGAAGCAAGTAACTACACACTCACTTGATCAGAAGATGATCGGACAGCACTACGGCTTGCAGAAGTAGTAATCCTCAGCAGATCTGGAAGATCTCTACAAAAATCGAACTTCTCGCGGGCAGAGCTTCGGCTCGGGAATCGCACTTCTCGGGATCTTCGGGGCTTCGAAACTTGCTTCGGGGCTCGGGAATATTACCGGGGCTTCGGGGTACTTCTGGCACGCAAATCTAGGTAAAACGGAGAGAGAGAAGAGAGAAAAAGAGCAAATGAGCCGGCTGCCCTCGCATCCTATTTATAGGAGGCTGAGGCCTCACCGTACGCTGGGCGTACAGCCTTACGCGGGGCGTAAGCCTCCGAAATCATCACTGCATGCGTCATCCGAAGAACTCGAGTGCGAAGGTCTTCATGCTTCTTTGTACGCTAGGTGTACAACAGTACGCTAGGCGTACTTCGGATCTGCTCGGTGACTCCCCTTCGGATAATGCCGGATTTCATAATTAAATTTAAATATTAATTATTTAATAAACTTTGAAAATGCATATCTTCTTCATAAGAACTCCGATTTTGATGTTTTTTATATCCACGCGTAGATGAGACTACGCTCTACAACTTTTGTTTAGACTCCGTCAGCCAATTTTGAATTTATTTTTATTAATTATTTTTAATAGGCCCGGACAGGAATACTTCGTTATCAATTCGTAACTTCTTCGTTTGACGTCCGTTATCACCTAACTTTTCATGGCTTCGATACCAACAACGAGATCTTCGATTCTCGTTTAAATTGCTTCGGCTAAAAACCGCTCTATCTCAAATCGAGTATTTCGGGCTGCATACCGCTAAGTCGAAACTTCAATAAATCATAACTTCCTCATACGAAGTCAGATTTTGGCATTCTTTTTATGCACGCTCTCGGTTTAACGAACTCTACGACTTTCGTTTAGATCAATAAGGCTAAATATCGCTCTAATGTAAATTTCACTTTTTACGTGCTTCAGCGTTGCCGGTTCTGTCGCGAAACTTCGACGGGTCATAACTTCTTCGTTATAACTCGGATTTCGGCATTCTTTATATCTTCGGAATCCTTGTTTCGATCACTACATATTTATGCAAAGATATTAGGATTATCCCACACTTCAAATTTGACGCTTATTTTATTCTTAATTCATTAAATTATAATAATTAAGAAAATAAACACATAATTCTCATAATACTCAAATATTTCATCATTAATACTTCAAAAAGAGTTACAAGGGTTAACCTAGACTATTACATCAATGGAAATGCCTAGCCTCGAAACGCGGTCATTACAATTCTCTCCCCCTTAGGATGATTCCGTCCCCGGAATCACACATCAACAAACAAATGCAGATAGTGAATCAACATGTCACTCTCCGTTTCCCAGGTGAGATTTGGCCCATTCGAATGTTTCCAACGAACAAGCACTAATTCGACCATCTTGCGTCGAAGCTTCTTAGTCTTTCGTTCAACAATTGCTTCGGGTTCTTCAATTAACCTCTTGTTTTCATTAATTCTCAATTCAGAAATTGGAATTATATCGGGAACTTCTCCCGTTAACTTCCTCAAATAACACACATGAAAAGTGTTGTGAATTTCATTCAGTTCTTCGGGTAATTCGAGCTTGTAGCTTGGTTCCCAATCCTCTGAAGAACTTTAAACGGTCCGATAAACCTTGGACTTAACTTTCCCCTTTTACCAAATCTTATAAGTCCCTTCCACAATGAGACTTTAAGCAAAACCGAATCTCCAACCTCAAAAGTCATCGGTCTTCGCTTCTTGTCAGCATAGCTCTTTTGTCGATCCTGAGCTGCTAACATTCTTTCCCTGATCACTTTCAACTTCTCAGCAGTTTGATGGACCATCTCGGGACTCATAAACTGTTTTTCCCCAGCCTCAAGCCAACAAGACGGCGTACGACACTTTTGTCTGTACAAAGCTTGATAAGGTGCCATCTTTATGCTCGAGTGGAAACTATTATTGTAAGAAAATTCTACTAAAGGTAAATGTTCATCCCAATTACCTAGGAATTCTAGGGTACATGCCCTCAGCATATCTTCAAGTGTTTGTATCGTCCTTTCACTCTAACCATCAGTTTGTGGATGGTAAGCTGTACTTAAACATAACTTGTTACCCATTTCCTTTTGTAGACTTTTCCAAAATCTTGAGGTGAAACGGCTATCACGATCCGACACAATCGTTAAAGGAACACCGTGAAGCCTCACAATTTCCTTCACATAAGAATTCGCGAGCTTTTCCATAGACCATTTCTCATTGGCTGCTATGAAATGCGCACTCTTAGTGAATCGATCAACGACCACCCAAATCATGTCGTGGCCACTTTTTGTTCTGGGTAGTTTAGTGACAAAATCCATCGCAATGTCTTCCCATTTACCCATAGGCACAGGTAAAGGTTCTAAACTCCCGTATGGTTTCTGATGTTGTGTCACAAGTCACACACTCGGCCACATACTTTGCAACATCAAGCTTCATCGTTGGCCACCAGTAGTAGGGTTTTAGGTCCCTATACATTTTACTGCTACCATGATGAATCGAGTACATGGTTTTGTGAGCTTCTTCCATCAGAAGATCTCTTATTCCTCCTGACTTAGGTACCCAAATACGATCTTGGAATACCTTCAGTCCATGACCGTTTGTACCAAACACCAACGTTTTGCCCAAACGTTCCTCCTTTCGGTCATTTTTCTCAAAAGCTTCCTCTTGAGCTTTCTTTATACTCTCCACAATTGTCGAGACAACTTCTATTCTCAACGCTCTTGGCCTCTTCCTTTCAAGATTGACTTTCCGACTGAGAGCATCAACAACAACATTAGCTTTACCGGGGTGGTAAAGTATCTCACAGTCGTAGTCCTTGAGTAACTCTAGTCAGCGTCGTTGCCTCATATTCAATTCTTTCTGATTAAAGAGATATTGGAGACTCTTATGATCAGTGAAAAGATTGCACTTTGTGCCATAGAGGTAATGCCTCCATATTTTCAGAGCGAAAACTACCGCTGCCAACTCCAAATCATGAGTCGGGTAATTCTTTTCATGCTCCTTCAGCTGTCGAGATGCATATGCTATCACCTTTTCTCTTTGGGTCAAAACACAACCCAATCCAACCCCAGACGCATCGCTATAAACAGCGAAGTCTTCAACTCCATCGGGTAAAGAAAGTATTGGTGCCTCGCATAGCTTCTTCTTTAGCTTCTCGAATGCTTCTTTATGCTTATCATTCCAAGCATAAGTAGCTCCTTTGTGGGTCAAAGCTGTTAATGGAGTAGCAATCAAAGAAAAGCCATGGATAAACCTTCGGTAATATCCGGCTAATCTTAAAAAGCTTCGGATATCCGTGGGACTTTTCGGTTGTTCCCACTTCATTACAACTTCAATCTTTGCTGGATCAACCATTATCCCTTCTTGGTTGACCACGTGACCCAAGAATTGGACTTCACGAATCCAAAAATCACATTTGGAGAACTTCGCATACAGCTTCTCCTTCTTCAAAACTTCTAACACTTCTTGCAAGTGTCTGCCATGCTCCTCTTGGCTTTTCGAGTAAATCAGAATGTCATCTATGAACACTATCACAAATTTATCAAGGAACGGATTACAAACCCTATTTATTAAATCCATGAATGCTGCTGGAGCATTGGTTAGTCCAAACGACATAACCAAGAACTTGTAGTGTCCATATCTAGTTCTGAATGCAGTCTTCTCGATATCTTGTTCTCTCACTTTTAATTGATGATATCCTGACCTTAGATCGATCTTCAAGAAATAGCTCGAACCTTGCAAATGATCAAACAGGTCATCAATCCTCGGCAATGGATATCTATTCTTTATTGTTGCCTAGTTGAGCTCTCTATAATTAATGCACATTCTCATACTTCCATCTTTCTTCTTTACAAATAACACCGGAGCTCCCCAGGGTGATGAACTAGGTCTAATGAAACCTTTGTCCAATAACTCCTGAAGTTGCATCATTAGCTCCTTCATCTTTGTCGGTGCTAATCGATAAGGTGCTTTTGCTATTGGCATGGTTACTGGTAACAAGTCTATTCTGAACTCCACTTGTCTATCAGGTGGTAATCCAGGAAGATCTTCGGGAAATACTTCCGGATAATCGCACACCACTAGAATGCTCTGCATCACCTTCTTTTCCTTCTTAGCATCAATCACGAATGCTAAGTATGAGGTACATCCCTTGGTCAAACACCTTCTGGCTTTCATTAGGGAAATGATTCCAGAATTTACTCGGCGTTTGTCCCCATACACCATAATGAATCTTTCCCAGGTGAGTTCACTTTAACTATCTTCTTCTTGCATAATATATCGGCGTCATGGCGCTAAGCCAATCCATTCCCAGAATGATGTCGAAACCATTAAGTTCGATAGGCAATAATACCTCGTGAAACTTATTCCCATTAAGGTCGATTAAGATGTTTTTCATACGATGACTAACAAGTATAAACTTGCCACTAGCAACTTCGACTAATAAAGCATTATCTAGTCTATCAATAGGCAAAGCTAGTTTTCTACCAAACTCATGAGAAATAAAAGAGTAGTTGGCTCCAGAATCAAACAAAATTTGAGTAGGTAATTCGTTTACGAGAAAGGTACCTGAAGCGACATCAGCTTCATCTTTAGCAGCCTCAAGTGTCAGCGACATCAGTTTCATCTTTAGCAGCGTCAAGTGTCATCTGGAAGGCTCTCGCCTTCGGCTTTGGTGGAATGTTGGGCTTAGCTGCCTCCTTCTTCTTCGGACAGTCCTTCAAAATGTGCCCCTCTTCATTGCAACCAAAACACATCCTTTTGTTGGACGGACACTCATTGGCGAAATGCCCAATTTTTCCACACTTGTAGCAGGTTACATCCTCACTACACTTCCCAAAGTGCTTTTTCTTACACTTATCACACCATTTCGCTTCGCCTCCTTTTCCTCCAAACTTTTTCGAATCAGATTTCGAAAATTTGCTTCTCTTACCGGAACCAGATGTTCCCTCAAACTTTCTCTTCTCACCAACCTCAACCTTGTCGGTGGTCCTCCCCTTAATCATGTTCTCAACAGACTTGGCAGCCCAAATAGCTGCCTCTAAAGTAAGTGCCTGACGAACTGGCACTGCGTACTCCCATGAGAGTCCCTTTGCATACCGATCAACCTTTGTCATCGCATCTGGAACGATGCGCAAAGAAAACTCCATCTTATCTGTAAATTTATTAGTGTATTCATCAACTGACATGCTGCCTTTCGTCAATGTCAGAAACTTGTTCTCTAGTTCCAACAGTTTTTGAGCCGAGCAGAACTTGCGCTTGAACTGCACCAAGAATTCTGCCCATGTCAATTGCAGTGGATCATTAGGGTTTAAAGTCTTCCCTAGAGTATTCCACCAACGAACGGCTCCACCTCGGAATTGACGCACTACATAGATAGTCTGCAACTTGCCTCTGCAGCCACAAGTCATGAAGGCCAATTCCATTTCTGAGATCCAATCCATAACTCCAATCGGATCCTCCTTTCCATTGAAGGTCGATGGTTTGCAAGTTAGAAAGTCCTTGTACTTGCATCCCATTCCATCATTCCTTCCGTCATGGTTGTTTTGCCTAACTATCGGTGGGTTGGCTTGACCAACAAACCCACTGAAGTTTCCACCTTCCGAGTGCCCTTCATTTAATTCGGGCTCTTCCACACGAATTAACATTTCTTCACGATTCTGTTGAAGCAACCCCCAAGTCTCCTCCATTTGACGATCCAACATTGTTTGAATCATCATTTGTACACCAGCCATTGTTATTGGCTCCGGTGCTGCAGCTACAACAGGTATTTGTTCAATCACTGGTGGTTGATTCCTATTTTCATCAGCATTTCCAACTCCACTTCTTGTTCTCACCATTTTTGATCTACACACCGAATAAGGTGAAATTAGATCCTCATTCACGATAGATATTTAAATCATCCTTATCACTCCGAAATGTTTACATACTAGTTCTAAAATCGTAGACGTACGCTTAGAATCCTACACACATAAGGTTTCTAGATCCGGTCGGCAACAGACCATAGATCCGAACAAATAATATCATATATGGCAACATATAACATTTAGCACGTAAAAGCATTTTAGGCAACTTTCCTAAAATAAACTAGTGCTCGTGTCTAAAACATAACGGACACATATCTCAAAACTTCACTTAGCATTTTAAGTTTAAGTCTAGAAATCCTACAAATTCCTAGTTCGCTTAAACTAATGCTCTGATACCAACTGTGACATCCTCAAAATCTCGACCAGAAAAGACCGATTTTCATTTATGCTTTCAAAATAATTTCAGAGTAAATCCTTTTGATTTGAAAGAGTTGCGGAATTTGTTCCCAAAAACAAAGTATGATCAAATAATATTTACCAAAGCATTTCATAAAAGAAATGTATTTTCATTATATAATCAAAACTCGGGATGTCATGTTCCGATACAGACCATAAAGCATAAACGATAACATTACAAGTCATTCAACAAATATATACATATACAGACTTGTAAACAAAACAACTTGATGGTTCATCCATCTTATGCCCTTGCACCACTTCCTGTAATACAAATAAAACTGAGTGGGTCAGGCTTGGGAGCCTAGTGAGCATATAGTGTTTTCAACCCACAATAAATAATTATATTTAATTCCACCAACTAACAATAACCCAATTACCCATTCCCGTTATTCTCACTTTACGTCCCTAAAACAACTAACACAAGGGACCTAGTCTTAGAATATTTCATCGAGGCGACAACACATGCATTCGGGGGTTTCCCGACAATATATGTCAAATAAGGCAACCATGAGGGGGATGGAGTACAGCGAATGAACACCCAAATTCATTAACACCTACAGGTGGCGAACCTGCTAGCATTCCACATGACTGTCTAGAAAAGTCCATGGTCGTCCTCTAAACTCCGCTAGATGACTGAATCAAAAACAACATCGAGGCCTCACATATGTTTATCACACAACTATCTGCCCATGTTCTACCCGACATATTAGTAGGTAAAAATATATATTTTTATACATAGTTTAAAACCTGTATAGCATTTTCATTCAATACATATTCCAAACAACAGACGAGACACATACACATAACACATATTTCATAGAGAATAAATCAGATCTATGAGATAGAAGAAAGTGAATATACATTCACACATATACACAACAAAATATACACATAACACATATATCGTATAAAATACTTCATAGTTATGCGTTAGAAGCAAGTAACTACACACTCACTTGATCAGAAGATAATCGGACAGCACCACGACTTGCAGAAGTAGTAATCCTCAGCAGATCTTGAAGATCTCTACAAAAATCGAACTTCTCGCGGGCAGAGCTTCGACTCGGGAATCGCACTTCTTGGGATCTTCGGGGCTTCGAAACTTGCTTCGGGGCTCGGGAATATTACCGGGGCTTCGGGGTACTTCTGGCACGCAAATCGAGGTAAAACGGGAGAGAGAAGAGAGAAAAAGAGCAAATGAGCCGGCTGCCCTCACATCCTATTTATAGGAGGCTGAGGTCTCACCGTACGCTGGGCGTACAGCCTTACGCGGGGCGTAAGCCTCCAAAATTGTCACTGCATGCATCATCCGAAGAACTCGAGTGCGAAGGTCGTCATGCTTCGTTGTACGCTGGGCGTACTTCGGATATGCTCGGTGACTCCCCTTCGGATAATGCCGGATTTCATAATTAAATTTAAATATTAATTATTTAATAAAATTTGAAAATTCATATCTGCTTCATACGAACTCCGTTTTCGACGTTGTTTATATTCCGCGTATGTGAGACTACGCTCTACAACTTTCGTTTAGACTCCATCGGCTAACTTTGACTTTATTTTTCTTAATTATTTTTAATAGGCCCGGACAAGAAAACTTCGTTATAAATTCATAACTTCTTCGTTTGACCTCCGTTCTCGCCTAACTTTTCATCGCTTCAATACCAACAATGAGATCTTCGATTCTCGTTTAGATTGCTTCGGCTAAAAACCGCTCGATCTCAAATCGAGTATTTTGGGCTGCATACCGCTAAGTCGAAACTTCAATAAATCATAACTTCCTCATACGAAGTCAGATTTTGGCATTCTTTTTATGCACGCTCTCGGTTTAACGAACTCTACAACTTTCGTTTAGATCAATAAGGCTAAATATCGCTCTAATGTAAATTTCACTTTTTACGTCATTCAGCGTTGCCGGTTCTGTCGCGAAACTTCGACATATCATAACTTCTTCGTTATAACTCAGATTTCGGCATTCTTTATATCTTCGGAATCCTTGTTTCGATCACTACATCTTTATGCAAAGATATTGGGATTATCCCACACTTCAAATTTGACGCTTATTTTATTCTTAATTCATTAAATTATAATAATTAAGAAAATAAACACATAATTCTCATAATACTCAAATATTTCATCATTAATACTTCAAAAAGAGTTAAAAGGGTTAACCTAGACTATTACATCAATGGAAATGCCTAGCCTGGAAACGCGGGCATTACATCAAGGCAAGCAATGCTTCGTCAAGGAACTCCTTCTTCCACAATAAGCACCAAAACTTCACTAAATTACCAAAAAGCTCAAGAATCACTCAAATGAAGGCTTAGGGTCGATTTCTAGGGTTTAGAGAGATACAGGCTGAAGATATTAGGGTTAGGTTATGAGATAAGGAGCTTAAATGGGGTCCAAGACCCTAAAATAGGGTTCATGTCTAATTGGCGTACGCCCAACGTACATATGGTACCCCCAGCGTACTCCGAAGAACATTCGCGACCATCCTGGTCAGTACACCCAACATATTGCCTTCATCACTAGTACGCCCAACGTACTGCCTTCTTCATTAGTACACCCAACGTACGCTTTGTGTACGCCCCGCGTACTCAGCTAAGCCTGAAACCACGAAACTTATGAACGCCATAACTTCTTCATTATAAATCCGTTTCTTACGATTCTTATATCCATGAAAAAGGTAACGAGAAGCCCTACACTTATATTAACTTTATTCATCCTGAAGCCCACTCAAACTTAGATCTAAACTGCATGAAAAGCCCGAACCAGCACCTTTAACAATACATTTGGGCTCTAAAGCACAAACCAAACTCTTTTATCACACAACCTACCTAACCCACATCCCAAAAGGGCCTAAACCTTTATCCTTCAAAGCCTCAAAACCCTTATCATACTCGAATTAAGGCCCACGGGTCTTGAATCACAAAAAAATCGGGAACAGGATGTTACAATCCATCTTTGACACTTCATCTTTTTGCGTTTCATGATGCACTTTAGGACTCATCTCAAAAGTAATAACATCGTCTTCCACACGAAGTGTGAGTTTTGAGTCATGGATATCAACTAATAATCTTGTGGTACTCAAAAATGGTCTTCCTAAAATAATTGGAAGTTCTTCATCCTCCTTCATGTCAAGAACCACAAAGTCGACCGGAAAAAAAATCCCACTTTCATTAGTAAGTCTTCAATAATTACTCGTGGGTATGTGGTTGAGTGATCCGTCACTCGAATGGTCATACTTGTATCTTGGAGATTTAGTAATCCAAGATTTTGGTAGAAAGAGTATAACAGGAGGTTAATGCTCGCCCCCGAATCGGATAAAGCATTAATAGAAGTTGAATTGCCAAATTCACAAGGCAATGTGAGTTGACGTGGATCTCCCATCTTGATTGGTAATCCTTTGATAATCGTGGCTGAACACAACTCATTAAGAACTATTGTTGAGGCCTTTTCCAACTCCTTTCTATTACTCATTACATCCTTTGCAAACTTTGGAAGTTTCGCCAATAGGGCGTTAATTGAGGGTTAGAGCACTTGTTCCATAAATTTCCTTCATTCAAGATCTAGAGAATGTTTGATTGCTTGAGATGGAATAGAAAAGGTGGTTCATATGATTGAAGAATAGAAAATTTTTCTTCTGCTCGAGACCACGATGTGGTGAAGCATCAAAGAACACTTCACTTTTAGCTCTTTTGGCTCCGGGATTATATTGTTTCTCCCACGAATTAGGATGACTTGTAGCTGCTTCATGGGTCATTATTAGCTCAGAATGAACCTATTCTTCAGTTCAGATCGCCATGACATTAGGTTCTGACTTTTGGTCTTGATTTTTGGTGGTAACCTTTCATTGACAAGTGTGGTCAATTCCCCAAGTTGAGTCTCTATGTTCTTAATGGAAGCTTGATGATTTCTCACATTGGCATCAGTAGTATCATGTCTCTTTTTAGATGCTTCCATAAATCTATGAAGTATCGACTCGAAATCCATCTTCATTTTAAATGGTGGTTGCTCTTTTTGATAGAAACCTCTACCTATTTGTCTATAATTCTCATCCTTTTGCTTCTTATACTCTTCATATGGAAACCACTCCTTTTTGGTCTTTCACTAATCTTTATCATACTTTTCACCAATTGATTAGAACACTTGCGCTTTCTTGTTCCCATTTTCATCCAAATCACAATCCTTGGTCAACTGTGGACCACTACAATTATCACACCTAAATCTTATCGCATGAATTGACTAATCCAACTTTGTCATTCTTCTATCCATAGTATATAGTTTACCTATGATTGTAGCCAAGTTCTCTATGGGTGTGGATTCCATTTGGGTTATTGTGGACAGGTTGACCAAGAGTACTCATTTTATATCGATTTCCGAGAGTATCTCCGCCAAGAAATTAGCAGACATTTATATGCGGGAGGTGGTGGTTAGGCACGGGGTGTCGGTATCTGTGGTCTCGGACCATGATGTTCGTTTCACCTCCAGATTCTGGAGGAAGTTTCATGAGGATTTGGGTACTCAATTTCATTTCAGTACTGCTTACCACTCCATACCGATGGGCAGAGCGAGCGGATGATCCAGAAGCTCGAGGATATGCTTCAGGCATGTGTATTGGGTTTCAGGGGAAGTTGGGATACTTACCTCCCTCTAGAAGAGTTCTCATATAATAATAGTTATCATACTACTATCGATCGAACCCCATTTGAGATGATGTATGGTCGGAGGTGTAGGATTTTAGTTTGTTGGGGGGGGGGGGGGGGGAGGTTGGACATCGAGTTATGGGAAGCACTGATGTCACACCCCCAAACCGAGATGGCAGAAACATTTGGGGGCAGAGAACATCATGTACAATACCATAAAAATTGCATAATAGCATGGTTGCAGAAATCGGGATTAATCGGCGATTAATCGTGGATTAATATTTTGACATTCTCCAACCGTCGAGGATTAGGGCATTAATCGTAAATTTAGGATCAATCGGCCTTGGCGGGATTAATCGGTCAACAAAAGTAAAAAAAAAATCGAAAAAAAGTCAAAAAAAGTCAAAAAAAGGTCAAAAAAAAATTAAAAAAATTCAAAAAACCAACTTTCCTTTTTTACTCCAAAATTTTCAAATTTCAAATTTTCAAATATTATACCAAAATGTTTATATTTTCGTATTTCCAAATTACAATTTTTCTTATTTTCTAATTTTGAAGTACTTGTTTTTTTAAAGATATATTAATATTTAATTAAATTTACTATTTTATTAATAATCTATGGTTCCCGATTAATCTTCGATTAATCCCCGCCAAGACCGATTAATCCCTTAACACCAGTTGACCATCGAGCTACCGTCAAACGATTTTTACAACCTTGCATAATAGTAAAACAAACAACAACATCCATCGTATTTAAAATATAGTAATACATTTGTGTTATTAGTATTGTTTGTATGACACCAAAAGGTATAGCAAAATAAACGTCAAGTCTTGAATATGCCCCATCTTCTCAAAAACCTGAGTGAGTGTACGTGTCTACTTGTTTCCTGAGAATACAAGTTATTTTGAAAAGAGAGAATCAACATTTAAGTTGGTGAGTTCATAAGCATTTAGTATTAGAAATTTGTCTTTGTTTCATGAAAATGATAGTGTGTTGCTCCAGAAAATTAAATATTTTCTATAAGAAATGAAGTGTAGTCTTAGGCCTTAAGACCAAAATGTTTGTATGTTATTGTACTATTAAATAGTATAAGTGTATGTTTTCCATAAATATATGCTTTCTTTGCTAGAAAATTGTGTATTGTACTTGTATGCACTCTGTTGTGTACTAGTACAAGAAAGTAATAATATGTAGTCTTATTACTTAAAATAATACTACTGAAGTGATGTTTGTTTAGTTAACCAAAAATGTTTAGTTAACGTTTAATGTGAGTGAGATTATAACCATACTAAACTGACTAGTGGCATGCACGACGTTCTTCAGGCGTCGGAACGTTATTACATTTTTCACCCAAAACTTATCGGTCTAACTGTAGCTAACAGCTGAGGTGCGGGATTGCCAGTCTCGTATAGATCTATACATAAATTCACGCTCTCCCTCTAGAAGACTCTGGTTATAATTCAGGACTTTTAGCATGTACTCTAGTAGGTACCATGAAGTAGTGGCTCACATTTTAGTATTAACTTGTTTACATAGTGTGTATATGTTTTCGTGTTTTTGTAAATGAATAGTGTACTTGTAGTAAAAAGTAATTATACTTATGTGATTATTCATGTGATGCATTCTTGACCTAGAAAATAGTGTGAATTGATCCCTAAACTATACTTGTTATAGTTTATAAGTTGTTATGTTTATACTGAAAGTGATTAAGGAAAAATATCCATTTGCTCGGCATGTTACAAAAGGGTTAGAAATAGTTGTTGAAATAAGTTTTGTACTTATATGTGTATATATATATATATATATATATATATATATATATATATATATATATATATATATATTGCATGTATAATATAATTTAAAAGACAGTTTGACAAGCATTCCTATCCTAAACCCACAACCAAACAAGGAACAGGAGTTAAGGCAGAAACACTGGTACTAAGCCTGTTAAATCATAATTATATATATATATATATATATATATATATATATATATATATATATATATATATAATTGATCCCTAAACTATACCTGTTATAGTTTATAAGTTGTTATGTCTGTACTGAAAGTGATTAAGGAAAAATATCCATTTGCTCGACATGTTACAAAAGGATTAGAAATAGTTGTTGAAATAAGTTTTGTACTATATATATATATATATATATATATATATATATATATATATATATATATATATATATATATATATATATATATATATATATATATATATATTGCATGTATAATATAATTTAAAAGACAGTCGGACAAGCATTCATATCCTAAGCCCACAACCAAACAAGGAACAGGAGTTAAGGCAGAAACACTAGTACTAAGCCTGTTAAATCATAACTATACATACATACATATATATATATATATATATATATATATATATATATATATATATATATATATATATATATATATATATATATATATAGTTTGATAAAAACAGTTATTTAAGTACTTGAAAAATAGTTTAGAATGGTTTGATAAGTTTATAAAAGCATTATATATCTTGAGATGATTTGTAACTGTATTTAAGTGTTATCACAACTACTATGTGTTTTGCTTGTATTCTCCCCTTAAAAGCATTAAAAAAATGGTAAAACATAGGGGTATGAACTTAGCTTACGTGAGTGTTCGAGAGGGGATACGGTGTAATAGTGCAAATCCTCAACTTATAACTCGTATGATTATCTTAATCCTAATAATAATTATACCCGATATAAAACTCGAATTATTAGAATATCAAATTAAGTGATAAACAACACTAGAATCATGTAAGAAGTACTTACAAAAAGTTTTAGAATTATTCAAAAATAGGAGTTTTCGGTTGCTTTTGTGTCTTCGATTGGTTGAAGATATGAAGAGTGTTCTTGGTGTAAATAAGGAGATTGAGGTGTTTCGGTTGGTAAGATGAAGATTGGATGGTGATTTCGGTTGATAATAAGAACACTTGAAGATTTTTGGCAAGATCTTATGAAGACTCAAGTGAGTTTTCGAATGATACTTGAGAGGATTTCGAGTGTGTTTTTGGGAGGGACATGCGAGATTTCCGTCTAGATGTGTAAGAATGATATGGTGTTTTCGGTCCAACATATATATATGGATGAATATACGATGGGACTTTTACATTAAAACTCACATTTTATCCCTTGAATTGCGTGACAACGGATAGGACTTAGGTGATTTCGGTGTGGAACTCTATCCGAGAAAAGTCGATTTCGGCAGAGAACGGGTTTGCGGTCCACAGGTTTGTGGTCCGAAGAAACAGCCCCGCATGTTTGCGGTCTTAACCGCAAACATGATTATGGTCCGAGAAGAGGTATGGCTTGCGAAGGTTTTCGGTGGGGATTTCGGTCCTCGCAATTTTGGTTCATATTTTTGTAACACTTATCCAATAAAAGCTTTATTTATATTAAAATATTAGTTTAGCCTTAACAAATTAATAAATCAACAAATTTGATTTTTATTTAGCCAGTTTGACTTTTGTTGACTTTTACAGACTTGGAAATAACAGGTTGTCACAATTGAGGTGGTGCTTATATGATGGAGCTTACTAATATATATATATATATATATATATATATATATATATATATATATATATATATATATATATATATATATATATACATATATATATATATATATATCCCTATTCTAATAAAAGAATAGTTGTAATATCCTTTTGACATGTATCATCATATTAAGCCTCCTAATTAATACATATATATATATATATATATATATATATATATATATATATATATATATATATATATATATATATATATATATATATATATATATTTGCCATGTATCACCCTATTAAACTTCTTAATTAATGCATATCATTTGTCAACCTATTAATTATCTATTTCAAATTTTAAAATTTTCATTTTAATTACAATAAATTAATAACAATGGAATAAAATTTATAATAAAATTAATACAGATTATAAGTTGATATAATTTCACATATTTATTTAAATTAACGATTAAAATTGATTAATAATTTTGTGTTATAACTATTAAAATTTAATTAATTTTGTAGCTGTGGTTTCACGGGTTATAAACTAGTATATATATATATATATATATATATATATATATATATATATATATATATATATATATATATATATATATATATATATATATATATATATATATAGGTTCAGGTTCATTTGAAACCATTCTAATTTTGTGAGACAGTGAGACCAAATCTAAAAATAATTTTAAAATGCAAAATAAATGGAAAAATCCAAAACTTCTTTTTTTAAATATTATTTTCGGAACTTGAATTAACTAAAAAAAATAAAAATAAAATAAAATAAAAATAAAAATAAATAAAAAAATCCCATTTTTGTTTTTTAAAATACGTGAAATATTCTAAATAGAATATAACACTGACATATTCTAAAAAATAATTTTAAAAATGCAAAATAAATGGAAAAATCTAAAAATTCTTTTTTTAAATATTATTTTCGGAACTTGAATTAACTAAAAAAAATAAAAATACGTGAAATATTCTAAATAGAATATTACACTGTACATATTCTAAAAATAATTTTAAAATGCAAAATAAATGGAAAGATCAAAAAAAAAATTTAAATATTATTTTCGGAACTTGAATTAATTAAAAAAAATTAAAAATAAATAAATAAATAAATGCGTCTCACGGTCTCACAAAATTAGGCCATCTCAAATGAACCTAACCGTATATATATATATATATATATATATATATATATATATATATATATATATATATATATATATATATATATATATATATATATATATATATATATATGGGAAATGATCAATTAAGTACACTAAAAAGGTTGAGAACGCAAGAACATTTCTGAACCGATCAATACATAAGGGTAAATAAGTAAATATGCATTTTAATTAAATGATTTTCCTAAATTTTAGGTATTCTAGTCCACTGTTACTAAAATAAGAATTATTCATTTTTAATAATTCTAATGAAAGAAAGGAAATAATGTTTTATCATTTTTAGTCTAAATTTATAAACTTTTATCTTGCATTACGTAATTCATTTTCATAAATGAATAAAATCAAACTATTAAATCTTAATGATTTAACTACGACGGGAAAATTAACAATTTACTAACATTTATCTAACTATTTTCATATTTATGAACTAAGATGCGACGATTGGATTTGTCTTTTTTTCATGAATTAAAAAATATATTGAAGAAATTCATTATTTCCAATACACCTCTAAATGATCATAAATGAATTGTTTCTATCCATAATCATAAGTGAATCCAATTCTAACCATACATGAATACATTTTATAGGAATATAATATACAAACATTTGCAGCCATTATATTCAAAAGAGTAAATTACACGAATGGTTTTGAGTAATTTGCGCGTTTAGTTCTTAACTTATTTTTTTAATTCGGAAGGTCTCTACTATTTGTTTTTGTTACACTGTTGGTCCCTACTGTTTATTTTTATTACACGTTTGGTCCCTATCTTACCTAAAAATATTATTATTTAAATAGGGGAAAATGGTGGGGTAGGTAAGGTCAGGTGACGCCGTGACGGAGTGGGGTTGGGAGTGTGTTTGATTAAATAAATGAAAAAAATCAATGGCAAAATAGTCTTTTTAGGTAAGACAGAGACCAAACGCGTAACAAAAAACAGATACTAAGGACCTTCCGAGTTAAAAAAATAAGTTAGGGACCAAACGTGTAAATTACACCAAACCATAGGGACCATTCGTGTAATTTACTCTATTCAAAATTGAATATAACTCTAATCATAAATGAACTACTACATCCTTATTTTTCCATTGAATTTTCTTGTTGCTACCATACACACAGAAACAAGAAGGGCTCCCTTGGTCATGTTGTCGATTTCCGTACTTACGACTATCCTTCTTCAAATCGTCAAGTTTTACATAAACCTGTTCAAAACATCAATCTTTCAGTTAAATTTTCTGTAGTTATAACATAGTTTCATTCATTGATGATTAAACTCAAAAGGCATCATTTATTGGTCACCGATTAAAACATAGAAGTAAATAAATATACATAATCATAAATGAATGGAATTCAAATGAAAAACATAACAATCATCGAAACTAAAAACGATTTAAAATTCAAAACCTAGACATATAAATTAAATTACAAGGATAGATCAACTTGAGTTGTAGCAAAAAGAGAGTAAATACATAATAAAATAAAATAATCAAACCAGGTTGCTCATGGTGATGTGGAGAATAGTTGTGATGTTAGGGATGTTGCAGCCGGTGAAAAATAACGTACCTGCGGTGGTATAATGTGGATGTGATGGTGGCGATTTGAAGCAAGGGTGATGATGATTGGAGGGGGCGATGACCAGTAATGTTGTTTACTTGTTTTCACGGTGGAAATATTGGCAAAGAGAAAAGGGGCGACACCGGGAAGAGGGAAGAGAAGAAGAGGGCGGCATAAAGATGAAAATAGGGTTAGGCATAAGATGATTAGTAACTGTATATACAAGAAAGAGAGAGAATATAAACGTAATCTAAGAGACAAAGAGGTATTTTAGGAATTAGGAGTTGGATAAGATAATTTATGACAATAATACCCTTTTATAATTTTCTAATTAGAATTGTCTAAATTTAATTGTATTAATAATTGTAAATATCTAATTTAATTATAACCTTGGATTGAAAATATTAAATGATTCAGATCTGTTCTCACGTTCTTAATCTTTTAGGTGCTCTCATTTGATCATATATATATATATATATATATATATATATATATATATATATATATATATATATATATATATATATATATATATATATGTTAAATGGTGATTTTTTTAAATAGTTAGCCATTATAGAATGTATTTACTAAAAGCTTTTAATTGAATGAAAAATAGTAGACAGATGATGTAACAAAAAAAAATTGAAAAATTACAAATCTAGCATTTTTTAATCATTTCTAAAAAAAATAGCCAAAATGTTAACGGAAACCTCATAGGAAGTTCATTTGGTTGTTGTTTCGTGACTTGTCGGTCTGTTGTTTGATAGTTATTTTATCCAATTAGTATGATATTTCGTGTAATAAGTTGTTGTATCGTGACCCATCATCCTATAATATATAAAGTTCAAAAAATTCTTTTGTCATTTTCGGGTATTTGAAGTACAAAATTTTCTCTGATAGAGGTCAACAAAATCAGTTTAATAGTATTGTACGTAGTTTTCTTATCGTTATATACCATTTAGCGTGAAATCTCGTAGTTGTGGGTTTGTTTGTTTTTTTTCTTCGAAATAATGAAAAAAAAAAAAGAATAACAAAATTGCAGATGATATTGCCATCTACGGTGTACAAGCCGCTAATGCACATGATGTCCATTTAAAACTTGTACACAGCAAATGACAATGGCATCTTCAGTTTTGTTATTTTTTTCCTATTTCTTTCGGTTTAGTTGCAGGTTTGAACTTTATTATGTCTCATGCCTTGATTATGTTTAGTCAAAATGTGCGTAGTCATAGTCAACATAAAAAAACAATAATCAAAACAAAAGATAAGAAGATGAAACAACGAATGGTACATGTGCATATACAATTTCGTTTTCGGAAACCTAGGAATTAAGAACAAACGAAATAGTAGTTTAGATGAAAGGAAACCGTAGAGCCTAAGCTATGTGCAAAAATGATGGATAACATATTGACTCATATTCAAATCCTGACACTACTCTGTGGTCATGAAGGTTCGTCTGCAATGACTTCAGTTGTTCGCAATGTGAAATTAGTATTTATGCGAAAGATGGGTCGAAAACCTTGTTAAGAGAAGTTCTCTTTCAAAAAAAACATGGAAAGTTAACATGGTCTCTGATTTCAATGTCTATTTTTAGCAAAATGGCTGATTTCTGCTATTTTTTAATAAAATAATTAAAAAGATAGTAGATTTATAATTTTCTCTAAAAAATATTTATAAGGTTACTTAATGGAGATCCTCTAAAATTATCATTTTGAACATAAAAAATTCACAAAAATACCTAAAAGTCAAATCCGATCAAACCCGTCCAATTTTACGATCGAATCCTCATCCAATTCAGACAATTTATTAGGCTCTTCTCCTTTGAATGGCCCTCTAGTTTTCACAACGGGTCGAATATTTCATGCGATCCGGATCCGGTTCGAAACGAAATAAAATGGAGGGAAATTGAAAAAGGCACGTGGAAAGAAGTATGACACGTGGCGGAACGCAAAGTGAGTAAGCACAGTCTCCAGCTCCACCTCAAAG
This sequence comes from Lactuca saligna, assembly GCF_052625555.1. Classification (NCBI taxonomy): domain Eukaryota; kingdom Viridiplantae; phylum Streptophyta; class Magnoliopsida; order Asterales; family Asteraceae; genus Lactuca; species Lactuca saligna. The sequence goes on along the minus strand of NC_136417.1, from coordinate 68,229,847 downwards.
CGGTGAACCAGTTTAAGACAGACGTATTTCCATTCTCTCATGCACACTACATCCAAACCACACACACTCAAACAACAAGAACAAACAGACTACACAGAAATGGCGACAAAGATGATCGGAGGCTCCGACGGAAGTGCTTTGACACCGGAGGCGGAGTGTGAACCGTTGACTTATGAGAGGAGAGTTCGAACCGACTTGGAAACTCATCTTCCTAAACCTTGTAAGTTCTTCATCACTTCATCCAGATTTGTCGTAATATTAGTAACAACTTGTTGTTACTTCATGATTCTGATTGCTTTTCCAGATTTCATTTAATCTTTACGAACACTTTTGTAATTTTGTGGTGTAATGATCAGATCTGGCTAGGGGACTTGTAGCTCCAGATGTCGAGCATCCAAACGGAACGCTAGGGCACAGGCACAACGACATGACTGTTCTCCAACAGCATGTTGCTTTCTTCGATCAAAACGACGACGGAATCGTGTACCCGTGGGAGACGTACTCCGGTGAGTTACCTTCAAATACCTTTTTCCTCCGATGAACGAACATCACCTTTCAATTGGATGTTTAAACGAGTCGATAAGAAGATTGCTATCAGTAATCCTTCAAATTTATATGAATTACCTACTCTTAAGATATTGAATTTACAATCAATTTCAGGAATGCGTCAATTAGGGTTCAATTTCGTTATCTCCTTCATAGCAGCCATTGTTATCAACTTCGGATTGAGCTATCCCACACAACCTGTACGTTCTTCATCTTCCTCTCTTCGTAACTAATTAATTCTATATACTGATTATTGATCCACAATCCAGAGCTGGATTCCTTCCCCTTTCTTCCCCGTATACATCCACAACATCCATAGATCCAAACACGGAAGCGACTCAGGAACTTACGATACTGAAGGAAGGTCTGTCAATCGTCATCATACTCTTATAATCTCCCATCAATTTGAACCTTCTTCTTCTTACGATGAAATCTAATTCGTGTCCATTATCAGATACTTACCAGTCCACTTCGAGAACATGTTCAGCAAGTATGCAAAAACAGTACCAGACAAGCTGACACTCGGAGAGATTTGGAACATGACTGAAGGAAATCGAGTAGCGTTCGATTTGTTCGGATGGTTAGTACTAGTTGGATTCAAAGAAACAAACAAACCCTAATTTACCTTTTCTTCATATAAAAATGAAAGTTGGAAACTTTTGTACAGGATTGCAGGGAAGTTGGAATGGGCGATATTGTATGCGCTTGCTAGGGATGAAGAAGGCATGCTGTCGAAGGAGGCAGTAAGGCGGTGCTTTGATGGGAGTTTGTTCGAGTATTGTGCTAAAATGAACCGAGCTGCGCAGGATAAGATGTACTAAAGAGTAAAGATGGTGGTGTTTAATTATGCAAGTTAATGATGTGGATTAATGTTAATTATGTAAGTGAGTCTATAATAGTAGACTATATATAGTTTTTATGTTTGGTTGTGTGAGGAAATAAGAATGTTGAAAGAGATGATTTATGTTTTTTTTTGGCCTGTTTTAATAAGGTGGATTGTTCATACTCCTAGGATGTTTTGTAGTTTGCTTTATATATTATTTAATTTGATTGAAGCTTAAGGTTTTCAATTTGAAATGTGTTGTGATTCATATGATTGGGCCTTCTTAGATGACATTTGTTTGGGCTTTGGCAATAAGTAAATTACAAATTTGGTCCACATGTTTGGCCCAATTCACATATTTGGTTGTAGTATTGGATTTTTCCATGTCATCTATGTTGAGATGATCCTTCATTCGTAGACAACGAGGATTACAAATATATAATTTGTGATGTTATTAATATTATCGGGAAGGTTTTGTGTGCTTTGTTGGTAATATCTTTAACCAATATATATGTGTGTTAAGTTTTCATTGTTTGTGTTTTTCCTTGTTTTATGTTTCTCATGTTTCTTTGGGTTGTTGGTAAGCTTAGTGTAGTATTGGTTGCGCCTTGCTTTTATTGGATTGCGTGTTTGATGTGTTGGTAATTAATGATGTGGGACTTTGAAACATGTAGATTACTTGTTTTGACAAGTGATATTATAGTTAGGTAAAATGTTAGACAATTTTGATTCCCAATCGTAACAGGTGACAACATAGTTGGAGTGTGATAAATCTAATTTGGTAGCTTTGGTCGTGGTGGCAAGAGTGGTATGGTGTTATAAATTGTATTGATATAGTCGTGATGGTGGTTGCATGAGTGGGTGGTGGAAGAAATAGTGTTGTGATGCTGGCAAGAGTGGTATGGTTAGGGATGTCAATGGAACCAAACGGGAGCGGAAATTGCTCCCGCCCTCACCCCCGAAATCAGTTGTTGCCCCCGTCCCGGATCCCACTATGCCCTGATTCCGCTTCCGGTTACCTCCATTGCCCCCGGTCCCGCCCCCTTTCCTCCGGTTTATAGATTTAAAATTCGATTTTTTTTTTGCTAAAAAACTACTTTGTTTTAGCCTAAAAAGACTATTTTTAATAACTTTACAAGCTTAAAACTTAATGTTTTATAAACTAAAAAAATTAAAAACCCAACATTACCAATCCAACATTACAAATTTACAAATCCAACAACCTTACAAATATAAAATAAGACAAACTTAATATTACAAATATAAAATACTTAAATGTTAAAAAATATATGATCAATTCACTACATCTTCAATATCCATTAACTGGAAATGGGAAAGTGAAACCTAACCTAAACAAAAAATTAGAAAATCTATTTTGTATATGTATTTTATATTAAATATATATTTTTTACATAAATGTACAACCGGGACCCCCGCGAGAGTACGGGACGGAAATACCGACTCCCGACCTCAGTCCCAAAAATAAATGGGGTTTAATTCTGCCCCGACCCTGCTCCCGCTCCCGGATTTTTAAAGAATAACTTCCTCCACCTCCTCCAATTGTTCTCCCGGATTTTTAAAGAATACCATCTTCATGATTTCTTGTTCCTTCTTAGCATTAAGTTCCTTAATCTTACACAGATTTAAAGAATAACTTCCACCTATGGAGACAATTCCATATTACCATTTTGACCATCACTTCTGAACAAGAGTTACCGCTTTTCAAAATACGTCAATATGGTCCTTACTCTATACTTCTAATTGTCAATGAGCAACCAATCTTTGGTAAACCTCAGATTGTCCTCGACAATTTTGCTTAATCATTTTAGTCATTCCAGTTCTATTCCTTTTTCCATCTTAATGCCCTAGGCATTTGGAAAATTTAGAATGGATGAATATTATAGCATATTCAATCGATCCTATATCCGAAGCATATAGGACACGATTCATGCTATAAAATTATTATTTGCCATGTTCTCACAATTCGAACTATGAAGAGGTATGCCGTAATCATAATCGAATTTTGAGATCGCAACATATATAGAATTTCCTTATGTTGAACCATTCCAGCATAACATTCATATATATTCTTGACTAAAGTAGATTAAAATATCAATCTAAGCTTGTAGAATTGGAGTGAAGTATAAAATCCACTCCCTTAATTATAGCAAAACAACTTTTCAAAGCAAATTGAAACTTTTGTTTTCTATAATTAGTATTGCTAACTTGCAACACTTAACATAATCACCATGCTCCCACTAGCATAATGATTACCAACATAACACTTTATGCTCCCACTAGCTTTGACATGTACTCAGAAATCAGTTGGACTTGTAGAAATCAATACTTTATTGACTTTCTTACCAAAGTTCATATTTCTGATACTAGATTGCTTTGATAAGACTTTATCAAAATTATACACCTTTCTTTAGATAGCTCACATGTTTGTCTAGACCTTTTGCAATTCTCACTAGTTAGTGTGCCGTTTAACCACACATGCTCCACTAACTATATGAGAATGCAAATATCACAACCGCTATCTACTTAAAATCTTCTTAATGGAAGCGTTTCCTTACCATCATTTTCATGAATCAAAGAGAAACCTCATGAAACTTAGATTTTATGGTGTATGTGTTCTTTTCCATGTGAATTTTGTCAAAACCATAATCACAGGACTAGGTTAGTGACACTTCCAAATTCATATGGACTGAACTTGTGCAATCTTAATTTCTTGCCACCCGACAGCACAAGGGCCTACCATTGCTTCCAGATTGTTATGCAAACAGTCGAGAACTCTCAGAACTCCAATGCAAAGCCAACCTTAACTGGGATGAGCACAGAATATGTCAACACGATCGGTTACAAACCTCAAGTCGTGGGCTAGTGATTAACAAAACTCTTGATTAGTTCTTGAAACTATTTCAGAATCTTTTAGACTCCCACTGTCCTCTTGACATATAAGACTTATCTTTATCAAGAACCATTCCTTGACAATACAAATATTCAAGAGCTAGTGCGGATTCTTATCAAGTTAAACATTTCCCATAATTGGACTTAGTTGGTCTTTGTTTTATCCAAAACATCCCAACTAACCAACCTCAAATGTACAAGAGTATGACACATCTTACTCTACATTTGATAAGTGTTATAAACTTTCTAAATATTATGTCACTCAATGGCTCAATCTTGGAGTATGACTCTAAGATTTGATGTATGATTTATCTTTTGATTTAACCATTTCAACAACTCATGATTCCTCTCCTTAGCCAAACAAATGAACTAAGGTGTCCTTAGAGGATTAATTGTGATCTGGTTTCATAATCACTAAGATAATCATAAAACAAAATACACACGTACTCTCCCATCTCTTCAGATTGGAGAAACTTTTATCTTTCTGCCTTATTTGATTCTTCTTATTCATTCTGCCATACATTGAAACTTTTCCAATGTTTCAGAATTACACTTAAACTCGTAAGCATAACCATATTTACTAAACTTTAGTAAATCATAATGAATAATCTTATCAACCTTTGTAGTGGACCTGACCAGCACACAACCCAGTGTACCCAATCTGTTAGTCCTTTGCTTGACTCACATGTGAATGTGAACAAGGAATTAGTCTTAATTTACCAAAGATGAAAATTCTCCTTCATCACACAATACAACTTGCATGATTCCAAGTTTCTATCTAACTGAAACTTGGGTGATGAGAATCTTTCCTTATTTGGTAAATTATGATACTACCACTAATGAAAGAATCAAATCCATTTACCCATATTGCTTATCAATGGAAACATATAAGCAACAACCTTTTTCACAAATGCCATTGTAAGGATACTTAAAATAAATAAAATCAAAACCATTTTCTTTTATTTTAAAACTTTGCGGAAAACTTATCCTTACAATCCACATGGAAAACTTGTTGTTATCCTTTCCTAAGCAATATATCTAACTCTTAAGTAACAACTCAAAATTCTGATCACGGAACCATGCAATCGAAATCCATCTTCACGATCAAAATCAACATATACTTCCTTTAAGTTTCTTCACTCTTCTTTGATTCTTAAACATCAATATGTGACCCAGTCACAACATGCAATAAGAATCTCAGAATAGAAACTTAATAGAGTTAGACAATGGACTTTACCTGAAGTAGAGTCAAACATTTGACTTCACTATCCTTATGAACTTTTAGGTAAATTTGGCAGATTCGCAACCAATGCCCTTCCTTTAGAAACATATGGACTCTTTGGAAACGGTACACGGGACTATCACAAACTTAGCCTTTCTCTTTACCATTTGGTCAACCGAGTTGACTATGGCCAATCCCTTTCAGTTGGGAAGAGAAATTTTTTCTAGAATTCCAATGTTACCATTGTAAATGTCCATGGAACTTTGGGAAGTTGATCTTCCAATCAAATTTTGCTTTACCAATGCTCCCAATCATTGCTGATTCAACATCATCAAGCAAATAGGTAAGATCATTAGGGGTCATGTCGTGATCTGTCATCAGGGAGTGACCAAGTCAACAGCCAGCTACCTTGAGACTTCGACACCCGACTCTCCCGGCTTGTCAATATGTGACTTAATCTCCAAGACTTAAGCACATATAGACTTTGTTTTCCAATAGGGATTGAGTGAATTAGAACTTATCATGTCTTGAAACTTGTGGGATATGGAGATTTATTGGAGGAGGTGGAGGAAGTGAAGTATGATTTCCAATCCCACTAATGCACAACAAAGGGATTGATCTTTCACCTTGATTGCCATTCGGGATATCATCTTCATTAGGAAGCTTCTTCCTAAGATTTGGGAAGACCATAGTTGTCTAAACTAGACATCTATAATGGGTGAAATTCAAGTTAGTTGATTTAAAGTCCTTAATATAACACCCAATATGAAATATTAAGGCTAGGACCCAATAACCTATTTATAATTGGAAGAGGGATGTCGTAATCCAAATTATAAAATAGTTAAAGGTAGGTAAATGACGATTTACCAATTTCCACCATGAAAAACGAAATATAATTAAGTTTTAATTGGATTTGAAACTCCTAGATCTTTTGAGATACATTGAACTTTCAATGGCATGTTTGAATCTCGATTGTGCCCTCTCAAGTTTGTGACTGGGATGCCGAGGATCACAAACAAGGTGTGAATAACCATACAAATTGACTTGGTACCCTTAACAATATTACCTAATCGATGTGTCGGTTAACCACACACGCTCCATCGATCTATAATAAAGTCAAGTTACCCTTTGCCACTCTTACTAGTCCATGTTAGTGTGTCGGTTAACCACACACGCTCCACTAACGAATTGGTAAGGAACAAAGTGTAATTTTATGGGCTAGCACCAATTTCACATTTTCCTAAAGTAATTAAGATTGGGAATTTATAATGTATAGTTACTTTATAATTCATTATACTTTTAATGAGTATTTAAAGTCGCATCCTACCCGTTCGGATAACGACCCTCCACCGATCAAGGAAGCGGTGGGTGAGAGTGGACACCCATTAAGTCAACATCCTTATACCCCCCTTATAGACCGACTTCGTGAATGGGGCCTACTAACGGTAAGAATGACATATTCTTATACATATCTATATAATTAAAATTATAATAATAGTATAAGGGTGTATTTTAAACATTTAAAATACTTGGTGGTTTAATCTATTAATTAAACTATACTCTTAATTTAATTAAACTTAAACCATGTCTTTATGGAATTATTAACTTTTTTAATTAAACACGTTAATTAAAAACTTGAGGGCAAGAATTGAAACTATTCCAAGTCTCTTCAATTTGTAACTTATGAGTTTTAATGGTTCATAAAGTTGAAGACTCTTCATTTAATGAAACCTACTATTCTTTAATTTCAACTTTTAAAGAAGTGACTTTTGGTTATCCATAACTTGAGGACAAGTTATGGATACCATCAATGCCATTAAGATCATTAATTAAACATACATGGAGGTTACACATAATTCCTATGATCTTCTAAAAACTCATAAGAACACAAATTCATGTCATGCAATTTCAAGAAATCATATAAACATATACAATACTTGAAATTTCATAAAAGTCATGCAAAAATGGGTTAACATAATCATTATCATTTTGAAAAACATATTTTACAAGTCCAAAATAGATTGGGATAATGATTTTAATCCATTTCCAGCAACAAAACACGAAAAGCTGCCCAACACGCTCCTACTCGTCGAGTGCATTATCCTACTCGACGAGTAGGATGAATTTGTTCATGGACTCGACGAGTCCTCCCTATGAAATCGGCGAGTCCAGTCGTCAGAGAGCATATTTTTGACTTTTCAAGCAGTTTGCATCAAGTATACAGAAAACAATCCTAGGCTCTGATACCACTGTTGGGTTTTGAGCATTCTAACACTTCCTAAGTGTACATGCAACCCTAATAACCTTGAATCTATGTTTTCTCTATATACATGAAAATTTCTTTTTCAAGGTTATTTCCTAACTAGCATGGCATGGGGATTACATAAAACATAAAAACTAGTAGAAACACATACCTTGTTGTTGCTTGGATTCCTTCAAGACTTTGTGAGCCTAGCACCCCAAATGTTGTGCCTCAAATGCTTCACACAACACTACAACCTTGGAATAACTAGAGAGAATCCTTCTACACTTCAAAATCGGCTATACCCTCACAAGAATACTCTAGTGCCAAATTTGCATGCTATAGGGTTTCTTTTATAGTGTGTCATAATTAGCAGTTACAAATGTAAACCCTAATTGTCATGACTCTTCATTTCTCATGACCCATGGGTTTGTAACTCCCATGGACTATCCATGGAGCTCCATATGGTTATAACCAAACCCATAAAACATGGATCATTAATCCACCATAAAAGAATTGATGATTGTCATAATCAACCCTATATATTTAATTAGTCCCACTTTGATCACCAAATTAATTCTAGATTAATACTTGATCAAATACTAATTAAATAATACTATTATTAATATATTAGAACTTATAATATATTAATAATCATAAGTGCCTTATTCTCTCATTTAGTCTATCCAAGTATTGCAATGCCATGCAACCCAAATGGACCATGCCGGGTCGGGTAAAGTTCATACCAAATAAAGTTATGGACTTAGACACTATATCCAACAATCACGACCTTAACCTTGGCTGGATCGACTAGAATACCCTTCTCGTTGACAAGGTGCCCCAAAATTGGTACCTCACGCAACCAGAACTCACACTTGGAGAACTTTGTGAAAAGTCTCTCCCTCCTCAATGTCTCTAGCACTTCCCTCAAGTTCTCCTCATGCTGCTACTGAATCTTAGAATAAACCAAGATATCATCAATCAATACTATCACAGACCGATCTAGCATCGGTATGAACACTCGGTTCCTGAGATCCATGAACGCAGCCGAAGCATTGGTGATCCCAAAAGGCATCAGCATGAACTCGTAATGATCATAACGAGTCCTGAAAGCTGTCTTTTGCACATCCTCATCCCTGACCCACATATGATGATAACCCAATTTCAAATCAATCTTGGAGAACCAAGAAGCACCTTAAAGGTGGTCAAAATGATCATCAATCATCGGAAGTGGATAATGGTTTTTCACCGTTACCTTATTCAACTCCCGGTATTCGATACACATACAATGAGACCCGTCCTTCTTCTTCACAAACAGCATCGGTGCACCCTAAGGCAAATTGCTCGGTCGAATAAATCCCTAGTTTAACAGCTCCTGTAGCTATGTAGAAAACTCCTACATCTCTATAACATCCCACTTTTCGAGACCAAAAAAATTTCATTTTTAATAAATACTTCACAACATAAGTTACCAAAACATTACCCAAGTTATTTCATTTATAAACAAAAACTATAAAAACGTGTCTGAAACCAACTCAACACAAGTAATATAAATCATAGTACAATCCTAGAAACTCAATGCGGAAACCATATGCGTGTGAGTGTGTGATGCGCTGCTACACCGCCGGCTCCTTGCCCTTGGATGAAGAGGTACCTAAAACCAAAACTTAAACTGTAAGCACAAAGCTTAGTGAGTTCCCCCATCATACCACATACCATACATACTGCCGGACATTTCTGGGGTACCCGACCTACCCATGTCAAGCCATTCTGGAGTGTTGAACTACCCATGTCAAGCCATTCTGGGGTGCTGACCTACCAATGTCAGGCCATTTTGGGGTGCCGACTACCCTCCGGTCTATCTCAACCGACATTGAGGACTATTTCACCCCTACCTCTATCATACAATAACAAAATATAATCATACGGTCAAGCATATTTGGGGTACTGACCTACCCTTCGGTCCTAACGACCAAGTCAGGGAAAAACTATTCCCTGCTACTCCCGCTAACTCACATAGCATATCATATAAGCATATCTCATAAGCATATCACATAAGCATATCTCATAAGCATATAACATAAGCATATTTCATAAGCATAACACATAAGCATACCAAGATAATTATCACAAAGACAATTATCTACCAATTACTTTTGTTGGTGGGCCGACATTGTAGCCTTAGACCCACCCCTATTGGAAGGTAACTCACGTTGATGCGTGTAGTGTCTGCACTTTCCTCGATGTTAAAGTCGGCTCTCCTCGACTCCTCAATCCCTACACGACAACCCTTCTAAGTTATCAACTTGTACTTACAACCCCTACAAGGTTCAACTTGAATCCAAATCAAAGTCAAAGTCAAAATCAAACCTTGGTCAAGTCAACTCTTTGGTTGACCAGACTCGCCGAGTTGGTCCGCCAACTCGTCGAGTCCCTTTGTCCACGAAATACTACAAACCTGTCCCCACTCGTCGAGTCTAGCAAGAGCTCGATGAGTTCACCTTCAACAACACTTCAATCAATCTTCAACCAACTCGGTGAGTTCTTCCTTGAACTCGTCGAGTTCATCTTCAGCATATGAATGCGTCTAGTCTATGACTCGTCGAGTTGTAAGAACAACTCGTCGAGTCCATCTTCAAAGATTAGGAGATTGCCTTGGACTTGCCGAGTGTGTTCTAGCACTCGTCGAGTCCCATGATTCCTAGTTCCCTTACGAGCCTAAAAAACTGGGGAACCTTCCACACTATCATCTGGTCCTTCGACAGAAGGGATTTGGTGGTCATTACACCCCGACTCACCGAGTCCAAAGAACGACTCATCGAGTCCATACTTGACCATTACTATACAGTCAATTTAAATGAGTCTTAACACCTCAAAACTATAGATCTAGCCTCCTAATGTCCATTTTACACGTAAAGTCTCAAGCTTGGTGCACATGCATGGGATCTTTGGCTCAAAAGCCATAAAAGATGGTCTACGAGATGCATGGGGTGTTTATGGAAACAAAGTTGGCATCTTTATGCCATAAAGACCCCCAATGGCCCTAGATATGAAGTCGTAAGTTCATATTACACTTCACAACCTGAAAATGGATTAGAAAGCCCTAAATATACCAAGATCCAAGCCATAAAGATGATTATTTACATCGAAGATCAAGATAGGAGCTTTTTACCTTAAATGAGCTAGAAATGGAACACAATCTCTGGATCTCCAAGCTCCCACTTGAACTACCAAGCTCCTTTCCTCTTCTCAAACTTCACAAACTACCAAAATGCACAAAATATCCTTAGAATACTCATAAAAGGCTAGGGTTTTGAGTTAGGGTTTGCTCTAGACGATAGGAACTGAGTTGAGGGTTTATAATGTGTTTAAATAGGGTGCAAACCCTCAATTTAGGGTTTTACTCAAACAGCATCTACTCACCGAGTCGGTCCCCCAACTCGTCGAGTAGACTACTTAAACTTCCCGCGGATCACGAATCTACTCGATGAGTTGGGCCTCCAACTCGTCGAGTACCAAAGAAAACATAACAAATACTTGAATTAAAGGCATACCAGGAATCGAGTGTTACAATCTCAGGAGGAGCTATCCTATATGGTTCTTTGGTTATCAGAACCGAAACTGGAACTAGATCAATCCTCAACTCAACCTAGCTCTCCAGAGATACCCCAGGAAAATCCTCCGGGAATACATCCGGATAATCTGCACAATCGTCACATTATCCATGATCATCTTACCCTTATCCCGGGTATCCATGACGTAGGTTACAAGGAACGATCCTAAAATAAAACAAATAAACATAGGCAAGAAATTCAATATAAATAAAGAGATAAGAAGAAAATACATACTCATCACCACATCAGGAGCTACGTGCGCCTCCTCTGCCATCAGCTAGAAAGCCCTGCTATTTGCCACAGGCACATCTGCCCGGCCCTGATGACCGTTAGTAATCCGAAGAGTCGCAGGAGCGGGTGCTGATACCGGTCCTGCTACATCCAAACCCGAACAATAGGCCTTCTTGTGGCCCCTCTAATTGCAATGAAAGCAAATAATATCTTATCCCTCGGTGGTTGTAGTAGTAGAATCCATGATATAATGACTCGTCTGGCTGCACCTGAAGCAACCAGATCCACCACCACTCATGCACGGTCCCTCGTGTGTCCTGCCGCACTTGCCATAGTGGCTATGGCCCTGATGGACTCTCGACTTGGAATCCAATACCTTGAGCCTCTTGCCCGAACCCCCTGATTTCTGAACCTCATCCGATTTCCTATTCCTCTCCATCTCCAGGTCAATCTCCCTCTCTCTAGCTCGAGCTATAATATCCTACAACGTTTTGTAGCTGTATCGTCTCACAAACTGGCAAATTTCGCTCTTCAGCATCTCGTGGTATTAATCCCTCTTCATCTCCTCATCTGCCACCTACTTTGGAACCAGAAGCGCCCTCTACTGAAACATCACGGTGATCTCATCCACCGTCTCCATAGTCTGGCGAAGATCCTGAAACTCTCGTGCGAACTGTTGCACCTTGATTACCGGTGCAAAATCATCTCGAAACCTTAGCGAGAAATCATCCCACGTCATCCCATCAACAACATCATCACCCACCGCACGCCGTACCTCCTACCACCAGTCTCGTGCCCTGTCCTTTAAAATGCAGGAAGCTAGTCTGACATTGTCCCCCTTAGGACAACGACTGGTGAAGAAGGCGTTAGCAATATCTGCTAACCACCACCAACTTGCTATAGGGTCCTTCTCCCTATGATAGTCCGAAGCTCCACATGCCTGGAATTCCCTGATTGTCTAAGAACGTACTCTCGCTAGTGTCATCATCTCGGAACGAAACGAGTTCAACCGCTCATCCAGAACCTCCAGAATACCCTCCTTGACCGATCTGAAGATCACCGGAGTATAATAAAGAATGCAAAGAGTAATCTCAAATGAGATGAACTCCCTAGTCTACTCATCTAGCTGCTCGGCTCCAGATCCTAAGCCCGAGCCCTCCCTAGCACCAGAACTACCAGTAGGTCTGCCTCGTAATACCACCATACTAAAAATGGGCATACAAAGGCATCTTTCCTAGCATTCTATCATGCAAAAAACTAAGCAGAACCTTATCCCTAACTAGCATGCGATTCACATATTCACATATCAAATCATAACAGATAACATGTATAGGTAATTTGGGTGAACTTAGTTGAGTTCAATTAATTGCATGCACCACACCCTTTATTCTTTTAGAAAAATCCCATTCTTAAAATATATTTTTGTTTTTGAAAAACTTTCCAAATCCTTAATTTGAGTTTAGACACACCCGAAAATGTGTCCGAATCCCTCAAACCAAGGCTCTGATACCAACTTATAACATCCCAAAAATGCGATCCAAAAAATTTCATTTTTAATTTAATAAAACAATAATTTCATTACATTATCCATATAATCCAAAAGAAAATAAGTGTATCAAAGATCCTATCAATCAGAGTAATATCTCAAAAGGGGAATCTGTATGGTGTGAATGATGCAATCATCTCGAGCCCTTCCCTTTGGAACCAGAAGCACTTGAAACATAAACTGAAAACCATAATCACAAAGCTTAGTGAGTTCCCCAAACTACCCCATACCATACATAATAAATCACATACTGGGCCCCCTCCCGGCATCCTAGCATTCTATCATGCAAAAAACTAAGCAGAACCTTATCCCTAACTAGCATGTGATTCATAGATTCACAGATCAAATAATAACAGATAACATGTATAGGTAATTTGGGTGAATTTAGTTGAGTTCGATTAACTGCATGCACCACACCCTTTATTCTTTTAGAAAAATTCCTTTCTTAAAATATATTTTTGTTTTTGAAAAACTTTCCAAATCCTTAATTTGAGTTCAGACACACCCAAAAATGTGTCCGAATCCCTCAAACCAAGGCTCTAATACCAACTTATAACATCCCAAAAATACGATCCAAAAAATTTCATTTTTAATTTAATAAAACAATAATTTCATTACATTATCCATACAACCCAAAAGAAAATAAGTGTATCAAAGATCCTATCAATCAGAGTAATATCTCAAAAGGGGAATTTGTATAGTGTGAATGATGCAATCATCTTGAGCTCTTCCCTTTGGAACCAGAAGTACTTGAAACATAAACTGAAAACCATAATCACAAAGCTTAGTGAGTTCCCCAAACTACCCCATACCATACATAATAAGTCACATACTAGGCCTTCTCCCGGCATCGAGCCCCGCTCGGTATACATATATATAATTCTTAAGCCTCACCTGTTGTCAGACCTCGCATGTCGTTGGGCCTCACCCACTATACACGTACAATATATATATCATATTCATGCTAACACATATAATGATCATAAACAATAGCATATGTTTCAGTCATCAAGCCTCGACCGACATCGAGCTCGCCCGGTATACATAGCAGCACATAACTCTTACAAAGGTCACGCAGTCTCCTAACATCCTGGCATAAACAACAGGGGATGACATTGATGCTTTAGACTCGCTAAACCCAGTGAGGAAACTCACCTCTACTATTGAATCTCACTTCAAAACCCTAGTTTCCATCATGAGGAATCCCCGAGCTAACAATACAAAATAGCACCCAATTAATATTTGGATTCCAATTCATAACCATAAGTCTAACAATCCATACTTGGGGTAAAAATACTAATTTACCCTTCACCTAGTTTGGCCCAAGGCTAAGGCCTAACTCAATATCTAATAAGGCCCGAAACCAAAATAATCAACCAAGACCCATTTATGGCCCAATTTTCCAAATTGGGCCCAAACCCCTTTATGGACTTACCCTAAAGCCCTACAATTTTCCTAGTCCAAACTCATAGCCCAAAAGCTTGATTCTAGGTGGCCCACTAAGGCCCAAGGCAACAAAGTCCAAAAAAATGACCTAACCGAGGTCTAAAAGTTGTGAAGCCCAACAGACTGAGTTTACGGGGCATACTCAGTTGTATGCTAAGCGTACATGCAAATCGGGTTGTAAGTCACGCGTATTGACTTGTACGCCTAATGTACTCAATCATTAAGCCAAAATAAACCTTAAACTCTTAATGCTTAAGACCAGAAGCTGTAGTTTGTATGAATCGAGTAAATGAAAATGAAATCAGAGTATGATTTAATCAAGAACACAAGTTGAAAATATATTTTGTTTGGCTCAATTATAATTCTGAAAGATACAATAAGGTTTTTAGAGTAAAGAACACGTAGCTGCAAAAGTTACTCTACCTCTAGCACCAATCCCTATTTATAGGAATTGCATAAGTAAGAAAAAAAACACATGGAGGCTAAAACCATAACGCTTCGACATATAAAGGTGCCCTTACGAAATACATAAAATGAATCTAACATAAAGACTTTGAATCCTAACAAGCTACAGATGACTACGACACCTCAAAACTAAATTCGAACTAAAAATTCTCCTTTTTTGTGTGCACTGTTGAACTTAAGTCATTAACAACTTTATAGCTTGATGAAGTACTCTTCGAATCTCTGTGTACCAACTGATTGTCTTTCGAATATTTTCTTTATCTCCTTCCATATTTTTTTCAATTATAGATACGAACAAGAATATTCGTGTACTGAGAATTCGTATACTTTTCCACATCACAAAGTTGCAATAAGAACTTTGTGATCTTATCCTTCTTATTCTTCCCAACAAACACAATACCCAAAGGTTTCACACATATTTCTCTATCTTCGATACTCTTCAAGCTTGTTTGACCTTTTAGCAATGATTGTGGCACATTAACTTGCCTACCCATTGCTAAGGCAAGTTCAACATCGGTCATGGCAAGACAACCATAATAATTGTTTATAAAAAGCTTGATATGTGCGAACTCAATCAGAAAATCTTCTTTTTTGGTCAATTGAAGCTTAGATACATCCATACTTCTCAAGATCTTCGCAACACTAACGAGATCATTGAGATTCAGCAAAGGAACATCTTCCACTGAGAAGTCACAAGCTACGTTGTTAGCTCTGACCACGTGAAATTGATAATTCTGCAATACCCCTTAGAACAATACATCTTTCAAAATATTGAGAGCTTTCACTATTCTCACCAATGATCAGATATCCTCTTCTCTTTTAACAAGTATTGCTTGAAATCTTAGCTTCAATCTTTTGTATTCTTCCTTGTCTTCGAACTTATCCACAATATGATATTAAGTTGAAATGAACATCATTTCATTGATAGGAAAATCCAACTGATTGACATCAGTATTTTTAGTATCATAGTTTTTTTTAGGAACCTTATCAAAGCCATGAATGATACCATTGAAAACTATATCCTCAATAGTTTAGTAACAAAATGGCTTTGTTGGATCACCTTTGTCAGGACCTGGTGGATCATTCTGTCTTTGTCTTAGGATGTTGTTGATCTGCCTTTGTTTTCCATTTCTTTTCCAGGGAAATATTTTTGTCTTCTTTAGAAGGATAGACTTGGTTACCCTTCCATTTGCCTTCCATTTCTTCCTTTGATGATTGTGGCTTCGAACATGAACCCCTAGTACTTGAACCAATGACTATGCCTTTGGTCAATGGCTTCGAAGTAAGTGTGGTAGAGGTTGTTGACATAGACTTAGGAAGTGAACTCGGAATATGTGTACTCATTACCTTCCCAACAACCTTCCCTTGATAAGTATCCTTCGATGGACCAAAGCCAACCCCCTTGCACCCCTGTTTTAACAGGTGGGGCATCTGTTGGCGTCAACTTTACCAGTTGCAAAAGATGAGCAAGTTCAACTTTAAAATTGTATTCTAAAGTAGAAAACATCTACAAAAGAGACTAATGAGAAACCAAATATGAAGGAGAAACATTAATCTTCGAAAGTGATTCCTTCAGGCTCCCCCAAAACCTCTTTGAGCTTAGCGAACACCTTGGTATCATACTCGTTCTTCGAATCAACCTTAGTGATTAAAGAGTTGTAAAACTCAACAACCTTCGTAACTGCATCAGCAATTACATTAACCTTAGAATGAAGCGTTGAGTAATTCTGATCAACTTTAGTTATCTCCTTCGTCATGTCAGTTTTGATTACTTCTATTTGGAGATTGATAGCCTCCTCCACTTTTTGAACCTCTTCGACGAACAAAAGATGATGTTCTTTAGCCACTGCTCGTAGATCCTTAACCTCTGACTGAAAATTATCAACATCACACTTCAATATTTCTTCATGTTGTGATGAAATCTGCTCCATTAACATTCATAACTGATTTTCTTAGGATCTTAAAAGAACATCAACTTCGATCCCAGTCACACCATTTCGACTCCCAGAGTCAACTTAAAGTTGTAGTAAAGAAGTCAACTTACGATTTAAGATCTTGAACCACTTTCCTGGCATAAGTATTTGGTCAGGAAAGTTATCCTCCTCAGGATCAAACTGGATATCGGCAAACGATACCATAACATCATCATCATCTCGATCAACCTCTAGAGTATTTTTTTTTACTTCGTTTGACTGTGAAGGAAAAAGCAAAGTGATAGGTTGATTGAGTATGTTGTGATAAGTGGGTGAAGTAGTGGAAGCTGGTAATGAAGTGGGTGTAGGTGTAATGAATGGTGGTAAGGAAGTAGAAGTGTCTATGATAGTTGTTTCGATGGTGAAGGATAAGAAAAGAGAAACATGTACAGTTAAAGTTAAAACAGGCGATGTACCTTGAGTTTCATGATTCGACATCCCATCACCCATTTTGACATTTACACCCATATTAGATATGTTCGCAGGGATGCCTGAAGTTCGAGCCTCCTCCAAAATGGATTCAGTAATCAAGACTTCGGGTGGTATGACACTGGTCTGCTCAGGGATGGATGGAGTTGATTGATCACCCAAATTAGTAGATGTGTCCATATTAGATGTTCTCACAGTGCCACTAAGACTTCTAGTCTCCTCGAAATTCGGCTTGATTGGAGAGTCCCTTTGAGGTGAATCGAAGCCAACATTATCATTTCGAAGTGGAGACTGAGAACCATCATATTCGAAATCAGTTTCCACCACAACTTCATCAAGAGGATCTTATAACTTCTTTTGCTTCTTCTTGATCTTATTTACCATATCTTGAACTCTTCGTTTCTTTGAAGCCAAAGAAACTGGAGATGGAATTTCACGAATAACCACACCTTTTTGAGTTAACCGTGGTTTACGAATCCTCTTCAATTTAGAAATAAAAGCCCCTTTAGGTGAGGAAATAGACTTCTTAGGAACATCTTCAATAATAAGCCTTGGTTTTGGTGAATGATGAGGCCTATGAGCTAGCTTCTTTGTTCGATTCATGACACCAGTTTTTCATGGCACCACTTCATTTTGAACATCTTGCATAATGGGTTCTTGAACAGGGTTTGTTACTTCCTTTTTGACTGTCTGCGGAACAGATTTAGGTTTGTCAATCTGTGAAGGTTTCTTGGAACTTTGACCACATTTTGAAGTTCCTTTAATTCCTTTTGAGAACAATACCCCTGTTTCAATAGTAGGATTGATTATGGTAAGATAAGAAACAAGAACATGGTTATTGGATCAACCTTACAAAGCATAGCATCGGGAATCCATGCAACATTGAGAAAGTCCTCCGAATCATCTTCAACATTCTTCAGATGTTCATAAATTCAAAATTCAGCTTTTGGAACATCGGCTGGAACTAAAATCCCTTCCTTCTCGTACATCTGTTGCATAATTAGACTCCAATATCTACCCACGACACACCATTGGCAACATTGGTGTGTGAGATAATAACACCAAACTCCTCCCATAATTGAGTAGCATAATCTACTATCAGATCATAATACAATCCAACAATCACAACATAAACTTAAAATTTAGCTTTATTAAGACCAACACTGCAACCCGTCAAGCAACGAAGAAATATCCTAAAGAGAAAGTTCCACACACATGGTAAAGACGACTGTTTAAACTGACTGAGTTTGGTGAGTGGGGGTTGATGACCCATCTCATTGAACACGTGAATCACTTATTCATTGGTAACCTCATAGAAATGTCCAACATATGGAATGTTCAAGATTTGAGAAAATTGTTTCTTTGTGAGCTTATACTTCTTATCGTTGGTAAGATGGAATGTGATTTAGAGTCCAATAATACCTCTAGAAACCCTATACAAACCCTATAACCATCTAGAATTTCACCCCCCTCCTAGGGAGGTTCTATAATTGGTTAATGTTCAACTTTTGAACATTATCACCTTTAATCCTTCCACTTTTAATTAATCCCAATATTAATTCCAATTAGTTTCTGATTAACTCTTAATTAAACAATAAAATTTCTAATTAACATATTATTCTCATAATATATTAATAAATCCTTTATTTTGATTTCTAATTAATTTATTAACTATATAATAAATTAATAACCCAATCTCTCTCTCCAAAACTCATTCCACTCAATTACTAGGATTGAGGGCAACTCAAAAGGACTTTGCTAATAATTCAGTATTATACTAATTTAGTTATTGGCTTAGACACCTAATCCAAAAGACTCCTAATTGGATATGTCTAAAACTAAATTACAAGTATAACTTCTAAATTAAACAACAAAGGGTGCTTTCCAAAGCAACTGTCGAACTCTGATCCGATCAGATGTTTGTCCTTTAGATAAGTGATCAAATATTCCTTCATTCTACAAGATATCTTTAAGATATTTCATATATTTTGGTCAAATTTGTTTCCATTGTCCCTTCAATTGGTATAAAAAACAAATGGACTCTTTGGAGTCAACACATGGAGCGATCCCAGAACTAACCATTTCTCTTTACCGTATAATCAAACAGTTTGATCATGGATAACCCCTTTCCATCGGGAAGAGAAATAGTTTCTAGACCACCATTTTCAATGTCCATGGAAACCTTGGAGTTAGACCTAATAAGCATCTCTTATTTAGATGTGCTCTTAAGCATTTCTGCTTCACCAACAATCAACATTTTGGTCAGATCAATTAGGGTCACGTCGATATTTGTCATATAAAAGTTCTCAATGAACTAATCATATGACTTTGGAATCGAGAGAAGAACCAAATCAATGGCTTGATTCCTTGGGAAAATGACACCCATTCTATCCAACTTGTCAATATACGATTTCTTTTCAAAACATGTGTATACACAAAGTTTCCATCTTTATGTTTATATGCCAATAGGGATTGAGTAGTCTCGTATCTTTCAACTTGAGGAAAATGTGACGTTGGGAGAGTCATAGGATGGGGAGGTGGAAGAAAGATGATGTCTAGTTCCATCATTTCCTAAGGAAGGGAAAAACAATTTCACCTTGACTTGAAATTGGAAGACCATCTCTAGAAGATTAAGGAAAACTATTTCCTTAAGAATGATGAAGACCATTTCTATCTTCATAAGATATTTTAAAATAAGAGAAAAGAAGAATTCAAGTTAGTTGATTTTAATCCTTAATTATTAACCCATAAATTTAAATTAAGGTTAGAATCCATATTTTCGATTCGAACATTGAAGAAGGATATCGTAATCAAACTCGAATCTATTTTAGGTAGGTAAGGCTTTTACCAATTTCAATCTTATGATACTCCTAGATCTGGTGAGATTCATTGATTCTTGTTAATGGCATGTTTAATCTCGGATTATGCTCTCACTTTTGTGATTGGGATGCCGATGATCACAAACGAGATGTGTATAACCATGCAAACCTGCTTGGCAACCTCAATGTCATTTATCATCTCACATTGATGTGCAGGTTAACGACACATGCTCCATCAACAATGATAATTCTCAAGATGCCATCATATCTCTTTATAATCCCTATTAGTGTGCTGGTTAGCCATACACGCTCCACTAACAACATATAAAGCATGGTATGTGTTTTCATGGATTATCATACTTTTCACATTTTCCTAAAGTAACTAGAGTGAGATTTTTAATAAAAGAGTTCTAGTACTTTAATAGCATTATACTTTTAATGAAGTTAATATCCTATCAGATCCATTCTGCTAACAACCATCCACCAAACAAGGATACGGTGGGTGAGAGTAGACACCTATTCAACTACCATTTTATAGGCAGTTTTCCTATATCCCCTTTAGAGTCTGGCTTCGTGAATGAGGTATACTAGCGATCTAATTGACTTAGTCTTATACATATACTAATTAACTTTTAATAATACATATATAAGGTTTGTTTTAAACATTTCAAAATACAAGGTTTAAGTTTAAATTTTTGAAATTAATATAAAATAAATTTAATTAAAAAAATAAACCAATTCTGATTTACTCTTTATCTTTTAATTAAACCATTAATTAATTTAATTAAATCAATATGGATCAAGTAATTATTTACAATTGAACAATTAATAAAATAATTCAATTTAATCCTTAACATAAGCCTTCTATTTTTCGAAAAAAGGCTAGGGTTTACTAGGTTTTAATCGTTCAAATTTTAAGGCTCTTAAAATAACAAATAAGGAAACAAGGCAAACCCTAGAAGGGATCCTTAAATTTTGAAAATTAGGCAAGGGGGCTAAGGGTTTCAAAAACCCTATGTAAGTTTCGAAAATACCTCCTTAGGGTTTAGTTTTTATAAACCCAATTTTTGATCTATTCAACTCGGTGAAAGATCAATAAGAACAATGGCTCTGATACCATGAATGAGTTTTATATGTTACAAAACATATAATTTTGACGGAAAAACATAAACCCTAAGTTCACTTGCACCCAAAAGGATTTATGTTCTCACTATGATTTGGAAACAACTATTGAATATTAAGAACCCTAAAAGTACACTGATATTTTTGAAAATACTAAAGGGTTATTAGAAAAAACTTACCTTAGTTTATTATTGCAAATAAACTAGTAATCATTCCTTGTTGGTCTTCAAGAAGCAAGTACCATAAGTCTCGTGCCTCTAACGACTCACACCTATACCCTATCAAGTTGGAGGCTAAAGAGGAGAGAAGAACAGGAAGGGAATTTTCGAAATTCTATTTGGAATGAGGTAAACTTCAAAATTCATAACCCAAGTGGATTTATATAGGTGATAGGGAGGCTAAGGATAAGATAAATTTCCTTAGATAAGCTCTTATCCATTTTCTTGCTTCTTAAGGCATTCCAAGTTTCTTTAGAGCCCAAGAATACCTCTAGAAACCCTCTAGAAATCCACTAGAAACCCTATAACCATCTAGAATTTCATCCCCCTCCCTAAAAAAGTATATATATATATATATATATATATATATATATATATATATATATATATATATTTGAAATTTTGGATTTGGCTTCGGATTTTGGATTTTTTTTTGAAATTTTGGAGTACGAAATATTTAATGTCACCGATTTTTCAAATAAATAACAATCTTTCTTTGTTTTGGGTTTGTATTTTGATTTTTTTTTGTTAGATTTCATTAAATAATTTTTTAAAAATTTTGGATTTGTTTATTTGAATTTTGGACATATTATTGAAATTTTCGAATACTTTGTCCTCAAGGTTTAGTTTGAAATCCAAAATTTAGATTTTTCTTAGAAATATATTTTTGATGTGAAAAGGCCCTATGGATTTGTCAAATACCTTCTATATATTTGCCAAACATTTCATCTTCTATTTTTTTAATGTATTTCAAACAAGTGGGTTTGTCTCTTCCATCCACCAATTTGTTGAACAATTCTCACATGTTCAAAATTACATCAAATATGACATGCCCATTGTTATTATGGTGGAATTTATTTAACCATTCATATGTTTGCATATTCTACTTTCTAAGTTCCACTAGTTCATGTTGTTGCCCACTTAGATAAGGTTTGGTAAGCTACCATTTCCATGTAAGCTTCATATCTCTATTTTAATAAAAAAATAAGTTTAATCTCATAGTGATAAAGGTCATATAATTATAACTTCTCATTAACGTTATATATCACCTATTACGTCACTTGTCAACCTATTAATTATCTATTTTAAATTTAAATTTTAGATTTCCATTCTAATTACATTAAATTAATATTGATTATCCATTTCAAATTTTAAATTTTAAATTTCTCATTACAATTACATTAAATTAATAACGGATTTTTCATTTTAAATTTCAAATTTCAAATTTTATCACTTTAATTATATTAAATTAATAACATTAGATTGAAAAATAAAATAAAATTATACTTATTATAAGGTGATATAACTTCATGTGTTTATTTAAATCAATGATATTAATTTTATATAACTAAAAAAATATCTCTTAAATAATAATTTATTTAAGATAATTGATTAATAATTTTGATTTTATAATATCAAAATGTAATTAATTTTCTAACCGTGTTCCTATGGGTTATAAACTAGTTTTTATATACGTGCCTTAAGTAATTATCCATGCTCACCGCAAGGGGACAAGTCTCTAAATTTAGATAACATGTTCATTTGCATTGCAGAAACTCGATCTGATCAATGGTCTGGTCCTCACTTGTGGATGGGCAAAGAGTGGCCTCCACTTCGATGTTGTAAACATAGATTTTAAGGTAATTTCTACTTTTTGTTGAACTGTTTATCTGAAGAACATCTACTTATTTTTCCCAAAACTTTATCTTGATTTATATCAAAAAAATGTGATACTCCTTTAACTTGTAACTGATAGTATGCTAGGTATGACTGTAGTTCTGGTTACTTTTATTCTCTTTTTATTAAGATGTTGTTCAATGTTCAATGTTTTAATAAATAATGGTTAAAAGATATTTAAAAATATGATGGAAATTAAAAGAGGATAATGAATTGGGAGCAAATTTGTAAAATTTACGTATTCAGTATTATTAAAATAACAAGAAGAACACCACATTTGTTATATGTTTAGTTTATTAGGTTTCACCCAAAATTGAAACCTTTTGTAATTTTTGTCCTTATTGCAATATTTCATCTTAATTTTTGTCCTATGTTGTTGATTTTAACAACATTTCTTATCAATAAGAAAAAAATAGTCATTTTTCTCTTTTTCGGTGTTTGGTTTTTAATGGTTTCCATACAAAATCAAAAGATAAATGGTTAACAAAGAAGAAATTACAAAAAAGCTTTAGTTGTGGACTAAACTTTGAAAAAGTCACATTCACATATCACAAGCACCATTTTTGTAACATTCATATTTCGCATGAATTTCTCTTTCACTTCGGATCCCTATTAGATTACTTAACAACCATCCTTAATGACAAAATAATTTCGCATGTCAACTACAACTTCAACTACAGTCGATTATACAAACACATGTTTTATAGGACAAAGTAGAAGGGCATAAACGTCTTTTAAAACAAAAAAGTGAAGGATCGAAAGAGAGTCCTTATCCCTGTCCCTACCCCACTTTCTTGGATGGGACAAAAAATTGTATCAAGCATAGAATTGAATTTCTTCCATACACGACGGAATGCGATAATTCAATTCCACTAGGAATTGACAAACCATTGTTTGTCATCCATGCATTAAAAATATGTAATTTCTTCCACAAGAAGTCTAAGCACAAGAAAGTGGTATAAAATAATAAATAAATCAGTACAATTTAACCTAATGATTCTTTTATCTATAAAGATAAAAAAAAAATGAACATAAAAAACTCATTAATACCAAAATAGTATTTATATATTATAATTTATGGTAAAATATATATTTTAGAGTTACTTTTAGAGAATGAGAGTGTGCGTCTTCATCGGCAAATCTATAGACTTCTTACCATTACATTACTAAAAAATTGGTTACCTCAACAAATATATCATATTTATATCGTTTCAAGTCACAGATACTATTATTAATAACACTTTTTTGAGTTTAATCAACATTTCCCTCCTTTTTTCAGGTTTACTTGCAACTCCACCTTTGCATTACTTAGAAATTTCAAATTCAAGAACTTTATGCAACATATGTAAGTAATTTGTTTATATAATGTATTATTTGTTAAGAATCATCATAAAATTGTTATATTTTTTATTAGGTTTAGTGACATTGGTCTATATCTCTCTGTTGAGTGAATATATAAATGAAAATTTGTTTTTCTCTATAGTTGTGTTTGTATATAAAAGGGAAACAATGAATTGCTATTTTCCTTACATCCTTCTACTTTTGTTTGTCTACTTCTAGATGAAGTTATCGATGTGAAATACTATTCTGACTCGTGCAAAGTATGGACTTCTTTCTAATCTATATTAAATCTCAATTTATAGTAACTCCTTCAAACACCTATGAAACACACACACCTCTTAATTATTCTAAACACCATATCACTCTCAAGATTTGGAATATATTGTTTGAAAAGTTTACTACGTGGTAGGATTCACCTAACTTATACTAAATGAAGTTATGAATGTTTTTTAAGAGGAGCTTGTTCAAATCTCTTGCTCGTTGTTTTCGTTAATTTTGTTGTTCTTTTATCGCTTACATGTTTTTTTTAGTTTTTACATGGTTTTTAATGTGAAATTGAGAAAGAAAAGCAATCCAAAATTCTGTCAAATCAATTTTTTGTATGCTTGGCTAAGAAACAAATCCATCGCTTTTGAAAGCAACCAAAAATAACCACCCACGTGTCCAGTTTTCATTTGTATATTTGCGAAGAGTACTATTTTAAGGTTACACGGCTTTTAGACCACATTTATCAACAAGACGTATGCGACCACACGGAAATCTAATTATGTGTGTGTTTAATGGAGGGGTAATTTATATTAAAAAACAATGACAAAACTTTTTATATGGTATTTCAAAATCTGAAATTTAGACTATAAGTTCAAAAACCATTGTAGATGGATTTTTTGTTTCAAAACTTTTAACAAACAGTCTATTATCCATATAAAAAGATTTATATGTTATTTTTATTTCTTTTTAGAATTAATTTTACCTAATTCTATTTAAAAAAATAGAAAAACAAAATAAATAATTCATTAGGCTCACATATCTCTCTCTCTTGATAAGCTACCAAGAACCACCAAAAACGGTGTTTTCCGGCCACCAGAAATGGGTCATAATCATCATTTAGTCGATTAACACCACAACCAAACACTTCCACCAACTGTTATGTTTTTCCACTGCCTTAACCCTCATACTTCTTTCTTCCGTTACTTATTTGTAAGCTACTAATTACACACGTTTCTTTCGTTGCTTTGATCTAGTTTCTTTCATCCTTGATCAGACAAAGACAAGGACCGAAGACCCTTTTCTAACCCCTCTATTTCTTTCATCTTCGATTGAGTTTCTTTCATCCCCTGAATCCCGTTTCGTTTAAGCAACACATGATGATGAAGGATGGGTGGTGGTAAGTGCAGATGTAAAATGGAGAGAGAGAGAGAGAGAGAGAGAGAGAGAGAGAGAGAGAGAGAGAGAGAGAGAGAGAGAGAGAGAGAGAGAGAGAGAGAGAGAGAGAGAGAGAGAGAGAGAGATGTGGGCCCAATAAATTATTAATATATTTTTTTCTATTATTTAAATAGGATTAGGTAAAATTAAAAAATTCTAAAAAGAAATAGAAAGTGTATATAAGTTTTTTTATGCGGGTAAATGACTGTTTTTTAAAAGTTTTAAAATATAGGGATCATCTATGAGGTTTTTTAAACTTAAAGATTAGACTTCAGATTTTTAAATATCACATGGACCATTTATGAAGTTTTGTCTAAAAAAAATTAATAGGCAATTACTAAACTTCTAGTTTTGTAAAAACATTGATAAACGATTTTAATTATAATGTAAGCAAGGTTGTAAAAATCACTCGGTGGTAGCTTAACGGTCAACTGATGATAAACGATTAATTAGATTAGATGGAGATTAATCGGGGACCCTTAATTATTAATAAAATAAGTTGAAAAATTAATATTCCCTAAAAAACTAAGTATTGAAAAATTTAAAATTCAAAATTTTAAAATTTTAAAATTTTTAAAATTTTATTTTAATATTTTAAATTTTGAAAGCATAAAAATTTGAAGATTTAAAATTTTGGTGTAATATTTGAAAATTAAAATTTTTTGAATTTTTTAAAAAAATTCTCGCCTATGACCGCCGAGACCGCTAAGGACCGCCAAGATAAATTTTGACCAATTTCCGCCAAACACTATAATCGTAATTGGTTTATGGTTGTCA
Organism: Lactuca saligna; assembly: GCF_052625555.1. Lineage (NCBI taxonomy): Eukaryota > Viridiplantae > Streptophyta > Magnoliopsida > Asterales > Asteraceae > Lactuca > Lactuca saligna. Next base: position 68,203,024 of record NC_136417.1, on the reverse strand, counting down.
AAGGATTAATGAATACTGATTTCTGCAATACTTAATACAATGCTTCAATTCAATAAATAATTTTTATCTAGAAATCTATATAGTATCCACTCTAAAGTCCAATATAATAGAATTTGTTTATTTATATATGTATAACAGTGATATGGCATCAAGATCATTTTTTCTATTTACATGGTAATTAAAATAGAAATCAATAAAAATGCAATAATGTTTTCTTAATTTATAAAATAATACCAAATAAAAATAATAATTCGGATGGTATATATCATCATATGAACACAAATGTAGAACTTTTATCATGTTGGACTTCATAGTCAACATCATTTATTATGATTACTGATATTTACTTGATTGAAAGATATTCTAATTGTGTAATGATACGTTAAATAATATAATCTATTGAGTACAAACATAAACTTAGTCAAAATAATTTCTTAATTATAAATATAAACTGAGATCTCTTTAGAAAATGTTTTTTTAACATATTATATATATATATATATATATATATATATATATATATATATATATATATATATATATATATTGAAAACTTTGAATTTATAATAGAATAAAAAAAAATAATGAGATATTACAATGAAAATATTTTTTATCTTTTAAATTTAAACAAATAAATTAAATAAATAAACTAAAAAACTAATTAGCTTTAATTTTGAGAATTTTGAAATTAAAATGTAACTTCATTAATGAATTAATATCCATCTATTGTTATATTTATTGTAATTATTACATTAAAATATTATGTGGAATTTAAAAAACATAGAAAAACTTATAAAATGAAATGTAGAAAATAAATTAATTCAAAATAACCATAAAATAATATTTGACAATTAAATGAGAGTGTATTGGTGTGTGTGTGTCTATATATATATATATATATATATATATATATATATATATATATATATATATATATATATATATATATATATATATATATATATATATATATATATATATATACTAGGTTACAACCCATGGAAACCACGGGTAATAACGAAAAATAATATAATAACTAAAAATAATAAAGAAAAATCAAATATTTGTAAAACTTTAATAAAATTAAGGCATAAGTTTGCTTAGATATTATATTTATTATTTAAAATTATATATATATATATATATATATATATATATATATATATATTCATTTTAATATCCGATAAATGTTATGTATGTTTAGATATTTAATAAAGCTATGATTTTATAAAATGAATATAAATTTGAGTACAATTACAAATGAATACAGTGGTCAGTGGAGGTATATATCAAGCCGATACCCATCGAAATTAAAAATTGAAAGGATCGGATTCCTGATTTTGTGCTCATCAATCAAATTCAAATATAGGATGATGATATTTTTGGAATACAATAAAGCGGTAATGAAGCAATATTTGTTGAAGTTTTCTGGTGAAGGGCACAATGTTTTTATGCGAAGGACGCGCAACAGACGAAGAATTATTTTAGAATGAAATTGATGCATGATAATGGTAAGTATTTGAATATGGTATGCATACCATATTGCGTTAAAATACCATATCAGTTACATATATGTCAATATAAATGAATTAAAGGCAAAATGGCAATGCAGGAGGGCAAAAATGGAATTTAACATTGCAGGGAAATGGAAGGTGTAAGTGACACGTGGCAGGTTGGTTTCTTTTATTAAGAGGTATATATATATATATATATATATATATATATATATATATATATATATATATATATATATATATATATATCTACCTCTTAATAAAAGAAACCAACCTGCCACGTGTCACTTACACCTTCCATTTCCCTGCAATGTTAAATTCCATTTATATATATATATATATATATATATATATATATATATATATATATATATATATACTTATAAAGTTATCATTTTTACTTGAATTTTATGCATTTGATACCCCATTTTTTAACTTCGTTTCACCACATTCATTTGAAACTCGCATGACTTTTCTATTTCTTTACAATAATATTATAAATAAGTTAAATAATGTTCTATAACAAGAAATTGTGTTTTATTACAATGTCTTCATCTCACATCGATGGTGAGAGTAAACAAGAGAATATTTCTTCTTCTATAAATAGGAAAGGTTGTGAAATGTTTCAAATGGATCAAACCATGAGAACTTCCTCATGCCTACCTTTATAGGATTTTGAAGGTATTATTAGGTGAGATTGTCTATATTGGCAAGTGTCCAGTTAACTTTTAGAATTCAAAAAATGGTTTTGAACCGAATTTTTCAGGCTTAAACCGTGTTTCAGTTAGAAAATTTTTTTATGTAGTTGGGTATATTGAGTTGAACCGGAGCTGGATCAATTTGGACCGATAAAGGAATTATTTTCCTTTCACAACAAACATTTGAAACTCCCATGATTTTTCAAATTATTTCTAATGATATTATAAATTAGTTACATAATTTTATATAAATATAAAAAAGCATCAACATAAACCTAAAATTATAACTGTTTGAAAAATCACTTTGATTTAAAAGCACGAAATATATACAAATCGGGTTTTACTAGAAAAAAGAATACGTAGTTTGATATATTTAGTTGAATCGGTCCGAGTTTGATCTATTTGGACCATAAAAGAAGCATTTTCCTTTCACTAAATACATTTGAAACTCCCATGATATTTCAAATTGTTTCCAATGATATTTTAAAAAAGTTACATAATGTTATATAAATATAAAAAAACATCTACCTAAACATAAAATTATAATTGTTTGAAAATTCGATTTGATCAAAAGCACGAAATATATACATAAATTATATTTTATAAACGAATTCTTTTTATAATGAACTTTTGAATCTTGAAAATACATATATACAAACTTTTTATATTAAGTACCTAACTGAATTTATGATTTTAGAATTGAACAAAAATTTATTCAATAAAAAGTTACTTTTTTGGATAGCAACTTACGAGATTATAGTTAAATGAAACCATTGAAAAATAAAGAAAGGTAAACAAGAGAAATGTGTTTTACTAAATAAGTTGAATAATGTTTTATTAACAAGAAATTTTGTTTTATTACAATGTCTTCATCCCACATCGATGGTGAGATTAAACAAGAGAACGTGTAACATCCAGAATTTCAGGTATTATATTTATTCATTTTATTTTGAGTTTTGTGGAAGAACTCGACGAATTGGTGCGTAGACTCGCCGAGTAGAGACACGATTTCTCATCCGGATTAATGACCAGCGAGTCGCATTGGTGGACCCGGCGAGTCAGCGTTGTTTCATGAAACCCTAATTTCTCGGGTTTGGGGCCTATTTAAAGGGCCTTATGGTCGTCATTTGTGCTCACCATCCCCTAGAGCAAAACCCTAGTGCACTTGAGCGTTTGGAGTGAGAGAAGGAGCCATTATCAACCTTGGAGGTGTTGTCTAGCAAGGGAAAGGAAGTTTTAGCCAAGAGGAACAACTTCCTGAAGATTTGAGGTCCAGAACATCACATTTGAGGTACCATTTTCGAACCCTTTTTTGTTGAGGTGATGTTCATGTTGATTTAGGGTTTATTGAGCCCCTTTGTGGCTAGATCTAGTGCCCATTTGGTCCCTTAAGCGAGTTAGGTTCTGGATCTGGACCCTTGGAGGTCCAGAGTGTCCCTTTATCTAAGCTTTTTATGAATCCATGAAGGTTTTGGTTTGGGATCTTTGTGTTTGAGGTCAAAACACCATTTATGAGTCATTAGGTGTGATATGAGCACTAAGACATGAACTTTACGTGATAAATAAGGTTGGAAGGACTGGATCTATGAGTTAGTGGAACAGATCTGACCTTAGAAGGTCGTTTGGGGTAGTGCATGGGATGCACTCACCGAGTCCATTGACAGACTCGACGAGTTGGTGCGGGTTGTTCATAGATTTCGAACCAAGGGTTGAGTAACCGAGTTGGGTGAGTGACTCGGTGAGTCGGAAGGGACTCATAGGAAATGGGGTCCTCGTAGAGACTCGGCGAGTCCACGCCAGACTCCGCGAGTTGGGGTTGACCATTGACCATTGACCAGAGTTGACCGGTGTTGATTTGATAGGGTTAGTCAACCTTAGTTTGGAAAGTGTTAATTAGAGATGTATTGTGTTATAGGAGGACTATAGCTCGGGAGATCGAGCACTAGTGATTTCAGGGATTTACGAGTTACCGAGATACGCGAGGTGAGTCTTCTCACTATACTTTACCTTGAGTAGGTAAATAGAGTTATGTGATACAGTGCTTTATATATATTGTTTGTTGTACTGCATTCTTCTATGCGATTTATGCTGTGCATGCTTGCAGAGTTAGAACCTGAGGGTTCACAGAGTTTGGGTGCACGGACCCACAAAGTTCTAGCCTCGAGTGGCTAATATGTGTTATATGTGGTATTTTGGGGAACTCACTAAGCTTTGTGCTTACAATGTTTTGTGTTATGTGTTTCAGGTACTAGTGAGGATCGTAGGAAGGCGCCAGCTTGATCAGTACACACACGGGATTTTTATGATATGAGATCTTGGGATATTTTTATATGTTATAAATTGAGTATCAATCAATGATGTTTTTATGATTTACAAGTGAATTATGTTTTTATAAATGCGAAAAATTGTTTTGGAAATTTACGGTGTTACAAGTTGGTATCAGAGCCTTGGTTTGAGGAATTCAGGTACACCTTCTGGAGTATTTGAACTCAAACTGAGGATTTGGAAAATATTTTCTAAAGAGAACCAAATTTTCTAAAAAATTAAAAGATTTTTAGAGAAACACAGAGCAGAAACGTGTGTACGATCAGTCAGCTCCCGAACGGTGGTTTCCTAAAATACCCTTATGTTATATGTTTATGAGATTGATATGATGTATTCTCTTGCTAGTGTGGGCTAGGTATTCCTATTAGGACTAGAGTGACCTGATTTGTGATGCCTTAGCCTAGGGAGAGGTGAGCTGCTATGAGATGCTTGAGAGTGAGTAGGTAGCAGCAAGGAGCTTATGAGAGATCTGTTAGAGAGTGGATTATGCATAAGTAGAGTACTTGGGATTTGGGATCCGAAGAGGAGGACTTGGGGTGTATACTGATACGGTGCGGACAGTAGTATTGGGCCCGTACTACTGAAAACACCGGGGCGGTGTACAATCCAAGTAGGAATCTTTGCGATGCCAGGGATCAAGGAAGGATGAGTTATCGAGTGCGAGTATACTCGAGTGAATTTCTAATATATTGTATGTTGTATTTTAGAGGTAGATCATGGTGAGGACACGTCTTATGCCAGAGAGCAGTGGGGCTAGTGATGAAGAGATCCGCCGGATCATCCATGAGGAGGTGGTCGCGGCCATCAGGGCAGAGATACCAGAGATGTTCAAGTCTATTAAGACCACGTTGATTGAGACTTTTGAAGAGCGTTATGCTGCTCTTTCTGAGGCCGTTGTTGCAACGGCCACCGCAACTGTTGCTGCTGCGAGGCCGCAAGGTGGTGATGCGTTACTGTTCCGAGAGTTCAGCAACACAAAGCCACCAGAGTTTGATGGGATGTAGGATCCGATTGCAGCGATGAGATGGGTGTCTGACATTGAGGGTTGTTTCTACACATGCTCGTACCTGGAGCACTTGAGGGTTCGATTTGCGTTGAACCAGCTTCGCCTGGGGGCAAAGGACTGGTGGAAGTTCACGACGGCACACTATTCTCCAGCAGAACTTGCTGCGGTGACCTGGGAGAGGTTCACCACTATGTTTTGTGATGAGTACGTTCCTCCGGTGGAACGGGATTGGTTAGTACATGAGTTTTTGACCCTCAAGCAGGGTACAAAGTCCGTTACGGTTATCACCAGGATGTTTCATGAGAAGGCGATGTTTTGCCCTGAGCACGTGTGATCGCAGCAGGCACGTATGAGCTATTATTTGAGTATTTTACTGAGAGATATTCGAGAGTTCGTGGTAAACTCCTCGTACCGGACATTTTCCGAGCTTCAAGCAAATGCTCGGAAGAGGGAGATCGAGCTAAAGACTCAGGAGATGGAGGAGGCGGAGTCTCAGGGTAGGGATCAACGACCGACACAGTCTCAGCCGGCAGCCAAGCGGGCTAAGCCCGCTGATCCTAGAGCAGGGAGCCAGAAGGGTCGCACTTGTGGGAAGTGCGGAAAGGGTCATGATGGAGTTTGTAGAGCTGGATCTTGCTACAAGTGTGGCAAGGAGGGGCATATGGCCAAGGACTGCCCCAAGGGGTTTGCAGTGTGTTTCCACTGCAACCAGACCGGACACCAGAAGGTAGAGTGTCCGCAGTTGCGGGGATCAGCTCAGGGAGCACCTCAGGGATCTGCCCCTGCTACAGGTATGTCAGCACCTTAGAATGGATTGACATGGGTATGTCAGCACCCCAGAATGGCTTGACACAGGTAGGTCAGGCACTCCATAATTGTCCGACAGTATGTATGATTGTATGGTATGTGGTATGGTGGGTGAGCTCACTAAGCTCCATAGGTAGGTTGGGCACCCTGGAATTGCCCAACAATATGTATGATTGTATGGTATGTGGTATGGTGGTGGAACTCACGAAACTCCATGCTTACTGTTTTTAGTTTTGGTTTCAAGTACCTCTTCAACTTAGGGGAAGGACCCGACAGGGTAGCAGCGCATTGCACACACATGATTTCCGCTTTGAGAACCTGGGATTGTACTCTGACATTTTACTATTTGATGTTATGGTTTTCGAGACTTGTGATTTGTGACTTGATGTATTGAAATGATAGCAAGGATGTTTTCCGTAAACTATTTTTATAAGTAATATAATTAAACACAAAAAATTTGGGTCTCGATTTTGGGATGTTATAAAACATGTTGAAAGTGTAGGAGTTAGATAGATGAAAAGGCAAGCATGGTTGTTGGAAGGCAGAGTAGATTGTGAGTTTAGATGAAAAAAATTAGAAAGAGTAGGAGACGAGGAAGTAGAAGATGAGATCGTGAGAAGGAGATTGTGGTTAAAGGGACTGTATATTTTGAGAGAGAACAAAAAGCTGAAAATGAAGTTTTGATCTAGATGACTAAATCATTTACATTAAAAAAGAATATAAACACAATATTTAATTTAACATTAAATACGATTTTTCTATATAAATATTGTATAATATAAAAAAAGTACATAGGGTAAAAGCATAAAAAAATTATAAACTTAGGAGTAAAACATAAAAAAACTGTAAATTTAAGGGTTTTTTAGCGAAGTTAATATAATAATAACTTCGAAATCTATTATCACCGGTAAAAAAGATATAGCCGAATATGTATTTTTTTTTTTTTTTGGAAAATATGAGAGTAAAAAAGGATATAAAATTTAACTTTAGCAAAACTGACAAAAATCTGAAAACTTGATGGTTTTTATCATATTAAATCTCTCTCTCTCTCTCTCTCTATATATATATATATATATATATATATATATATGTGTGTGTGTGTGTGTGTATGTGTGTGTTAAGTATTATAGTTTCCATTAGACATGACCATCGTGTCGTGTCATGCGGTTCGTGTCGAAACAGTATACAAATTAAAGTATGTGATCCTAACCCAACCCAACCCGTTTAATTAACGCGTCGTGTTGTGTCAATTTGTTTATTTTCGTGTCGAGTTCATATCAGATTTCATGTTAGGATATACTATAAAATATTCCGTATCATGTGACGTTGAAAAACTAAACATGTTGAAAGCATACGAGTTAGGTAAACGAAAAAGACAAAGACAATTGTTGGAAGACAGAATAGATAGCAAGTTTAGATGAAAAAATAGAAAGATTATGAGTTGGGAAGGCAGTCATGAGAATGAAAGAGTGGTTAAATGAACATAATATTTTGGAAAAAAAAAATGAAAAGCTAAAAATAAAGTTTTTAATCTAGACGGCTAAGTAAAATCAAAACTGTCACTAATCGGGTTTTGTATGGTGTTTGCCACCACTAATTTCCATAAACATATATGCCTCTTTCATGTTAGTCTTGCATTGAAAATAAAAAGGACACCCTTTTAGGTACTTACCAACACGACACGTATACTAATTAATGACCATATTTTGTGGTTGTGGATAAATACTATCGTGATCTCATTTTTCTTCCTCAAACCTAGAATCATGGAGGTGAGCAATGATCCTATTGCAATGGCAACGGTGGCACCTCTTGCTCCGGTAACGAGTGAACGACCAATTCGGGATGATCTTGAGACCTCAATTCCGAAACCTTGTAAGTTCTTCTAACTTAACGATTGATGCATCAATGTTAATTTCTCTATATAGCTAGATTAATTTAAATTGTGTTCTTTAAAAGACTTGGCTAGAGCTTTTGTTGCACCCGATATGGAACATCCTGATGGAACACCAGATCACAACCCTCGTGGCATGAGCGTTCTCCAGCAACATGCTGCCTTTTTTGATCTTGATAACGATGGCATTGTTTATCCTTGGGAGACTTACAAAGGTGAATCCCCAAACTAAACAAACAACTCTTTTTTACTTCTTAATTGTTCGAGTTCATATTCGTTATGAAATAAAAAGCTAGTCAATTAGTATAGAAAATAGAGGCCCTACGCCGCTACCTACCATCAATTTTTTTTTTTTTTATCAATTATTATTATTATTATTAATATTATTATTATTATTATTATTATTATTATTATTATTTTATTTATTTATTTTTTATTTATTTTTTTTAAATTTAGATGCCCAACTAATTATCTTGTAGGCAGTAGGTTCACTCTGCCGTCCAATTTGATAGATTAATAAAAATTGTTTAGAATTATTATAATATAAAATTATAAAAAAAAATACCCAAAGATTATTATTATTATTATTATTATTATTATTATTATTATTATTATTATTAAATCTAACGACCCTCTCAATCTTATAGGGTTTCGAATGCTTGGCTTCAACATATTGTTCTCTCTCTTCAGTGGGATCATAATAAATTTGCTATTAAGTTACTCATCTCTCCCAGTAAGTTAAAATTTAATAAAATTCATTATTATTGCAATTTTTGTTTCTGTGGTTTTATTATATTCGTATTTTTATTCCACACTTTGAAATTTAACAAAATACATTCTTATGGTTTAAAAACATTATGCTGCACATCCTTGGTGTATTTGAAAAAAGCATTTTACCATTATTTTTATACTTTTGTTTTTCTTTTATATATATATATATATATATATATATATATATATATATATATATATATATATATAATTTTTTTATCCCTTTCGAATACAACATTCATAACATAAATGAATACTTTTGATAGTGAATACTATTGATTATATTATATTGAAAGCAATATATAGAGCACATGACCGGACATAGTATAGAGCACATGGTGGTTTGAACAATCTTTCAGATTTTTTGGTGTAATGTTTTTTGGGAAAATTTTCGGAGAGGGTTCAGCTATTTGGATCGTTTTTATTTTCTTAAAAGATCCTTTAATAATTACTTTAATAATTACTTTAATAATTACTTTAATTTTTTTCTTAAAATAAGCTAATCATTACCAAATAATTATCTTTTTATTATTATTACATAATATTAGATCCTCATGATTATTTTATATTTTACTTTAAATAAAACTAATCATTACATAATAAAATGACTTAATATAAAGATTTGTTTATAGAAAAAGAATATTATTTTTATAAATAAGTATTAAAATAAAAGTGTTTATTTTTTTTCAAATATACAAAATAAAATATTTTAAACAAAAAAATTTAATTTATTTTCGGTTTTTAGTGCAATTTATTAAAATCATTTTTATATGAAAGCATAATAATAAGTGACTTCAAATACGATATAATAATAATACTTAGTTTTCATTTAAATATTTAATATCATTTTATTTTTATTTTTTGGTTTATATAAATATTAAAATATAGAAAAAAAACATTGACATGTTTGTATTATTATTTTATTATAAAAAAATAAAATATATAATAAATAAAAAGTTTATAGAATTAAATGATAAATACGAGTTTCAAAAAAAAATAAATTTTAATAATCATAAAAGCTATTAATATTATAAATGCACGAAAATTTATGCCTTAAAAGTCATTAATGAGGGGTTCTTTAAAAAAATCTGGAGTCTAATTAATAGGACCCTATATACAAACCCTAACTAATGTAACCCCTCTCTCTTTGTTCTGGGTTATTAACAAATTTATGGTTGTGTGTTTGAGATATTCATTGAAATTTGAAGTTAATCATTACTACAAACAACCTTATGTATATATTGCAGGGTTACATACCATCTCTTTTGTTGCCAATTTACATATCCAACATTCATAAATGCAAGCATGCAAGTGATTCTGGGACGTATGACACAGAAGGAAGGTACTTTATTTACTAATAAACTCCTATATGTAAACATAAATTTGTACTATTTTAAATTTTTGAGAGATCATATATGAAAGTTGAAATTTGAAACTTCCGATCAAATCTGAATATGCAAATTAGTTACTAGTATGCCAATCATAGTACATATTATGTATCAAAAGTTAATAGTGATTCTTATTTAAAAGATAATGTAAATAGTGGTATCTCAGAATTTAATCTTTTGTCACTCATGCCACCTATACCCTCGTATATTTGGAATTATATAAATATCATGTTAATGTCATGTCATTTGTATAACTGTAATGGCTAAATATTAATTATGAAATAACATTATCTTTTTACTAATTTGTATAACAAATGATCCTTAACAGTAATTATGTGTATCAATGTATATATTTAAACCGACTAAAATATTACAGATAAGATTTTGTATTATTAATATTTAAAAAGATAGTTCCATAGTCCATACAAAAGTTGCTTTATTATATAAATTAAAAAGAATAACACTCCGTTTTTAAGCTTTCTTAAGAGAGAAAATGAGGAAATGACATGATTGAAAGTGAAAAAAATGTTTTTAAGGTTTTTTTTAGGATATAAATGAAAGGGAAAAAGAATGCTTTTACCTTTTATTGCTGGTAGATTCTTTCAAATGTAAAAATGTTATTTTATAGTGATATTTCTTCCACTCCTCTTAAACTCAAAAACACATATATCACATCCCTTTTCTCCTTCCACATTCATCCCTTTCTCTTCCTTCATTTTTCTTCTTCCTCTTTAATTTTTACACTTGGGAACAAGGTATAATTAACAAAGATTTTTTTTAATGATTGAACTTTATGCACAATACAATATCAACATTGCAATTACTTTCATTTTTCAGGTATCTTCCAGTTAATTTTGAAAATATATTCAGCAAATACAGCAAAACAAAGCCCGATAAACTAACATTGAAGGAGCTATGGAACTTGACGGATGGAAATCGTGTTACATTTGGCACCATCGGATGGTTTGTGCTACATATATTACAATCAATTTTTTTTTTTTTGCATTATTTAATCTGTTTGCTAATTGAATAAGTTTAATCAACTACAGGCTTGTAAACAAGCTAGAATGGGGAACTGCATACCTTCTTGCTAAAGATGATGAAGGTTACGTATCAAAAGAAGACATTAGAGGTATCTTTGATGGCAGTTTATTCGAAAAAATAGCAAAGAAGAATTCGGTTGAGGGTAAAAAGAAGCGTTGATAATGATCCATATGGCTATATATATATATATATATATATATATATATATATATATATATATATATATATATATATATATATATATATATATATATATATATATATATATATATATATAGTGTTTGATTATTATAATTAGAATAATAAAATATTTGAACATGACAACAAGAAGACATGGATTGATTTATGGATGCATTTTATCTATATTATTTATAATAATGTATCATGCATCGTAATGTAATCATTTTGGAACTACATGCAACACATACACGCATGTATATCCATACCTAAATCTCTTAGTTTTCTACACTCGTTCTTCCATATCTCTTAGCTTTGTACACTTCACATAATAATTAATTTATGTGAGAATGTGGCCACAAAAGGGTTTCCTTATAACAAATTCAGACTATGTGTTGAATCTTATGCTTCATGGCATCATAGAAGGCTTTTCTAGCTCTTTATTGCTTTTGACACCAATATGGCCAAATTGAGGTGAAATAGAACTAATAATAATTAAGAGAACTTTTCGGTGATGTGATGGAGCTAGTAGTTAAAGATACATCACCAGGTTCTTATTATATGATACATTTCTATGTATTACGTGTTGAATTCAGACTTGATCTGATGATTAATATTATTAACTAATAACATATTAGTAGGTAATCTTAAACAAACAAGATGATAGATAATATTTATAATTAAATATCCAAATGTTCTAATGTAAGCAAACGACTAATGATTAATATTGAGAATAAAACGTTAAGAAGTTGCAAATAATAAATTCAATTATTATTAATATTGCTACCGAGTTTCATTTAGAAATCAAAATGTTCTTTAACGATCACATCTTATTATAAGAAATGAGTAGAAGTAGAATGTCCTCATGAATTTAAATACCAAAAAATAAAATTAAAACCAACATTGTTATTTCACATATTTATGTCACTAGCTAGGAGCAATTGTGTCGGTCTGCTCCATCTCTTGATTCATTTAAAACTTTTGAGAAAAACTTTTGATTTTAATTAAATTATATATTTAATAAATAACTATATATGAATTTATTCAAGATATTGTACAAAATTTGGGTAGTCCAGTAGGTAAAGACACCTCTTTTATTCAAAATCAATAGTGGGTTCGATTGATAACATTTTTGGATGTTTTACATTCCAAGTTACAAATTTGGTCATTTCTTTGTACTATATATTTCATAATCAATATTTCATAATCAACCTATGTTTAATAAATCAGTTTTCTAAAATTACATAATTAGCTCGTGAATTTTTTATAAAATTTCATATGTTCCTTTTTAATTAATTAATTTACTTTTAATTTCCTTAACGATAATTCATCGTTTTAAATTTGTTTCCTTATATATTAAAAATGGTATTTAGGATCCTATTTTTCTTCTTAGCACATACCCTTAAAATCAACGAGCCGGCCGTGTTAGTCAACTTGCTATTATACTTCAATAATTTCCAACATTACATATATGATTAGTTTCTTAAAAAAATAATAATAATAAAAAATCGTATCATCTTTAATGGGCTAAATAACCAGTTTGCCAATTCTTGCAAGACTATTGTGTCAAGCTTTCTACTTTATGACAACCTACACAACCACAATTTTTTTGATGGTTCATACTTTGTTGGTGGGGTTTCATGACTTTGTACTTGATAACTTAATGAGTAAATCAATCATTGTCATTTGTATCAAGTGGACCATACCTTCTTATTGTACTTGAACAAGAAATCAATTATTGTCCTACGTATTAATTGCACAATACTTTCTTATCAGTTCATTGTTTAAATGCCAACTTCAATAATTTCTAGGGGTGTGTATTGTTTGGCAAAACCAAATAATCGGTCAAACAAAAGCATTTTAGAATGTATGGAAAGTCATTAACAATACAATCTGGTATGGAACTTCTAACTTTTGAATGGTCTCTTGTTCGTTTATATCGTCATTAACAACAGCGAATCTTAGTAGGAGCCCAAGAGGATAAGCGATGTTACTCTTCAATTTTTTTGGTGCATTGTAAAATTCTGAATGATATATATATCCATAAATTTTACTCCTAATATTTTGTTTTGGATCCGCCGGGTTTTTTTTTTTTTTTTTTTTTTTTTTTTTTTTTTTTTTTTTTTTTTTTTTGAGAAGCTAGATGAACCAACAGCAAAGCAAGTACAAATAAATAAAAGGAAAATGGAAGTGTATAAGTTACAAACAAGCAAAAGGGGACATCCCCCAATCGCACCACCTAATGATACCCATATAACCTCTATGTTTCAGCTAAAGGAACACCAATGATTATATGTCACCAGCTATTTTTGTTGGAGTTGGTTTCATTTGTTTAAAAATACGATCATTCCGAGCCTTCCATAAACCCCATAGCATTCCATAACAGATAATAAAGAAGACCCTCCTTTTCTTATGACAGTGACCCCAACTTGCTGCAAACTTCAGTAAATCCGTCATAGTACTCACTTGCCCAAGGGTTATGCCACACCACCTCATCACCCATTCTCTGACTGCCGTTGCAAAATCACACTGGATGAATATATGATCTGCACAGTCATGAGAGTTTAGATAATACTCGCAATTTGGATTAGTAACATTGACACCTCTACCCAAAGAGCTGCAACTAAAGGTATTTTTCCCAACTTTGCCCTCCAAATAAAACAATTTACTTTCAGAGGGACCTCCTTCATTCATTTGGTTTTAATACCTAGTATAGGAGGGATGCAATCATCTGGTTTCTTACGGAGGGCCTCGACAGTATATAGACCATTTACCCTAAGGTTACATCTCCACATAACTGGTTCATTACTTGAGGAGAATGATGTAGTTCATTAAAATGTTTTGTTCCCGGTATGTATATAATTCATTAAAATGTTCATTTTATAGGAGTTACTCGACGAGTTGGTAGCGCTAACTCGTCGAGTAGAGGCAAGGCAAAGTGCGGGTTTTAATGAGGCTACTCGACAAGTCGAATCCCAGACTTGACGAGTAGGCCAGGCTGGATGAAACCCTAATCTTTAGGGTTTGCAACCTATTTAAGCAACATTATGGGCCTCTATTATAAACTCCATCACCTCCATAGCATTAATCCCGAAACCCTAATCCTCCATAAGTAAACTTCAAATTTCTTGGATATTTTGAGTGTTATTTGGTGTATCTTGAAGCTAGTGGAAGAAGTAGAAGATAGAAGACTCAAGGGAGAAGGAGTAGATCCAGGAACTACACCCCATTTGCCATCTTTTCTGATAGTGAAGCTTCCAACTTGATCTTCTTTCTCTTAGATCTATTTGTCCCCATATTAAGTATGTTTTGGCTCAAAAACCTTGGTCCTTGGTGTTGGGACGTCCCAAGTAGTTCATATCTTTGATTTAGGTCCTAGGGATGATTACATAGCATAAAGGTGCAAACATTACGGGCGTGAGAGCCCCATGCATCTTGTAGACCTCATTTTTGGGTCTTTTGAGCTTAAGGACCCATGAATGGACGTAATGTTCTTAACTTTACATGTTATATCAACCTTAAGAGGCTAGATCTACCCATTGGATGAGATGAGCTCAACAAAAATCGAGTTTATGGACATGGACTTTAGGGGACTCGGCGAGTTGGGGATTGGTTCCCCAACCTTTGCTATTTCTGAGGAATCTGGTTGAGTTTAGAAGGGGGACTCAACAAAATGGACGAGATTAGGGACCTGGAACTCATGGGACTCGACGAGTGTATGAGCAAACTCAGCGAGTCCAAGGCAATCTCCTAACCCATTGAGACGAACTCGACGAGTTGTTCATATAACTCGGCGAGTCATAGACTGGACACATTCATATGAAGAAGATGAACTCGAAGAGTTCAAGGATGAACTCGCTGAGTCGGTTGAAGATAGTCCCGATGTTGTGGTTGAAGGAGAACTCATCGAGTTCTTGCTAGACTCGACAAGAAGAGTCGGGGATGATGTCATTTTGAATACATGGGGACTCAACGAGTTGGTGGACCAACTCAGCGAGTTAAGTTAACTGGAGGTTCACTTTGACCTGGATGTTGACTTTGGCCAAGTGTAAAATGGTCATTTTACCGTAAGAGTAGTTATCAGTTTTTGACTAAGTGTCCTTATGGAATTTATAGTCGGGGAGTCACCAGAACAACATGCAGGGATTTCTCGTTCGGATTTCAGTAGACAGTCAACTTTACAAGGTGAGTTTTCCTTCGATAGGAACGAGTCTAAGACACCAATATCAGCATGTTTAAGTAGTTATAGTATGTCGGGGTAAGCCCGATGTCGGGGTTAGCCCGATGCAGTTTATATGTTTCGGATTTTGATCCGATGTCGGGGCGGTCCCAAGAAGTAGTTACGAATGCTTAATGTATTTGTGATTCATGCATGTTTATATTATGTGTTATATATTCCAGACTCTGGTCCGATGTCGGGCAAACCCGATGTATGTTAGTTATTATGCGATGCATTATGTGTTCCGAGGAAAGCCCGATGTATGCTAGTTTATATGTTATATGTTATATGTTTCGCGATTCGGTCTGATGTCGGGGCGACCCTGATGCAGATTGTTTGATTATGTTATGTGTTTATGGTATATGTTATGTTATGTATGTGTCGGGGTAAGCCCGATGCCGGGGTGATCCCGATGCCCGATGCGGTCGAATGCCGGGGTGAGCCCGATGCCGGACAGGAGTCCAATGTTGGGTAAGCCGATGGCTGGATTCGTCCCGATGCAGTTGGGAGTAGTCTCATAGTTATGTTATTTGTTATATGCTAAGTGTATGGTATGTGGGAGATTGGGGGAGCTCACTAAGCTTTGTGCTTACAGTTTCAGTTTTGGTTTCAGGTACTTCAACTAGCAAGGGAAAGGGCTCAGGTTGATAGCATGGCACACACCACAGTTCTTTTAACCAGGGAGATTACTTTGATATTTCATATGAGATTAGTGATATTTTGACATAAATTATGACATTTTAGACACATGAGTTATGATTTGATATTATGGTGATGATGTTTATGTTTACTAACTAATTTTGAAAACGAAATTTTTGGATCAAATTTTTGGGATGTTTCAAGTTGGTATTAGAGCCTTGGTTTGAGGGATTCAGGAATACTTTCAGGTGTTTTTGAACTCAAACTAAGGAAGTGGCATAATGTTTTCAAAGAAAAACCATGTTTATAAAAGGATTTTGAGCAAGGAAAACAATTTTAGAAAAGTATAAGAATCTTGATAAGAGAAAAGGGTGTGGTGCATGCAATCAACCGAGCTAGAGTAAGTACTCCCAAATTACCCATACAAATTTATGCTATACTATGATTATCAACTTTATTAGAACAACATGCTAGATTACAACTAAGGATCTAGGAAGGATACCTTATGTGCCTGTTATATGTGTTACAACTTTATGAGAACTGCATGCTACTGAATTGTCTGTATGATAGCCAGAGTAGTATATGTTTGATTATGTATACTCGATGCTCGAATGTTGCTTGCTTTGTGCTTTTAGGAGTATTAGTTTTCTTTTACTAACTAGTAAATGAATATGTTACGTTACATATTGCGAGGATTAAATAATTTCAGAAGGTTAGGTCTGGTTCTATTGTGCAGCTCTTGTTTGAGTCCAACTGTTGTAGGGTAGGATCTCTCATTCGAAGAATTATCTAGTCTTAGTGATATGTAATAGTATTCACGAGCTAGTTAGGGGAAGGAAGCAGGTACTTCTTATGCAGCTGATAGCAGAGAGTGAGTTGGTGTTTACCCTAGGGAAAGCCTAGGAAGAGTCTAGGATGAGATCAACAGTAGTAGTAGAAGGGACTTGGTGGAGTCGAGGCAGTTCTTGAGGAAAAAACGGATTGATGTGGAAGGTAGTATGGGCCCGTACTACTAAAAATAGAGGATCCGTACTCGAATCAAGGAAGGTTGGGATAACATCATGGAACTTGTAGTATATGTGATCCCTCGGTTTATATTAATATTCTGACGTTTGTCATTATGTGTTTTCAGAAAGGTGGTTTTACACCCTAGACCAGCAGTTGGCAGTTCAGGTGCCGGAGAAGGATCAGGTTCAGGCTCTAGAGTCGAGAATCTAGATGAGCAGACTAGGGAGTTCATCTCCTCAGAGATCACGCATAGCATACTTGAGCAAACTCATATGATCTTCGGCTCGATCAAGGAGGGTATTTTGGAGCTTATATATGAGAGATTGAGTGCGTTCCGCACTGAGGTGGCAGCCATGATGGGGTCGCACACGCTCACCTTTAGGGAGTTCATGGCATGTGGAGCTCCCGATTACCATGGGGCACGAGACCCCATTGCTATTACCAAATGGTTGGCAGATGTCGCCAACACATTCCGCACCAGCATGTGTCCCAAGGGGGAAAAGGTTAGGCTTGCATCCTGTCTTCTGAAGGACATGGCATGTAACTGGTGCGAGGAGGTCGAGAAAGCCAGTGGAGATGACACTGTATTGGATGAGATGACCTGGAGTGATTTCACGACCAGGTTCAGGGTCGAGTTCGCACCTGTTATTTAGGTGCAACAGCTTGCTAGAGAGTTTCAGGACCTCCAACAGACGATAGAGACTATGGCGGAGATTACCGCCAAGTTTAGGGAGAGGGCCCTTCTTATCCCGCAGTACGTGGTGGACGAGAAAATGAAGAAGGCCAGGTAACATGACATGTTGAGGAGTGACATTAGGAAGTTTGTGAGTCGCTCCAGCTGCAAGATGCTGGAGGACATGATTGATAGGGCGAGAGAGAGAGAGAGAGAGAGAGAGAGAGAGAGAGAGAGAGAGAGAGAGAGAGAAAGAGAGAGAGAGAGAGAGAGAGGGAGAGAGAATTGGATTTAGAGATGGAAAGGACGAGGAAGCCAGAGGGAGTTCAATCATGAGGTTCAGGCAAGAAGCCCAAGGTATCAGATCACAGATCTCAGAGCTAGCAGAGCCACGGTCATTGTGGCAAATGCGGCAGGATACACGAGGGGACGTGCAAGGCAGGGAGTTTGGGCTAGTATAAGTGTGGTCGAACTGGTCACATAAGCCGAGATTGCACAACTACTACCACCACCATAACAACATCAGAATTGATTTGCTTTCAGTGTAATCAAAGGGGATACAAGCGGTCCCAGTGCTCGAGCTTAGCAGCAACAGGGAAGGTGGTAGCACCTTCTCCTAACACTTTGAGGATTACAAATGGCCATTAGGGCCAGGTAGATGCGCCTACGGTGCGGAGCAGGGATTTTCAGCTTACTGTAGAGGAGGCACGAGCAGCTCCTGACGTGGTGACGTGTATGTATTTTCCTCTTATCTCTGTATTTGATATTGTTTGTTTCTCATGTTTATGTGTTTGTTTATAGGGTCGTTCTTAGTGAAAAACATTTCAGCTATGGTATTGTTTGATTTGGGGGCTACCCGATCATTTTTGTCGCTTGCACTCAACAAATGTTTCAGTAGAGCTCCGGGGGAGCTAGATTGCCCACTCGACGTTGATATAGCCGATGGTAGGACCGTCAGGGTCGTGAGAGTTCATAGATGATGTAAAATGCAGTTATTTGATAAGCAGTTCTCAGTGGATTTGGTTCCTATTCCCCTGAAAGGGAATAAGGTTATAGTAGGTATGGATTGGTTGAGCCCCAATAGGGTAGTGATAGATTGTGAGCATCAGTTAGTTAGAGTTCGCACTCCCAGTAGGGGAGAGTTAGTAATTCAGGGTGAGAGGCCACATCACGGACCAGTTTTCTGTTCTGCAGCGAGGGCGAGGCGCCACATTCAGCAGGGTTGTGCAGGATACGTCACATTTGTCATGGATACTAGGGTTAATGGTAAGGCGACGGTTGATGATGTACCAGTGGTTCCGGAATACCCAGATGTATTCCCAGAGGATTTACCTGGGATACCTCCGGAGAGACAGGTTTAGTTCTGGATTAACTTGGTTCCATGTGCAGCTCCGATAGCCATGGAACCTTATTGGTTGGCTCCTCCTGAGATACAGGAGTTGTCTACACAGTTGCAGGAACTTTTAGACAAAGGTTTTATTATATCGAACAGTTCGCCTTGGGGAGCCCCGATCCTGTTTGTCAAGAAGAAGGACAGGTCGCACCGTATGTGCATAGATTACTGAGAGCTGAATAAGGTAACGGTGAAGAACCATTACCCACTCCCGAGGATAGATGATTTGTTCGACCAAATTTAGGGAGCATCTTGGTTTTCCAAGATTGATCTACGGTTCAAATATCACCGATGCGGGTCAGAGATTATGATGTGTAGAAAACCGCTTTTAGGACCCGTTGTGGTCATTATGAGTTTGTGGTGATGTCGTTTGGGCTCACCAATGCTCCAACCGCATTCATGGATCTCATGAATCGCGTGTGCAGACCGATGTTGGATCGGTCTGTAACAGTATTCATTTGATGACATCTTGCTTTATTCCAAGACTCAAGAGCAGCATGAGGAACACCTGAGGGAGGTGCTAGAGACCCTGAGGAGGTAGAGACTTTTCTAAAAGTTCTCCAAGTGTGAGTTTTGGTTACATGAGGTGTAGTTTCTGGGGCACCTTGTCAACCAGACGGGTATATTAGTTGATCCGACCAAGATAGAGGCCGTGATGCAATGGGAGGTCACGAGGTCTCCATCCAAGATTTGGAGCTTCCTGGGTTTGGTAGGGTATTATAGGACATTTATCCAGGATTTCTCCAAGATAACAGTTCCGCTAACCCGACTGACCAAGAAGTCGGTGGTGTTTCACTGGGGTCCTGAGCAGCAGATAGCCTTCCAGACGCTTAGACAGAGATTGTGTGAAGCACCAATTCTCACCCTGTTAGAGGGAGTAGAAGACTTCGTAATCTACTGTGATGCTTCGATCACAAGTATGGGAGCAGTGTTGATGCAGCGGGGGCGTGTGATAGCTTATGCCTCGCGACAGTTGAAGCCTCTCGAGGCTAACTACCCGACACATGATTCAGAGTTAGGGAGGTGGTGTTCGCCCTCAAGATTTGGCGGCATTACCTCTATGGGGTCTGGTGTACTATCCACACGGATCACAAGAGTTTAACGTACCTCATGGAACAGCCAAATTTGAACATGAGACAACGAAGATGATTAGGCGTTGTTTAGGATTACGACTACGAGATCCTTAACCACCCAGGAAAGGCCAATGTAATGGTCGACGCCCTGATCCGCAAAGCATTAGCACCCCCAATACGAGATATATATTTGAGGATGACAGTGATGACTCCACTGTTGGAGCAGATTAGGGAGGCGCAGGTTGAGGGCCTGAAGGAGGAGCACCAGAGCTGCGAGAGGATAGTGGGCCAAGTAGCTTCGTTTGACTACGATAGCCGAGGATTGTTGACCCTGCGTGGGAGGGTTTGGGTACCTTTCTGGGACAAATCTCGGTTCTCCATCCATCCAGGGGTAACGAAGACGTACATAGATCTTCGACCCGATTACTGGTGGCCCTGCATGAAGCGGGACTTAGCTTGGTACATAGAGAGATGCCTGACGTGCAGGAAGGTTAAGGCGGAGCACTAGAGGCCTCACGCCAGCATAGACCGACCTCCCTTTGAGATGCTCTGTGGGAGGAAGTGTGGGACCCCAATCTGTTGGGGAAAGGCCAGTCAAAGAGTCACGGGGAGTACAGAGGTAGTACTCAAGACCACAAAGCGGATTCAGCAAGTCCGGAGCAGGCTCCAGACTACTCAGAGACGGTAGAAGAGTTACGCTGAGAAGCGACGTTCGGACTTGGAGTTTCCGGTAGGCGATATGGTCCTCCTGAAAGTGTCACCCTAGAAGGGTGTTATCAGGTTTTGGAAGCGGGGCAAGCTGGGCCCCAAGTTCAATGGTACATTTAGGTTTTTTCCCCAGGTGGGTCAGCTTGCTTATCTGATAGATTTTCCAGTAGAGCTCAGCCAGATCCAAAACATATTCCATGTTTCTCAATTGCGGAAGTGCTTAGTGGATGATTCAGTGGTGGTACCCTGTGGGGATATTCAGGTTGACGATAGCCTGAACTACATTGAGAGACGAGTGGTGATTCTAGATCGCAAGACGAGGGAGCTAAGGAATAAGAGGATAGAGTTAGTGAAGGTGCAGTGGTAGCATCGGAAGCATCTAGAGTGGACATGGGAGCCTGAGGAGGAGATGAGGGAGCACTACCCGGAGTTGTTTTCAGGATCAGCAGACTTCGAGGACGAAGTCTAAGACAAGTGGGGGAGAGCCATAATGCCCTGTTCTTGGTACGTATATAATTCATTAAAATGTTCATTTTATAAGAGCTACTCGATAGGTTGGTATCCTTAACTCGTCGAGTAGATGCCAGACAAAGCACGGGTTTTAATGAGGCTACTCGACGAGTCGAATCCATGACTCGGCGAGTAGGCCATGCTAGATGAAACCATAATCTTTAGGGTTTCCAACCTATTTAAGCAACATCATTGGCCTCTATTCCAAACTCCATCACCTCCATAACATTAATCCAGAAACCCTAATCCTTCATAAGTGAAATTGACCTTTCATGGATATTTTGAGTGTTTTTGGTGTATCTTGAAGCTAGTGGAAGAAGTAGAAGATGGAAGACTCAAGGGAGAAGGAGTAGATCCAGGAACTACACCCCATTTGCCATCTTTTCTGATAGTGAAGCTTCCAACTTGATCTTCTTTCTCTTAGATCTATTTGTCCCCATATTAAGTATGTTTTGGCTCAAAAACCTTGGTCCTTGGTGTTGGGACGTCCCAAGTAGTTCATATCTTTGATCTAGGTCCTAGGGATGATTACATAGCATAAAGGTGCAAACATTACGGGCGTGAGAGCCCCATGCATCTTGTAGACCTCATTTTTGGGTCTTTTGAGCTTAAGGACCCATGCATGGACGTAATGTTCTTAACTTTACGTGTTATATCAACCTTAAGAGGCTAGATCTACCCATTGGATGAGATGAGCTCAACAAAAATCGAGTTTATGGACATGGACTCAGGGTATTTTGATTTGAGCGTGACGCTACCCCACCAAACATCTTGCTAGAAAAGAGTGCATTGACCTGATCCCACTGTTTTTTTAGAATGTCTTTGAAATTAATTCCTAACTTTTGAAGAATGGATAATGTCCTAGCGATATTTTTCTACACACCATTATTGGTTGACCTCGATATGTGGTCAGTGACCTTTTTGCTAAGCTTGTGAATACCACTAATGACTCGACCCCAAATAGATGACTGATCTACTCTATGCCTCCACTAGCACTTTAGTACAAAGTGCAACATTGAGCAAATGGAGGGACCCTACACCCAATCCACCTTTTTCAATTGAAGTTGTTACTTTGTCTAACGAGACCAAGTGGATTTTAGACTTAGTGTCGCATCCTCCCCATAGAAATCGGCATCGTATCTTTTCCAATTTAGCTAACACCCCCGATGGAGCTTTGAAGATGGAAAGGTAATATGTAGGAAGATTACCTTGAATGACTTTAATTAGAGTTATCCTCCCCCCCCCCCCCCCCCCCCGAATGAGGGAGATTTGGACTTCCTGGTTGAAAGTTTTGAGATGAAACGATCAATGATGGGTTTCTAGTTTTTTTTAGATTCATATTTGCACCGATTGGCACACCCAGGTATTTGAATAGAAACGACCCCACCTCACAAAAAAGGATATTTGCCCACCTGTTTGTTTCTCTTGAGGATGAACCAATTCCAAATACCTTCCATTTGTTGAAGTTCACTTTTAAACCAGACGATGCGTGAAAACACCGAAGGATTCTTGCAAGGTTTGTGATGTTAGATCGGGACCACTCCCCGATGAATAAAGCATCATCGACATAAAATAAGTGAGAGACCGTCGGACCTCCATTGGAAATTTTCATCCCGTTGAAAATTCCTTGATTACATGCAAATTTAAGTGCCACATTAAGCCCTTCCATGGCTATGATAAATAAAAAAGGGAAAAGCAGGTCTCCTTGGCGTACACCTTTTAAGATGCTAAATTCTTTGGTGGGAGATCTGTTTACGATGATAGAGGCGTGAGAGGATGCTAAACAACCATGGATTTGAGTTCTCCACCTCACACCGAATCCCATTTGTGAAAGAATGGAATCCAAAAACCCCCAGCTGAGTGAGTCAAAAACTTTATCAAAATCCACCTTGAATATGAGCACCATATTTTTTGCTTTCCTGGCCTAAGAGTATATTTCATTGATGATGAACGGACCGTCGAGGATATTACGCCCCTTGACATAGGCCGATTTTTCATCACCAATAATACTGTCAATTACTGATTTTAAATGACAAGCAAGAATTTTAGCGACTATTTTATACATACAATCGATCAGACTAATCGGTCTATAGTCGTTGAGAAGGTTGGGGTCTTTGATCTTTGTGACAAGGGTGATGAATGAAGAAGTACACCCACGTGTAAATGAACCATGATTCTCAAAGTGATTAAAAAATGGCATGACATTAGTTTTCATAATTTCCTAGTAAGTTTTAAGGAATTTAAACGTGAAGCCATCCGGACCTAGGGCGCGGTCACTTCCGCATGCCCAAATTGCAGGTTTCACTTCAACCATCGTGATAGGAGCTTCAATATCTGATGCATCAGAAGAAGAAAGATACGAAACAGGGGACTTATCAACTTGGGTCTTGAGACCCACTTCCCTTTAAATTTCTCACTATAGAAATGGAATATTTCGCTTTTAATTTCACTGAAATCCATAGTCCATCGCCCATTTGTTGTGATACCATTCAATCGAGAACGCCTATTTTTGTTGCTTATGTATCCGTGAAAGAACTTAGAGTTCTCATCACCTTCAGCTATCTATTTAACTCTACTTTTTTGTTTCAGGTCCAAAACAACATCACGTTCTGCCTCCAGGATCTTGTGGAAGCAAGTATTTCTTTGGTTGAGTTCTGATGCAACTAGAGGCCTGATTCAGCCAATTTATCAAGAGCTTCAAGAGAAGCTTTAAGTTTCATTACTGACTCATTTTCTTTGAGGTGTGCCATATTCCGCCAATTCCGAACAGCTTTCTTGAAATGTCTTATTTTAGTAGAAAGGTATGAGTCAGTAGGCCCGTACCCTTGAAACATGCCCCGTGGTTTAAGAAAAATTTCCCCAACTCCTTTTTTCATTAGCCAGGAGTTGAAAATTTTAAAGGGAGGAGGGCCAAAATCAATATGTTGGGAGATAAGAGTGACTGGGCAGTGATCAGTTAGTTCACGGGGGAGGGCTATGATAGCAACCAACGGAAAGGAGGATATAAATTTTTTACATACAAGGTACTTGTCGAGTTTACTAAGCTTAAACCCATCATGGAAATAAGTGAATCGATGACCTCCCATGTTTAGGTCATGTAGACCACCCTTCCGTATAAAGTTATTGAAGGCATTAGCAGTACGTCTGCAAATAGTGGGAGTTTAATCTTTCCTCAAGCTGCCTAACGACTTTGAAATCACCAAAAACAACCCATCTTCCAACCTTTGTACGAATGATGCTAATGAGGTCCTCCCAGTGTTTATCCTTTTCAGATGGGGCTTGAGGTCAATATATATTAGCAAATATAGTGTATCCATCATAGCTAAGCCAATAGCCTATAATTCTAACAAAGAATCTAGACTTTATAACCTCTGTCATTTGAAACAGTGAGGGTTCCAAATGCAAAGAAGTCCTCCAGACCTGCCAGTGGAGTCAACGCCTTCGTGTTGGAATTCGGATAAGTCCCAAAACCCAGCAGTGTTGATTTTTGTGAAGTCTCCCATCCACGTCTCCTCTATTCCGATGAAATTAAGTTTATAAGAGTTTTTTATTCGTCTTACCCAACCAACCTTGGCATCTTCCCCAATGCCTCTTATATTTAGGCTCAAGTAATTCATTGATCACACTTGACATCTCTATTTTCACCCATGATCTCAGAGAGGATCGCATCTCTAGAATCGATTTGAAATCCGATAGCAACACCCACTTCTGTTGTGGCTTGAATTTCCCGTGAGAGAGATGTATTATTATTATTCAAAGAATTAGACCCAATGGGGGTATAAAGGAAGGATTCCTATTCAAGACAGCAGGGTTCTCTTGGTAATTAGAACTTCTTGTAGGAATTTGATGAGGAAAATTAGGGGTATGGACGACAGGGGATGATGATAAAGCTTGATGAGGAGAGATAAATTTATGTCCCGATTTATTTAGTCTCTTACGTTAATGCATGTGGCCCAATAAGTCTATGTGATTTTCTTCATCTTGACAAGCTTGGGCTGAGAATCTCAATTGGTCAATTGGGCTGAGAATCTCAATAAGTCTATGTGATTTTCTTCATCGTGAGAAGCAGCCCAATGAAAGAAGGTCAGGAAAAGATCCACCCGAAGGAACCCCGTTACATTGACCTGAATTTATACTTGCATCCACATCATCAGTTTTGGAACTAGGTTTAACTAAGTCATCTGCACTTTCCAGTGGCATCATATCAGTCACAATGGTAGACGGATGAAACGTCCCAAAAATACCACCCAAAAATTTTTATTTGAAAACTTTACTAAACCATAATATCAAATATCAAAAGATAAAAACCATGATTCATGTATCTCAAATGTCATAATAAATTTATCAAATCGAAACTAGTATCAAAATCATATCAAAATATCATAGTCTATTTCCCAGACTAAATTGTGGTGTGTGCCATGCCATCAACCTGAGCCCTTCTCTTTGCTACCTGAAGTACTTGAAATCAAAAACTGAAACTATAACCACGAAGCTTAGTGAGCTCCCCCAAACTACCACAAACCATACAATGACACATAAAGCAACTACTGGGCCAGCCTACTACAACAAGCATACTAAACTACTGCTATCTAAACGAGCCGATATTATGGCCGTAGACCCGTTCCTAGTGGAAGGAAACTCACCTCGTAACGCTGGCTGCTGAGATGCTAAGTCTAAAACTATCTGACTAATGCTTCAGAACCCCCCGGCTACAAATCCCATAAACACTAAATCAAATACTGATAACTAATCTCATGGTAGAAAGACTATTTTACCCCTGGTCAAAGTCAACATTCTGGTCAAAGTCAACTTTCAGTTACCGGACTCGCCGAGTTGGGCCGCCAACTCGCCGAGCCCCTATCATCCTTTCTAATCCTCTACCCACTTCTACTCGTCGAGTTTGGAAAAGACTCAACAAGTTCTTCTTCGATATTAACATCAAGTCTAACTTCATCCGACTCGCCGAGTTGTATGAATAACTCGTGGAGTCCTCCTTCATCATATGAACATGTCTAGTCTGTGACTCGCCGAGTTGTATCAACAACTCGTCGAGTCTGTTCTTGAGGCAAGAAGATTGCCTTGGACTCGCCGAGTCATAGCGTAGACTCGCCGAGTCCCTCCATCTATAATTCTGCTTCGTAACTCACTGAGTCTAATCTTCATTCACTCATCCAACTTGCAACCCAAAAATGGGGAAAATAACTAGGGATTACGAACCGACACGTTGAGTCTCATGCATGCCATTACTATACAGTCGATTCTAATCGATTTTAGTGCATACAATGTTGGATAATGTGTCTAAGTCCATAACTATTTCTGGTATGTACTTGACCCGACCCGACATGGTCCATTTGGGTTGCATGGCACCATGCAATTGGATAGACTAAATGAGAGAAATAACACTTGTGGTTTATTAATATATTATAAGTTCTAATATATTAATAATATTATTTAATTAGTTTGATCAATAATTAATTTTAGAATTAATTAAGTGATCAAAAGTTAACTAATTAAATATATGGGTTGATTATGTAAATCATCCATAACTTATATAGTGGGCTAAGAGGCTTCACGGATAATCAAGTTGGGTTGAGCCCATTGGATGCTCCATGGAGGCTACATGGGAGTTACAAACCCATGGGTCATGGAAATGAAGAGTCATGACACATTAGGGTTTACATGGTGTAACCCTAAATGTGTCAACACTATATAAAGCTCATGTTTTCTCCCAAAATCGGTTAGACAAGCATACTTAAGGGCTAGAGCCGATTTTAGTGTGTTACACTTTCTCTCCAAGTCTACTCCATAGCATTTGGTATTGTGTGAAGCATTTGAGGCATCACACTTGGGGTGCTAGGCTCACAAGGTTTCAAGGATCACAACCAACAACAAGGTATGTAGTTCTATCTTTTATTCAAGTTAAAATTGTTCCCCATGTATGCTAGATAGGATCATAGCCTTGGAAATCAACTTTGCATGATAATTAGACAAACATAGATCCAAGGTTATTAGGGTTGCATGTACACTTAGGAAGTGTTAGAATGCTCAAATCCCATCAGTGGTATCAGAGCCTAGGCTTGTTTGTTTTTTATTTTTGTTAAATGGATGAAAAAAGTCGATCTTGTGCAATCTGCCTGATGAACTCGTCGAGTCCATTGGGGGACTCACCGAGTTCATGTGTATCTTCATCCTACTCGCCGAGTAAGGTCGTGCACTCGGCGAGTAGAAGCCTCAAAATGCAGATTTTCGACTTTAGTTGCTGGAAATGGACTAGAAACATTACCCTAAACTGTTTTGGTACTTGAAAACTCGTTTTAGATGGTGTAATGTCCTTGCTAATCCATTTACAACAACAAGTTATCAAAAATTACAAAGTTTTAAGTGTAAGTTTTGATTCATGAAAGTGTTCATATTCATGTTCTTGATCTTATGATGTTTAGATGATCATAGGAATTATTTGTAACCTATGTGGTAGATTAATTCATGATAATTATGTGTTTTAATGGAGTCCATAACTTGTCCTTAAGTTATGGAAAACCAAAAGTCACTTTGTTTTAAAAAAAAAACCATTAAAAGAACATATGGGTTATAAAATGAACAGTCTTCATGTTTAATACCCTAATAAACTCATAAGTTACAAGAAAATGAAAAGTTTTGAAAGTTTACAAAACTTGCCCTCAAGTTTTGGAACAAGTAAAGTCATGTTAAAACTTTAGTTCCAACCCTTAGAATTTTAAAAGTTAAAATTCAACGCTTATACTTATAATATTATAAATTAATAATATATATATATATATATATATATATATATATATATATATATATATATATATATATATATATATATATATATATATGTATGTATGTATGTATAAGATCAAAGTCGTCTTACCGCTAGTACGCCTCATTCACGAAGTCAGTCTATAAGGTGGGTATAAGGTTGTTGCCTATAAAATGACAACTTAATGGGTGTCCACTCTCACCCACCGCTTGCTTGACTAGTGGAGGGTCGTTAGCCGAACGGGTAAGACAAGGAATTATAAATCCTCATTAAAATTATAATGATTATTATAAAGTAACTAAATGTTTTATAAATTCCCAATCTTAGTTACTTTAGGAAAAATGTGAATAAGGTGCTAATCCATGAAATTACACTTTGCACCTTGTTTAAGTCGTTGGTGGAGCGTGTGTGGTTTACCAGCACACTAACTTGGACTTAACAAGGAAGGAAAAGGGTGACTTAAGGTTTTTCATGAGGTCGGAAGGAGCGCGTGTGGTTTACCGGCACAACGATTAAGTGAAAAACATTAAGGGTACCAAGTAATTTGCATGGTTACTTCACACCTTGTTTTGTGATCCTCGGTATCCCAATCACAAAACATGAAGGGCACACTCGAGATTGAAAAATGCCATTGAAAAGTTCAATGAATCTTAAAGAATCTAGGAATTTCTAAAAGCCAAATAAAACCTAATAATTTATATTTCGTTTTCATGGTGGAAATCGGTGAATCGTCATTCACCTACCTTTCAAATATGTTATAACTTGGATTACGACATCCCTCTTCTAGATTATAATATATTGTGATTGGATCCTAGCCTTAATATTACATTTGAGTGTTTTATTAAGGACTATCCCTATATCTAAACTAAACTTACTTTCTTCTTTTTAGATGTCTTCCAACAATGTTACTGCTGGCTCAAACCCTACAGGCTCCTTCTCTCTCATGAACCTTTGTGGGAGAGTCATCTTTGATGGATCCAACTTTACTGACTGGATCAGGAACATCAGGATGGTCACTTGTTTCGAGAACAAGGAATATGTTCTTGACAAGGACCCCAAGGTGCCTGAGCTAACTGCTACTCCTGAGGAGTTTGCTGAATATGAGGCACATGAAAGAGATGCAACCAAAGTGGCATGCATCATGATGGCCACCATGACAGCCGAGCTCCAAAAGTCCTATGAGGACTACTATCCTTTTGAGATGCACCAGGATTTGATGGACTGCTACCATCAGAGTGCTCGTCAAGAACGATATGAAATCATCTCCTCTATGATCACAACCCGAATGAAATATGGCGAACCCATCACCAGCCATATGCAGAAAATGCAAAGGTATGTGGATAGATTGATGAAGTTCAATGTGAACTTCCTTGAGGAGTTAGCAATAGATGTTATTTTGAACTCCTTACCTTCGTGTTATGATCAATTCCGCATGACATACCACATGAATAAGGAGGAAGTTACACTTTGCAAACTTTAGGGACTCCTAAAGACCGTAGAATCAGGTCTTAAAGGTAAGTCGGTTGTGACCACTCCTGCTACTACTCCAAACTCAGCACCTATCCTGGCAATCGGGAAAGGTAAAGGGAAGAAGAGAAAGAACCCTTTGAAGGGTACCAGGGGTAAGACCCTTGATGGCTCCTCTTCTAGCGGAACCAAGAAAGGTTTCGCTACACCTTCTTCTGATCCCAAAGAGGCTGAATGCTTCTACTGCTATGAAAAGGCGTACTGGGAGTGTAACTGCCCAAAGTACCAGCAAGACTTGAAGGATGGGAAGGTTAAACCCAACCATGTAGGTATTTACACTATCTCATCTAATAATTCACTCTATTCTAACTCTTGGGTCCTTGATACCGATTGCGGTATTCATATTTGTTCTGAATTGCAGGGACTAAGAAGAAGTTAGAATGTGGAGCATGGAAAGATAAACTTGATCATGGCAAATAGGAAAGTTTCACCTGTCACCAAGATTGGAGTTTATATTTTGTTTCTTAGTAGTGGATTTACTTTAGAATTGAATAAATGTTGTTATTCGCTAGAAATGGCAAGAAATGTTATTTCCTTTCATGCTTCATATAAACAAGGTTTTACCTTTTCTTTTGATAATGAAACTGGTGCAATAAATGCTTTCTTTAATAATGTGTTTTATTTTAAGGCATTACCTTGTGATGGTGTGTATGAAGCTGTGTCTGTTGTAGATAACTTAGGAAATAATGTATTGTGTATTGATTCTACTAATGATAATAACTTGGATAAAGCATCATTATGGCATTGTCGTCTTGGACATATAAGCAAGAAACGCATAGGCCAACTTCAAAAGGATGGAGTCTTGGAGTCATTTGACCTAAAGTCAGATGATAGTTGTGAATCATGCTTACTCGGAAAAATGACAAAGTTACCCTTCACAGGTTCTTGTGAGAGGGGTGAAGCTTTGTTGGATCTTATTCACACGGATGTGTGTGGACCTTTCAAACATGCCACACGGGATGCTAATCGTTATTATGTGACTTTTACGGATGATTATAGTAGATATGGATATGTCTACTTAATCAAGCATAAGTCAGAGACTTTTGAAAGGTTTAAAGAGTTTAAATAGGAAGTCGAGAATCAATTGGGCAGGAACATTAAGATGCTTCAATCCGATCGAGGTGGTGAGTATCTTAGTTCAGAGATCCTCGACTACCTTATGGAATGTGGGATTGTCTCACAATAGACACCTCCCAGGACACCGCAGTTGAATGGTGTGGCTGAGAGGTGTAATCGAACCTTGTTGGATATGGTTCATTCCATGATGAGTCGAGCTACGCTACCAATCTCATTTTGGGGGTATTCCTTAGAGACTTCCACCCATATCCTTAATCTGGTCCCTACAAAGAAGGTTGCCAAAACACCTCACGAGATGTGGACTGGAAAAGTTCCTAGTCTAGCCCACATAAAGGTTTGGGGTTGCGAGGCTTTCGTGAGACGCGAGACTCATGACAAGCTCGAACCTCGAAGCGAGAAGTGTATTTTCATCGGATACCCACAAAAATCCTTTGGTTACCTCTTCTACAAACCTAGTGAGAATTTGGTCTTTGTAGCAAGGAGGGCTATCTTTCGAGAGAGAGAGAGAGAGTTCATAAGCCAAGGAGACAGTGGGACGCTATTTGACCTTGAAGAACTTCAAGAGTCAAGTGTTGAAGGAACCTCAAAACCTAGAAGTCAACTTGAGGAGGAACCTCCTGTTGATCCAATTATACCTCCAGTTGTACCTCTGAGGCGTTCCATAAGGGTTAGGAATGTACCTGAGCATTACTATGGTTTCCATATTACTACGGAAGGTGAGACACTAGTAGGTCTGGATGAACCTAACAGCTATGTGGAAGCCATGGCAAGCCCTGAGTCTGCTAAATGAAAAGAGGCAATGGATAGCGAGATACAATCCATGTATGCCAATCAGGTCTGGGACTTGGTGGACAATGTGCCAGGTCGTAAGACAGTTGGGTGCAAATGGATCTTCAAGAAGAAGACTGACATGGATGGTTATGTATATACTTATAAGGCACGACTGGTTGGGCTTTTCTCGGTCTCCAGGAGTTGATTATGATGAGACCTTTTCACCAGTAGCCAAGATTAAGTCCATTAGGGTATTGTTAGCCATAGCTGCATTTCATGACTATGAAATATGGCAAATGGATGTGAAAACCGTTTTCCTTAATGGAAAGTTGGCTAAGGATGTTTACATGAATCAACCAGATGGTTTTGTCAGCACAGAGTACCCTAATAGAGTGTGTAAGCTTGAGAAATCCATCTATGGATTAAAGCAAGCACCTCGCAGATGGAATCTCTGCTTTGATGAG
This sequence comes from Lactuca saligna, assembly GCF_052625555.1. Lineage (NCBI taxonomy): Eukaryota > Viridiplantae > Streptophyta > Magnoliopsida > Asterales > Asteraceae > Lactuca > Lactuca saligna. The sequence goes on along the minus strand of NC_136417.1, from coordinate 68,170,560 downwards.
AAGGTCAAAGAGTTTGGCTTCTCTAGGAGTGAAGATGAATCTTGTGTATATGTCAAGGCTAGTGAGAGTATACTTAGCTTTTTGGTACTGTATGTGGATGACATACTACTCATAGGAAATGACATCCCAACTCTGCAGGAAGTTAAGTCCTGGCTTGGGAAATGTTTCGCTATGAAGGACCTATGAGAAGTTGCCTGTATTCTAGGGATAAGGATCTTGAGAAACCGGAGTAAAAGAATAATTGGACTTAGTCAAAGTACCTACTTGGACAAGGTGTTGAAGAGATTCAGCATGCAAGATTCCAAGAAAGGGGAGTTACCCATCCAGAGTAACACTAGACTGAGTAAGACTCAGAACCCGAGTACTAAGGATGAGATAGCAGAAATGAGTCGGATACCTTATGCTTCGGCAGTAGGCTCGATCATGTATGCTATGATTTGTACTCGTCCTAATGTAACCTTTGCTTTAAGCATGGTTAGTAGGTATCAGGGGAATCCTGGTAAGGCTCACTGGACAGCGGTAAAGAATATTCTCAAGTACCTGCGGAGGACTAAGGACTGGGTCCTTACCCTTGGTGGGAGTGATGACTTCAGAGTTGTAGGGTATAGTGATGCTATCTTTCAGACTGATAGGGATAATTTCCGCTCTTAGTCAGGCAGGGTCTTTACCTTAAATGGAGGAGCAATTTCTTGGAAAAGTTCCAAGCAGGAGACAGTGGCTGATTCAACTTGTGAATCAGAGTATATAGTAGCAAGCGAGGCAGAAAAAGAGGCTATGTGGCTAAAGAACTTCATTGGAGACCTTGGAGTTGTACCAGCTATATGAAGGCCTATAGAGATTTTATGTGATAGTGAAAGTGCAGTTGCATTAGCGAAGGGACCAAGGGATCATGGGAGATCCAGACACATTGACAGAAAATATCATTTCATCAGACGTCGTATAGAAGAAGGTCTTCACATGGCAAAGAGGGTATCATCGGATAAGAACCCGACATATCCCCTCACGAAGGGACTATGTAGGGTTAAGCATCTCCAGCATGCTAGGAGCATAGAGCTGAATGATGATATTGGTTTTAGTAGTTAGATAATTTTGAAATTTGTAAAATGTAATTGACATTTGATGATGAATAAAAGCTGTGTTTATTTATGAGCAAAATGTTGCTATCTCTTGTCAATCGTTTACTATTATTTCTTTTGCATGTTTTGACTTCCAGAATATTTATGTTGTTTTACATATTATTCAAATTATCCACAGTTAGTCATATGTTGGAAGTAGATATGAAGTAAGACTATCATGAGTTGGTTGTAGAGGTCTAAGATGTTGGACATGGCCTCAACACTCATGAGTGCTCATAAGTTCTGAGTATTAGATTCAACCCACGCTCGCTGGTATCACTTCATGGAATTTATCTCGAGTGATCGCGAGACGGTAATATCATATAAGTCTTCAAACCTAGAGATATGACTTGTTAACTATGAGTTAGTTATGCATTGAACATACGAAACTGCATTGGTAACTCGATGTTATAAAACGTGCGTTTGTGTGTAATTTAACAAGTAGTAGAACAAGCATATGAGTCGAACTTTATCTGTTCCTTCTTGGATTAGAAGCTGATATCTAGGCCCCTCAATGATTTTGTTTTGACCTATGTACCGGGCCCGGTTAGAACTAAGTTGATGTGTTCAATTAAGTTCTATGTCAAACAAATCGGAAATCGGGAAACAAACTGTTGGACAATAAGCAAGACCATGTTCCATGTGTTTGTCCTGCTGATATCTAAGAACAGAGGATTATATGATCCCTTATCTAAAATGGCGTGCCATCATCTTCTGAGTTCCGAGAAACGTTGAAAGAGCTACGATTGCCGATCGGTTCCTGAAGTCATACTTGCAGTTATAGTTATTAGACTTATCCAAGTGGGAGACTGTTGGATAAGATGTCTAAGTCCATAACTATTTCTGGTATGTACGTGACCCGACCCAGCATGGTCGATTTGGGTTGCATGACACCATGCAATTAGATAGACTAAATGAGAGAAATAACACTTGTGGTTTATTAATATATTATAAGTTCTAATATATTAATAATATTATTTAATTAGTTTGATCAAGAATTGATTTTAGAATTAATTAAGTGATCAAAAGATAACTAATTAAATATATGGGTTGATTATGTAACTCATCCATAACTTATATATTGGGCTAAGAGGCTTCATGGATAATCAAGTTGGGTTGAGCCCATTGGATGCTTCATGGAGGCTCCATGGGAGTTACAAACCCATGGGTCATGGAAATGAAGAGTCATGACACATTAGGGTTTACATGGTGTAACCCTAAATGTGTCAACACTATATAAAGCTCATGTTTTCTCCCAAAATCGGTTAGACAAGCATACTTGAGGGCTAGAGCCGATTTTAGTGTGTTACACTTTCTCTCCAAGTCTACTCCATAGCATTTGGTATTGTGTGAAGCATTTGAGGCATCACACTTGGGGTGCTAGGCTCACAAGGTTTCAAGGATCACAACCAACAACAAGGTATGTAGTTCTATCTTTTATTCAAGTTAAAATTGTTCCCCATGTATGCTAGATAGGATCATAGCCTTGGAAATCAACTTTGCATGATAATTAGACAAACATAGATCCAAGGTTATTAGGGTTGCATGTACACTTAGGAAGTGTTAGAATGCTCAAATCCCATCACTACCACCCACTGACATTGCAACTCAACCATATCTCAAACCCACTCTACTAGGCACATTCATCCCTGACCTTGGAATGCATATCATACTCAGGATAACTTCCTAGATAGGTACCAATCAGATGTTATGAGAATACTGAATTTTAGCTGAAGACCTCTAAAACTTTCCAATCATATCCACTTTAGTATCAAGGATTTCATACAATGCATAAATAATTTCCGACTTACGATCCAACACATACACTCCCGACCTGTACTTCCACTTGTCAATCATGTACCTAAATTTCCTATGCCCAAAGAACACGTACCCTTGTTTTCATCACAAAGAATCAATACCACATCAATCATCCTAATCACTCATGTGTTGACATATTGTCTCCAAACATTGTGACCAACAGACCCCATGTTGGGTTTACATCTAGTTTTTGAAAATCACAAGTCTTCTCACTCATCCTCCGAACTTGGAAAACTGAAAGGGCATAACCCTTACCGCAGATAATGACATTCCAATCCATCAACCAACCATCTCGTTTTCAGCTGCAACTTAAGTTGATCATACTCATCATCCCCCTCTTGAATCCCACAACTTGAGTACCCGACCTCGAGCACGGCCTCCTAGGGCTCAAACAAAAGCTCCTTAGGTTTGCACTAAACAACCCAAATATATAACGCCTCAAGGGCTCCAAACTCTTTCCCGATCCATCCGCACGCCTGAGCAACCACAACCAAAAGATTGGCAAGAACAGAAACACTACCGCGAATCATGGTATCTAACCATGCTAACACCCCTGACCAACCCTTAGAATCCCTGAAACCTTGCTTGATTCAAGTATGGATCCTATGCTTCCAGTAGTACAGGCCCAATACTACCTTCCACACCTATCCATACTATCCTCAAGAATCATCTCGGGTCCTCTAAAATCTAGTCACAAAGTACTCCTAAAACCTGCTCAACAACGACTCTACCGCAATAAAAATACTCCGTAGGCTATCCTAGGATTCACCGGCACCCGCTCTGCCATCAGCTGCTAAAAAACCCCAACTAACGCTAGCTAACCACTTCAAGACTACAATTACATGAAACTAATCTTAAATAATCCTTCAGCTAAAGGACCCAACCCTACAACGCGCAATAGGTCCAAGTTCTTTATCCTAATTTTATTTCACCATTATAGAATGTAATTTTAATGTATTCATTTGATGGTTTAACTCTCATCAACATGGGTCCCGCATAGCACAAAGCAAGAAAAATTCAAGCTGGGAAGCCGACTAGCACTAAGATGCAATAAAACCAGACATATTCTCCTATGAAATTCTCGATCTCAGACACCCAACATCTCGCGTGCATCTTTGGCTTGCCCTCACTCTCTCAAGAGTGGCTAACTTTTCCTCATACTGATCTACTAAGAACCGCGCCCAAACCAGGGAAACCACCGCTACCTTATCCAATAACATGTCTGGCCGGCTGACCCCATACGACTCATACATACCACATTTGCTACACGACTCTCCATTGGTGCCAGATGACTCTATCATGTATGGCTTGCTTCCGAGCTCACCCCATCAGTCTGTGTTGCCCCTTGGCCCCACAACTCATGTCTAGATTGCTCCTGAGCCCACAACATAAGTCTGGATTGCCCCTTGGGCCCACAACTTATCTTTGGATTGCTCCCTCATTCCATGGACTGGAACACAAAAGATTAGCCCATAGGACGAATTTGGCATGGCCTGCCCTAACCTCAGCTCGTATCAGAAATGCTGAAGAGTCTTCAGTATGAGTCTGGCATGCCCTACCCAACCCTCAACTTATATCTGGCATACTCCAGGGTCTGTTAGCTACGTACTAAGTAGTACACAACCTAATAGCCCGACCTTGGTGCCTTTGACCCCTTAGCATAGTAAGGAAAACTCACCTTACAAGTAGCACCGACTGACAAGATCCAACTCTTGAATCACAGCTCCGAGCTCAACCACCTACAACCAACATGTGACTAACTCCATCACAATACTGAATTCCCAAAAATACCCTTAAATTCAAACTTGGTCAACCATGGTCAAAGTCAACAATCCATGTTGACCCAACTCATCTAGTGCATCTAACAACTTGTCAAGTTCTTTCAGTGTTCAGAAAACCAGTAAAAACCCTAGCCAAATCATCGAGTTCGCTCAGTATCCGGAAGTGGGGAAAACTCGATCTAACTTGTCGAGTTGGAAGAGCAACTCGTCGATTTTTCCTAGCCTTAATGTATTCAGACTCTTCTAAGAAAAAACCAAAGCCCCAAACTATAAATTTGGTCCCTTAGGACTGAAATACCATGTAAAGCTGCTAGCTTTACATTCATGCATGGCATCAAGAGGCTATAACAGTCAAATACAACTTATCAAGGAACCTAGGGCATGAAGGAGGGCCAAGACTTGATAAAGTTGGCAACTTTAAGTCTATGGAGGCCATGAGATGTCCAGATCTAAAACCATGGCTTCATAACATGCTCAAATCCAGGAATGGTCCCAAAATAAGCTAATAATGGCCATAACTTCTAAAAGAAGAGATCTAGAAGAAGTGATGATCAAGATAACGACTTTATACCTCCAAGTAGATGCAACAACACTAAAAATCCCAGATCTAAAGCTTCTCCCTTCAACCTTGCACCACCAAGCTCAAGCTCCTTCAAGAAAAGCACCAAAGAATACTCTTTAAGCTCACATATACTCAAAATGGGGAAAAGGAGTGATTAGGGTTTTCTTTGGACTGAGGGGACGATGATGGAGGCCACAAATTAGTCATAAGTTCTTTAAATAGGGTGAAAAACCCTAAAAATTAGGGTTTCGTCTTCAGCCTTCAACTCGTCGAGTTCGGACCTTCCAACTCATTGAGTAGGTCTTATAATTCACGCGGCCTTTTTAGTTTCTACATGACAGGTTGGGGCCTCCCAACTCATCGAGTAGGCTTTCTAAACTTCATAAAATCCCTAGAATTTCATTCCTAGAAATAAGGATGTTAAATAAAATCTGTTTTTGCATTCTCGACACAGTAATTTTTTCTTGTGTTTTAAGTATATATAATCCGATATGATTAAATATGTGAGAAAAATTATTGAATGGAAAATGCGAAAATGAATCTTGTCCATATAATTCATTGTGATTGGGCACATATAATCACATATGATTAAGTACACGAGCACAACTATTGAATTGGATACGCAAAAAATAATTTTGTCCACATAAGTCATTTGTAATTATATATATATATATATATATATATATATATATATATATATATATATATATATATAATCACATGTGATTAAATACATGATAAAAATAATCGAATAGAAAGCGCGAAAAAAAATAGTTTCCAGATAAATCATATGTGATTTGATATATATATATATATATATATATATATATATATATATATATATATCACATGTGGTTATATACACCAGAACATATAATTTCCACATAAATCATATGCAATTATCGTCATGTGCGATTAAATAGAAGAAGCTAGCTATTTAATAAAAACCGCAACACGAATATTATCCACATATAATTTATGTGGACAATAATCATATTCATATTTTTTTGATTCAACAATTGTTCTAATGTAATTGGATACATATAATCACATGTGATTATATGTGATTATATGTATCTAATCACATATGAATTTTGTATATATAAATTATTAATGACTAGACACATATAATCACAAGTGATTATATATATATATATATATATATATATATATATATATATATATATATATATATATATATATATCCAATTTTATATGATTTTTATGTGCATAATACATTTTCGCGTTTTCGTTTCCATAATTGTTCTTTGTCCATTTTAATAATATGTGATTAAATACATTTAATCGTATGTAATTATATGTATCTAATCACATATGATTTTATTAGAAAATAAAATATTTTCTATATAATTCACATGTGATTAAATACATATAATCACATGTGAGTATATACATGGATCAGTAGTTGTGGTGTTGATGGGTGGGTGATGGTGGGTAGTGGTGACGTGTGGTGATGTTTGGTGATGTTGGTAGTGTCGTGTGGTGATGTTTGGTGGAAGATGGTAGTGGTGAGAGGTAGTGGTGGTAGGTCATGGGTGGTAGGTGGTGATGATGTTGGTGGATAGTGGTGGTGGTTGGTGTTTGGGATGGTGGTGGTGGGTGGGTTGGTGGTGATGTGTGGTAAAGGAAGGTGGTGGGGTCGGGGTGATGGGTGGTTTTGATGGGTAATTCATGGGATGATGGTGGCGTGTGGTGGTCATGGAAGGGAGGCAGGTGGTGGTGATCAGGGTCGGTCCATTGTTTTTTACTACCTGGAGCGAGTTAAGATTTTTTTGCCCTTATATATCGTACGATAAACAAAAGGTATACATAAAAGAAATATATATTAAAAAACGCAGTAAATTATCAAACAAATAGTACAAACAAATACCTATAAAAATCACCTATAAATGATGTTTTCGTGCCTTTTTGAAGCAAAACATCTCTTATTTTACATTAATAAATATTTTAGAAAAAATCACTTTCAATACTTAAATTGCTAATCCATTCAATCTTTCTTGATTCACGGTATTTCGCAGTATGATTTCAAGAGCTTCAACTTTGTAATAAGACTTTTAATCCTCTAGAAGTCCATATATAAGATTCAAAATTAAAGGAAGTCGGAAATATGGCTCCTGCTTCACATGACATAAGCAAGAACACAAAACTTTAGAAACAAAGCCACAAATTTCTAAAGCAAACCTACATAAACAAATATCGAATTAAACTTACCCAAATCTGATTTCTAGAAACAAATATCGAAGGAAAATATATGAGAAATTGGAGGTTAAATATAGGTGAAATTAGATACAAAAATCAAATGTCTTTTAATCAAATATAGAAGAAATCATACATGGAGAAATCAAATGGATAAAAAATAAAACAGATTTCAAAACAGATACATAAATCCAAATAGATGAGAAATCAGAGGTGAGACATTGGAGAAAACAGATACATAAATTCCATTAGTCTTTTAGACTTCGACTCTTTTTTACGGTAATCAAATATAAAAGAAATCAGATATAGATAAATCAAATGGATAAGAAATATAGCAGATTTAGAAACTGAAGTTACATGTTACTTAAATTTGATTTTCAGAACAAATTATATCATGCACAAATAGAAAAGAAATCGAAGGTCAAATATTGGAGAAATCAGATACACAAATCCAATAAGTCTTTGAGACTTTCACTCTTGTTTTATTGTAATCAAATATAGAAAAAATCAAAAAAAGAGAAATCAAATTGATAAGAAATTAAATAATTTTCGAAACTGAACAAGCTAATTACCCAAATCTGACTTCTAAAATAGAAGCTAAAGAAAAATAGAGGAGAAATCGAATGTATGCTTTCTAAAACAAGTGATATAGTGAAGAAACCAACGATTACACCCAAACCAGTTATCTGAATCATACCCAAATCGCTTATTAGAATTGCTATATCTTGGAGACTCGATAACCAGTATCGAATGATAATTAGGAAATTAAGATCTAAGAACTATGTATTATCGATTTATCAACTGGAAGTGAAAAACCTTCTTTCTTTTTATTATTAAAGACGTATTCTGTCTTCTAGGCATTGGTTTCTCCAATGGCAGCAACAGATGGATTTCTAGTGCCAGCAAACGTTTTGCCTCTCAATGAGCAGTTGATAACCAATCAATTGTTTGGCACCTCTCTTTCCATCGCTTTCTTTCTTGCGTTGTACACAAATCACAACATAGGCTAATTTTTTGGGTCGTTGTTATGTATAATATATGGAAATAGCTGGACTTATTGATGCCCTAAAAATTTTGGTGCCCTGGGCCTAAGCCCAAGTCGCCCATGTATTGGGTCGGTGTAACACCATGATTTTCGAGACAAAATTTTTTATTAAAATAATCAATTTAATATTAATACACTTGTTTAAAACCTCGTTCATAATAGAATTACAAAACGTAGTTTCATTTTCAGTTAAATAGAAAACCAGGATCCTCCAAAACACAACTCTTTCTTCGGTGTGTACAATCGAACCGTTGCCATCCTGCGTTACTGTAAGAACCTGAAACAACATAACATGAACAACGTAAGCACGAAGCTTAGTGAGTTCTCCAATATACACCTTACGCTCGTACGCCTTTCCAGGCCCTGACCTTCCGGTCCACTGCACAATGCCTTCCGGCCCATGAGATAATCGCCTTCCGGCCCAATAGATATTTGCCTTCCGGCCCATAAGATAATTGCCTTCCGGCCCATATAATAATTGCCTTCCGGCCCATACACATATATAACACATAATACAATTACTCTAACACATAAAGCACATATATCATATATCAACCTGCCTTCCGGCCCGAAACATATTCTAACACATAAAGCACATATATCACATATCATACCTGACCTTTCTGTCACATAATACTTTGCCTTCCGGCCCATATAACATGCATATCACGCGTAACTACTAACTTCCATTTACAGTATGAATACATAACGCATAACATGTTCGACCTCCCGGTCACACAATCAAACCCTTCCGGGTAAGGTATAGTGAGAAGACTCACCTCGCGGACGCTGGGAGATAGCAACTCCTGAAGTCCCTTGCACTTGATCCTCCGAGCTACAAGCTCCCTGTAACATCATATATCTCTTATTAACACTTCTATCTTCCACGTTAACTGACCCTAAGAAATCACACCGATCATCTCTGGTCAACAGTCCATTGTCAGCTCGACTGGACTCGGCGAGTTCCCTGGCGACTCGGCGAGTCTGGTCGTTCTTTAATCCTCTAAAATTCCCCTTCTACTCGTCGAGTATCCCCTTTAACTCGACGAGTTACTCCTGGAAGAATCGCGGGGCCACCCCGACTCCACTCGCCGAGTCTGAAGAACAAACTCGGCGAGTCCCAGTGAATCTTCAAGCTACTCGCCGAGTCTGATCATCCGACTCGGCGAGTCCACTCCATGCAGTCGATCGAACTGCTTCCTGAGGTACATATTTTCCCGAATATACAAACATGGATCCTTCTGGACCTCTAAGGGTCCTAATGCAAGGTTATAAACGTTGAATAACAACACAACAAACCATCTAGACTCCAAATGGGTTCCATAAACCCTAAATCTATATATACATCAATCACAGGAGAATGTAATTCGAGTTATTACCTGAATGATGTACCTTCCATGTCCCCAAACTTCAGAACTCGAACTCCCTGCAGTTCCTTTACTAAAACCCTTCTCCTCCTTGCACAACAATTCCTTCAAGGTCACCCATGGCCTTCAATCTTGCTCTAGACGCCTCAGTCGTTTAGGGTTCTCTTCAATCGGCCAAAAGACGAGCAATGACGGCATAAGATCCCTTATATACGTCCTAAACTGAACGGCTAGGGTTTTCCGCTGAACAGCGTCGACTCGCCGAGTCCATACCTGGACTCGTCGAGTCCAGCCGCGAACCCGCGACCACAACTGCGACCCTACTCGGCGAGTCTGGCTCCAACTCGCCGAGTCTCCCCTCTAAAACACCCCCAAAATGCAATTAAACAATACTTAAGATTTTGGGCTGTTACAATTCTCCCCCACTAGAATTAGACTTCGCCCTCGAAGTCTCACTCTGAAAATAGTTCTGGATGCTGCTCCCGCACCACACATTTCGGCTTCCCTAGACACTTCCGATCTCTTCCGAGGTTGCCACTGAATCAATACCAGAGGTACCTCCTTGTTCCTCAGAAACTTGATCTTCCGATCCCTGATGGCCACTGGCCTCTCGGCGTAACACAGGCTCGCATCCACCTAATCGTTCTCTAGTAGAACCGCTGCTGACTCATCTGCTATACACCTCTTCAATTACGACACCTAAAAGTGTCATGGATCCATCCCAATTCCGTTGGCAGCTCCAACCGGTAGGCCACTTTTCCTACCTTCGCACCTTCACGCAAAACCCCAACATACCGGGCCCCTACTTACCCCTCTTCCTGGATCGAAACACCCCTTCCCAGGGAGAGACCGTCAGGAATACGAAGTCGCCGACCTGAAACGCATGCTCGTAACGGCGTCTGTCTGCACAACCTTCCTGTCAACTCTAAACGATCTTTAACCTCTGATTAACCTGTTGCATCTGCTCTGTCGACCAAAACACGATCGCTGTACTGTCCACCACTTCCTGCAACCGAGAATTTCCCAAGACGCGACTCTGCTCTAAATCTCAATGCTCACACGACCCGTAAGGGTTATGAAACTCTGAATCACCGGTTCCCCGATCCCAAGCCCACTTTATCCATATCGGAACAACTGAGGGACCTATTCTCAATTCTCAGGGCAACTCTCACGAGTTCACCTCTTGCAATCGTATACACATGCTGCACTCGCCCCAACATACCTTTCCATTCCCTCACTTAGTGAAATCCGCTTAACAACCTTGCCACTACTCCCTGTATCACACATGCACTGGATCTGCTCGCAAGGACTCTCGGGTCCATGCATTACCTTTCCTCAACGAACGAGATTCCGACATCACCTTCCATGCAACAGCTCAAAGGGCGGCATACTAATGCACTAATGCTGGCTGTTAATATGGAACAACTCAACCAATGATAATTACGTACCGCGGCTTCCTCCGACAGCTAATACACATGCCCGAAACATGTCTTCGAACGTCCGCATCGTTCGCCCTCTCTAAAGTGTCCTCAGATGTCATCATGATAAGCTCCTTTCCCATATTCCTCTTCAAGACTAAGTACCAGATCACTTTTGGCTCCACATCTGAGCCCCCAACGGTCACCCATTTCGCGATCCAAATATTCCACTGACTTTTCTCCCCGTGACCACTATCCCAACCCAGTGACACGTAAGTCACAAAATCTTCTTTTCCTCGTGAGAGAAAATACAATCCCACCGAGGATCGTCTCAACTCTAATCTCTGGTTTCTGCTGTGCCTCTTCCTTGCGTATCTCCCCGCATCTCCCGACAGAGACGAAGACCCCCGTCTCACCCCCGACTCAACATCCAAGCTCCAAAGACTCAATATCAGGGCTACCCAAACTCGAAGCTCTTCCCCCTCATACGCTGCTCGAAAATATTCCAACCTAAAAATTCTCTTGCCACCCAGTGGGTACTGCAACTCCACGCAGTATCACAACACCCTCTGACTAGTGAGTACTGCGACTCGAACATCCACCACAGTCTATGGAGGCAATCAACATAAAGAACGCCCGTCTTGCAAAAATCCACCCTCTCAAATAATCTCCCTGAATGCCCATACCCGAAAACTCCTACTAAATCCGCAGATACCTGATATGCCACATGTCGATTCAGTTCGGGATTCCCGAATAACTCCAAAATAAGGATATCATACCCGAATATCCCGGAATACTACCACCACCAATGATCTCCTGCACCCCATAATTAAATCTATATTTTCCCCGCCTTACAACCTTGGTGCATCTAATTTCTCGATCGGAATGCGAGATAACGTTGACGTACGAAATGCGCTGATAATTCTCCAAATCCCTTTTTCCCGACACTCAAAATCCAAACAAGGATACGCATACTGACTCCGGAAGTTGACTGCTCAATCATTCTCTATCTTCTTGCAACAACACCAATCACCTGTCATGAATACGTTCGTTCTCCTCTTCAAGTACTTCCCGCATTAACTCACTCTGACCCCTTTACTCGATCATCGACACCTCTGGTCTCATGATTTCCTACTGCATCTCTATACTCCACTTATAACTACTCTTGGCAATTCTTTGTTTCCTACGTTCTGCACCCGGTTCTCCCCCACTAGGGTTCGAACCGTCACTAGTTCCATACCATCAACCCACGACTATCTTTCACCAGCGAAATTGTACCTGCTCCAGGAAAGTGCTATGCAACGCCCAATAGTCCCTCCTCTTATGAAGTCAATCAACCCTCTATACTCAGAACCTCTGGTTAACTCTCCAAGAACTTCTCATCACGGCTGCCTCTAATCGTTCCAAATCCCATACCAACCTAATACTAAGCACCTGCACTGCTCGATAACATCTTTGACTCGTAGACTGCACCGCAAAATCATCGTTCCTCTCATCTCAACTCATCAACCCATATTCAACGCCGGATTTGTCCCAAGGACAGGAACTCACTCTCAACATAGACGAAACTCTCTGCATTGCAAAACTCGACTGAACTCTTCACTGCTACCACTATAACACAACCTGTCATTCTCAATTAGGTGTGGTGTGGTTCTCGACTACCTCAGTCCTAACTGACTGTCTTCTCACAGTAAATCACTGTCTCGCGGCACACCCGCTACCTGATGCTCTGTGGGAAGTCATTATCGAAAACTACCTACAGGGTGTACTCCCAAACCCAGAACTGAAACACCAGACCCCTCGTGTCTTGCACACGAACATAAATGGCACTACCCACCTAGAAGGTGACCTCTCCTCTATCGACTGATTTCTCGACTTAGACCGAAATTTCCCTCACCCTTTAACTCCCTACCACAATACTCTGATAGGTACTCGCCTTTCCTCCTCTCAAGGAACGCCTCTCCATCCTCAATCGTGGTCCATAGGCCTAAAACCCATAGCGTCCGATCTCTACCCCTTCGATCATAACCGGATAACAAGATAGTCACCAGCATCATCCACTACGAACCATGGTACTCATCCCATGACATGCCTTCTCAATTTGCTCCGGTGTATGGTACCTGAACCATAGCATCGCCCTCAATCTGCTCCAACGTATGGCACTCGAACCACAACATCTATTTCAATCTGTTCCGATGTATGGTGCCCGGACCATAACATCACCCCGCAATCTGCTCCGATGTATGGTACTCGAACCATGACATCACCCCTCATTCCGTTCCTTAGGACCTTCAAAATGCTCCTTGTATCCAGTATGGGTCCTCTGCTTTCAGTAGTACGGGCCCATACTACCTGCCACATCTACCCATACTTTCCACACGGACCATCCCAGAGTTCCTAAGTAGCTGATCGAGTTACTCTTTCACCAGTCCCATCTCGCGTGCTCGCTCTCCAGCGAAATCCTCTACTCTACCAGCGCACTCATCTGGCTAGTTTTACTCCCTAGTCCCTTCCGCCGTCCCCCCACTTCTTTGCTATCAGCTGCTGAAGAGTTCCTAATGATGCCAGCCATCTACCTCCTGAGTATCGTCATACTCACTTAGTAGCTGACTCCCATCATCGAGAACTCCACAAAGCACGAAGCAAGCAGCATTCGAGCATCGAAGCATACATAGGACTCCCTATCCTTGATAGCTCCACCTTCTCGGTTCATCCTCGGAAGTACCACTGTACTCTGTAGCTCTACCCCTCGTGCGTTCTAACTAGATACCCTCACTCATCACATACACACAAAAGCATAACGCACATATAACAACAAACCCTAGGCTAAGGCATCACAAATCAGGCCACTCTAGTCCTAAGATATGAAATTCCTAGCCTGTCTCTAGCATACAATAATATCTCATAAAGTGCATAATAGATATTTCATAACACAAAAGTAAGGGTATTTTGGGAAATCACCGTTTCGCTCTGGCTGATTGTACACACTGCTCTTTCTTGCTTTCTCTTTGAACTCTTATTCACTTTTAGAAAACTATTTATTTGAAAACTTTTTCTTACTTCCTCAGTTTGAGTCCAGATTCACCCGTAGGCGCGTCCGAATCCCTCAAACCAAGGCTCTGATACCAATTGTAACACCATGATTTTCGAGACAAAATTTTTTATTAAAATAATCAATTTAATATTAATACACTTGTTTAAAACCTCGTTCATAATAGAATTACAAAACGTAGTTTCATTTTCAGTTAAATAGAAAACCAGGATCCTCCAAAACACAACTCTTTCTTCGGTGTGTACAATCGAACCGTTGCCATCCTGCGTTACTGTAAGAACCTGAAACAACATAACATGAACAACGTAAGCACGAAGCTTAGTGAGTTCCCCAATATACACCTTACGCACGTACGCCTTTCCAGGCCCTGACCTTCCGGTCCACTGCACAATGCCTTCCGGCCCATGAGATAATCGCCTTCCGGCCCAATAGATATTTGCCTTCCGGCCCATAAGATAATTGCCTTCCGGCCCATAAGATAATTGCCTTCCGGCCCATAGAATAATTGCCTTCCGGCCCATACACATATATAACACATAATACAATTACTCTAACACATAAAGCACATATATCATATATCAACCTGCCTTCCGGCCCGAAACATATTCTAACACATAAAGCACATATATCACATATCATACCTGACCTTTCTGTCACATAATACTTTGCCTTCTGGCCCATATAACATGCATATCACGCGTAACTACTAACTTCCATTTACAGTATGAATACATAACGCATAACATGTTCGACCTCCCGGTCACACAATCAAACCCTTCCGGGTAAGGTATAGTGAGAAGACTCACCTCGCGGACGCTGGGAGATAGCAACTCCTGAAGTCCCTTGCACTTGATCCTCCGAGCTACAAGCTCCCTGTAACATCATATATCTCTTATTAACACTTCTATCTTCCACGTTAACTGACCCTAAGAAATCACACCGATCATCTCTGGTCAACAGTCCATTGTCAGCTCGACTGGACTCGGCGAGTTCCCTGGCGACTCGGCGAGTCTGGTCGTTCTTTAATCCTCTAAAATTCCCCTTCTACTCGTCGAGTATCCCCTTTAACTCGACGAGTTACTCCTGGAAGAATCGCGGGGCCACCCCGACTCCACTCGCCGAGTCTGAAGAACAAACTCGGCGAGTCCCAGTGAATCTTCAAGCTACTCGCCGAGTCTGATCATCCGACTCGGCGAGTCCACTCCATGCAGTCGATCGAACTGCTTCCTGAGGTACATATTTTCCCGAATATACAAACATGGATCCTTCTGGACCTCTAAGGGTCCTAATGCAAGGTTATAAACATTGAATAACAACACAACAAACCATCTAGACTCCAAATGGGTTCCATAAACCCTAAATCTATATATACATCAATCACAGGAGAATGTAATTCGAGTTATTACCTGAATGATGTACCTTCCATGTCCCCAAACTTCAGAACTCGAACTCCCTGCAGTTCCTTTACTAAAACCCTTCTCCTCCTTGCACAACAATTCCTTCAAGGTCACCCATGGCCTTCAATCTTGCTCTAGACACCTCAGTCGTTTAGGGTTCTCTTCAATCGGCCAAAAGACGAGCAATGACGGCATAAGATCCCTTATATACGTCCCAAACTGAACGGCTAGGGTTTTCTGCTGAACAGCGTCGACTCGCCGAGTCCATACCTGGACTCGTCGAGTCCAGCCGCGAACCCGCGACCACAACTGCGACCCTACTCGGCGAGTCTGGCTCCAACTCGCCGAGTCTCCCCTTTAAAACACCCGCAAAATGCAATTAAACAATACTTAAGATTTTGGGCTGTTATAGTCGGGCCTAGTGGTGATGGTGGTCATAGGTGGTGGTTGATGGTGATTAGTGGTAGTGGTGGGTGGTGGTGGTGGGTGACAGAGGTAGGTGGTGGTGGTGGTGATTGGTGGTAGTTATGGATGGTGATTACGAGTACTTGCGAGTGGTGGTTGGTTATGATGGCGGGTTGTGGTGATGGTGGTAAATGATATTTGGGGTGGTGGTAACTGGTGATGGTGGTAGGTGGCAGAGATGGGTGGTGGTTAGTGGTGGGGTAGTGGTAGTGGATGTCGAGATGGTAACGTAGAAATTCACTTCATCAGCACTGAGATATCACTTCATCAAGGATCACGTCGAAGATGGTAACGTAGAAATTCACTTCGTCAGAACGACTGATCAATTGGCAGACATATTCACGAAGGCCTTACTAGAAGCAATCTTCAACAAGATTCTACAAGGTCTAGGAATGATGCAAGCCGAGTCTGTACCGAAATTGCCTTCGATCTCGTAAAGGTAACAAACGAAATTGAGCGAACCAAAATGAATCGAACGTTCGGTCTATTTCGGGTGAAGTTGGTCCATGAACCGAACGTTCGGTCTGTTTCGGGTTCGGTCCTTCTGAATTTTTTTAAGGTGTTTCAATTGTTCACTTATGTACATCTTTTCTTTACTTCTTTTTCACTTATAAAATTTCAAAAATATTTTCTTTTTTATAAAAAAAAATTCTTAAGAAATCCAAAAATATTTTTCTCTTTCGTTCAATTGGTCATCTCTCTCAAGTATTCAAATTTTATTTTTTATGTTTTTTTTTTGTCTGAATATGGCTCTCGATGGCAATGTTAAGGCTTGTCAATGGTTTTCCTAGTTAGGGGTCCCTAGAAGCATGCTATTGTATGTTGACTAAAGCCTCAATAGATTTTGAGTGAAGCCTTAATAACATGATATATGCCAATCATGTTTTCCCAATCCAGACTATCTAATTCACTCTAATCATGAGCTACCTTACTCTACTCACATTGAGTTTAGATTTTTCTTCTTGGTCCTTTTCTTTAATGCAGAGGTACTTTCGCTTCTTATACCATCTCTATCATCTTTCTCTATTATAATTTGTTTCATCAATATAACCCCTGAGACTCTCAGTCTTAACCACTGAGGTTTATGGTTATACCAAATTTGTGTTCATGATCTTAGTTTCATGCTACTATGTACTAAGTGAAACCCAAAATTCAACACCACTAATGAATTGACGGTGAATTTAACAATTTAAGATCTCACTTGTTACCCTATGAAATCTCTTTTTCTTTTGAGTGATCTTTATGAGTTTGCCTTTCACCAAGGTTTCTCTAACCCTAAAAGATCCAGTTTTATTTTTTTTGAGATTTCCTTTTTCCCTCGTCACTATAAAGTTTATCATACCTACTTGTTCAACAGATCACAATAATCTCACAAGTACTTCATTCAGTTTCGGTCTTATTTTAAGTATCAAAATTATGAATTGAAGCGATAGCCACCCTTTTTAACCTTTAAAAGAAGCCATTCAAAACTTCTCAAAAATTTATTGATCGTTATTCCATGGGAAACCAAGCAAGCACTTTAATGTCTCTCTTCACATTGAAGGAAGTGATTTTTGCCCAGAATCAATTGTTTTATGTCAGATTACGACATCACATATGATCTCTAAAATCCTGTTTTATTTCTGTATCTTTTACACCCTATGCACGATTTTTTTTTTAATTTTCCAAATTCTAGTTCTAATTCAGAATAATCTTTAAAGCGCTAAAGGCACAGATATTCAAGCATCAAGGGAGAAACGATTGGAATAAAGTGGACGCTGACTCAGCAGCTATCCAAAAGACTTGGTGATTTGAAAAAGTGAATTTTATGAAAGGGCGTGTAAAAAGGGAAACATCTTTTATCTCTCCTACATCATCCTCGGCATGCCAACTGTCAACCCATCAACTCAGGCACTATTTTTGAGATACTCCAAGACTACAGACGAATTTTTCTCCCTCCTTATTTTACATATAAAAGGAATTGGAACGGTACACTCTCATTCTTTACCACTTCCAAAATTCTCTCAAAGAAATACGGTGATTTTCTGCTACTGTTCATCATCTTCTCCAAGCTACTACAATGGCAGATTCCTCATCCGTTCATGATACCTCCGTTTGTCAACCACTACTCATTATCAAAGCCCAACAGAACCTTCTCATTGATCTCACTCCATTCGTATATGAACCCTATATGTTGTATGTGGTCGAGTGTCTCAAATACTCACCACTCGTCAACGCACTGACGAAAGTTGAAGTCGTTCCTATGTCGTTCCTGTCTCATGTCTACTCTACTGCATTCTACGACAGCGCTAATGAAAGAATTCACTTTGAACTTCACGACGAGAAGATCTCTATCTCCAAGAGTCGATTTTGTGCCGTAGTTGGTCTTTCTCAAGATCCCTCTCTGGTAAACCCTGATTCTATAACCACTGGACAACTGTTCACTATGTTTTATCAAATGGGCTATACCGAAACCCTAACGACTGTCACCACGTTCAAGAAGTCTTGCCTTCCTTCTCAATGGAATGGCCTTTTCACGTTATTGTTCAAGGGACTGTCTTAGAGGAGCGTTGGTTCTGACGGTGCAGGCAAGTCCTTCATGACAGCGCTGTATGGGTTGTACAACGGCCTTAACCTCGACTATGGGTCAATAATTTGGGAGCATTTGGTTCAAAGCCTGGTTTCTTCATCCAGGCATTCTGAGATTTCATGTGGGCGTTTTTGGTCTCTCATAACCAAACGTGCAATGGATCGTCGTCATGTCCTGATAATGGCGGATTCCCTACTCTCTTCTGTTGCCACTTTTCACACGACGAAAATCATCGTCACTGATCCAATGAAGTTTTCCTACATTGTACCTATTCCTGAAACTATGCTAGGTCGTATTTCAACGGCGACTAATGTTCTTCAACAGTACAGGAGGCGTCCTTCTGTTGCTCCAAGAGAGCTTACGCCGGCTATGCTTCATTCAATTGAAGAAGCTGATCAGCCAGCCAAGAGGGGTAAGAAGCCTGACACATAGAAGGAGGGACCGGTCGCAAAACCAACCAAGGGGCAGACACCCAGGAAGCGAAAAACTGATAAAGCTACTCCTTCCCAACCTCAACCCAAAAAGCAGAAGAAGCCAGCTAGGAGACTTATTCTTTAATCCTCCAACGAATCGGATTCAGAATATGTTCCTCCTACACAGAAGAACACAGTTCCTTCCGAATCTGAGAGCGAAAGCTCTGATGAAGAGGTTTCAGGCCGAGGGGATACTCCACCTGGCTTCACTACTCTAGAAATTCCGGTTCGTTCTTTTTCTCCTTCACCTCCACCTGTTACCATTCCAGTTTCTACCACTCCTATCTCTCCAATAACAATATCTCAACCCTTCACTTCAATACCTATTCTCACTCCCATTTTCACAGATACAACCTCTATCACCACTACAAAACCTACATTCACTATTCCTAAACCACCTATAACTGAACCTACTTTTATAACCGAACCTCCTCTAACAACTGAACCTCCTGTAACAACCGAACCTCCACCTTCTTCAAAACCCTTATCTCCAACACCTTCTACAGAAACAACCTCTATTTTGGGCGGTGAGGACGTGGAATTCGACTCCACATATTTCAGTACTTATCGAGTACAAAGTGAGGATGATGATGATGAGCCTATCACAAAACGTCATCTCAAAGCGGTAAACGACAAGCTTGATCAACTGCTTTCTTCCTCTTCATCAGGAGATTATTCAGATGCTGCATTAAAGGCCTTGTTCTCTTTGGTTGTTACTGAACATAGTGCCTCATTATCTGCTGCAGCCAAGGTTATTGAAGCCTCCACTTCCCAATGTCAACAGGCCTCTAGTGTTGTTGATGCCTTTACTAAGGAGTGCAAGGAAGCGACCGCAAAAGTCGATAAACTAGTTTCCCAGGCTCACCTATTTCTAGATTCCTTGCAGGCTGCTGCTGCCAAGAATGCTAAAACTGTCAACACTTCAGTAGTGACTCTTCAACAGACTCTTCAATCTGAGTGCTCGAAGGTTCAAGCGGCACGCCTTACTATTGAACAAGCCAATGTGTGACATCCCCAAAATCTCGGCCAGAAAAGACCGATTTTCATTTATGCTTTTAAAATAATTTCAGAGTAAATACATTTTGTTGAAGATTATTATGTTGCGTCTTGGGCCCTTTTGTTTTACAACCGGATTGGGCTTGTCAATCCGTGTTTATCTAGATTAGCCTTCTTTTTCTTAGAAAAATGGTTAGGGTTTCATTATAAATATATGCATGCATGTATGCGTATAGCAGCGGTCGTCACTCTCATTGATTATTGTAAACCCTAAAATCCTCTACAGTTGATGTTCTTTATCGAGCTCTTCTGAGGATTGTTTATTAAATCATTCGACACCTTTTGATCCATAAGCTTGTTCTTAATTGTTTATCTAGTCATTTATCTACCTGTTTCATAGATCTAATCGATCTTTAAGTTTGTTTTAAACTCGTCAATTGGTATCAGAGCAGGAGGCTGTGTAATCGATACACTTCTTTTCTGTGAAAAAGCTTCGATTAGGGTTATTCCGCATTCATTGATATTTATTGAGCCGTCATCTCATAATTGACGTATCTCAATATTTATTATTTTTGCCCTAATTTGATATATTACAAGTCTGATCTTTGAACAGGTTATTCGATCAATTATGGACGAGTCGCAATCCAATCCCATCAATATTTCAAACAGCATTGGATCAACAACGAAGATTCCCATCTTGTACACCCATGATTATGAAGTCTGGGCGAATCACTTTGAAGATTATGTCATAGGATCTGAGGATAATGGATACCTCATCTGGGAAGCAATTATCTCTGGACCGTTTTCTCATTCAGCAACTTCAAGGATTATTAAAACTCAAAAGGAGTATAATGATCTTCTGAAAGATGTTAAAGATGTAGCGCAAGACGAAAAAGTTAAATTTCAGTGCAATATCAAAGCGCTAAGATTGATTAGATTTGCTCTTCAATCCGATACTTTTAGGCTGGTAAGTTCATGCACGACTGCTAAAGAGATATGGGACAGGCTACGTGAATTGTACTCTACAGACGAAGATCTTAAACACTCCATTCAAACCTTACTCTTGTCTGAGTTTGGTGAGTTCAAGCAAGGAATAGAAGAAACGGTGACTCAAACGTTCGATCGCTTCAATCATCTTCTTAGCAAGATGATCAAACATGACATTGAAAGGAAGCTTATTGAATAGAAGGTTACATTTTTAAATGGACTCAGGTCTGAGTGGAGAGCAATCGTGTCCACCGTTAAAGCACACGAGCAATTCAAATCCTATTCTTTGGCGAAACTGGTGGGCATCCTAAAATCTCAAGAAAAGATAGTACTGCAGGAGAAAACCGTGGTTTCAAGTCTAGGTTCATTAGCCCTCCTGTCGAAAAGCAAAGCTGTGATAGAGGACGAAAATCTCAACTTGGATGATTATGATCTCACGTATGAAGACTATGCTATGATGGTGTCAAACCCTAAGAGATTCATCAAGATGAGATTCCCCACCAATAGGAACCGAAACTGGCAAGGAAGCTATAGCACTGAAAAGGTCAAAGATGAACCGAAAGCTGAAGAATCAAAGAAGGAACTGAAGGCTGAAGGAGATTCTGGAGTGAGCTGCTATTATTGTGGAGGAAAGAACCACTATGCAAAAGATTGCATCCTCAAAAAGATGGCAGAAAAGGATGAAGAAAATGATGAAGAAGCTGTGTTGATGAAAAAGCTTGATGAGTTAAGGAAGAAGAAATCTGTTGTTAACCCTTCCATGAATGCTTTAATTGTGCAGGGTTCGGTAGCTGATGATGAGTTCGGTGGCGTGGAGGTATGGTCAACCGACTTTGAAGATGATGAAGTGAGGAAGCCTTCACATGGAAAGGCTTATGTAGCGAAAGAAGAGAGCAGTGGAGGAAGATGCTTGATGCTGTCCGACGTTTCTCAGATGAGAGGATACAACACTGATGGTGGGAATGATGACAAAGAACAGCAGAATCTGTGCTTCACTGCCAAACCACTCAGCGAGCAGTTCAGCGAACTTGATGAACTGATCAAGAAGGTACAATCAATTTTTATCTCATTTAAAGTCCCACAATGCTCATATGAAAAGGAATTAAAAAGTGTTAATTCAAGAATCTCTCATCTAGATAGTAGTTTAACTCAGACTCGAGTCACCAATTCTAACCTAACTGATCAATTAAGCAGGGTGTCTTCGAAGAATGAGGAACGGCGGATGTGGATCGAACTGAAGGAGTCGGAGTTAATCAAAATAAAAGATGAAAACATTTATTTGTAAAGAGACAATTTAAAGCTTTTAAAACAACGAAATATTTTTTGTCTGATTGCCAAACGTCTTTATACTAATATTACTCAGCTTCATTTGAATTGTGAAATAGGGCAAAAGATTCATCGCATGATTTTACGCTTTCTTGAGTTTAAGGAAGATGAAATTGACGTTGATGCATATAATTGTGAGAGTGTTATTTCGTCTGAGGATGTTAATCCAACATATTTGTATGGACTGGACAAAATTGAATCTTTCATAAAATCCAAGGACCACAAGAATATGCTCAAAAATCTTTTGGATGAAAATGATAAACTGAAGCTAAGAACCGAAACCATACAAAAATTTGACTCACTGAATGTCAACTTAAGCTCGGAAAATAAAATTGATGTTGAAAATGCATCTGAGCTTAATGAGGACGATAATATGAGTGAAATTTCTGTAGAGGACACAGTTGATTGTTCAGAATTTGTCAAGAATGAACCCGAGAACCACAAAAATCTCATCTCAGAAAATTTTGTGGAATTCGCTCGGTTGTCCCAACAAAAGTCCCCGATTCTTGTAGAGAAGCCAGTTGTATACCAAAAAGTTAGGACCACTCTGAATTAGGTGTACAAAGTCACAGGTGTAACCGAACATCAGACTGCTGAACTAACAGCTATTGTGAACGAAGATAATGCTGATGGCTGTGACGAGTTCTTCTGGTCGGCTCCCATTGACAATGCTGATGAAACGGTCGGTCTGTCTGAAAGGACTTCATGGAAAAGCAAAGGCAGATACGTACCAGAACCTTTAAATAAACCTGATTGCTTCAACGTGGCAAGTACCAGTGGAACAAAAGATGTCCCTCAAGAGAAAGAAATTCCTGCAAAAGAAGTCACATCTCCAAGCAAAACAACATCGGTTCAGAGTGGATCAACCAAAGAAAATCAAAAACATAAAGCTAACATCCATCATCAAAAAAAGTAGATGAGAAGTCAAAAATGGGAAAGGAATCAGAGATACAGGATAAATCGCTCAGAAAGAAAACAATTTTGGCAATCGTGAAATGCCTATTTCTCACATCAAGACAAGAATTTAAAACCAACGAAAAATCCTGTTGGATCGACGGAGAGAAACGACAACCGAACGCAGAGTCTCAGTTCTAAGCAAAACAACAACCGAAAGTAGAGGTTCGGTTCGGAGCATAATGACAACCAAAAGCAGAAGTTCGGTTCAGGGCACAATGACAACCGAAAGCTGAGGCTCGGTTCTGAGCAAAACAACAACCAAAAGCAGAGGTTCGGCGCAGAGCATAACAACAACCAAACGCATAGATTCGTTTCAGAGAATGATTTCAACCAAAAGCACAGGTTTGGTTCCGGAAATAAAAGAGGTCAAAACTCTAAAGTTGGTCCTACTGTTAATCAAAAGCAAAAGAGTCACCTAGAATCTTCAATCAAGAAATCATACCGTTCTGAGTTATCTCATTCTAACTCTTCTAACTCTTCAAAATCCTCTGTCTCTTGTCGTCCTAAAGTCCACTCTGTTTCTTTTCAAAAATCTCAGCCATCAGCTGAACAAAAAGGAAAACAGAAGGTTTCAGATACTGAATCAGAATCAATACCAAAACCATTAAATCCAAATAAAATCAAAGTTTTCACCATCAAAAGAAAAGATGAAACAACACTAATAAAACGAACATATGTTGTTGACATCTCTCTTACTATTCCCGTAAAAAGCTCACAAGGACCCAAGAAGCTCTGGGTTCCTAAATCTGCTTAATTTTTGCAGGTTATCAGTGACGACCAGTATGACGAAGAATGGTACATTGATAGTGGCTGCTCGCGTCACATGACAGGGAGGAAGGAAGAACTAAGGGAATTCAGATCTCTTTCAAATGGTGGAAATGTCAAATTTGGGAACAATTCCTTCGGAACCATCAAAGGTTGCGGGATGATTACAAACGGTGATTTCTCAATCAGGAAAGTTGCATATGTAGAGGGACTACAACACAATCTCATCAGTGTATCTCAGCTTGTTGGAGGTACTAGTCTCAAGGTCTCATTCGATGATGAAGGTTCGGAAACTATTGAGAAGAAGACGAACAAAGTTATTCTCAAATCAGAGCGCAAAGGTGAAATGTTTCCCCTAAATCTCAAACCAATCAAAGGAAACCCAGCCATCTGCCTGTTATCCAAAGCACAATCTGACGAAAGCTAGCTATGGCACCGAAGACTCTCTCATCTCAACTTCAAAGATATCAACAAACTTGTCACTGGAGGTCATGTGAGGGGTCTCCCATTGCTCAAGTATGACAGAGATCATCTGTGTGCTGCATGTGAAATGGGGAAGCAGAGTCGTCAAAGTCATCCATCTATAATAAACACTAAAGTCGTTGAACCACTAGAATTACTTCATATTGATTTATGTGGTCCATCTTCTATAGAAAGCATTGGTGGTAGCAAGTATATTCTTGTTATTGTTGATGACTTTTCACGTTTTACATGGGTGTTCTTTCTGAAGCTTAAATCTGAAGCGACTCACAAGCTAAAAGTGTTCATCAAGCAGATTGAAGTACAGCTGAAGAAGGTCGTTCGCAACATCAGAAGCGACAATGGGTTGGAGTTCAAAAATAAAGAATTTGAAGAATTCCTGGAAGAAAAGGGGATCAGTCACAACTTCTCAGCTCCTTACACACCTCAACAGAACGACATTGTCGAAAGACGAAACCGATCCTTATGTGAAACTGCCCGAACAATGCTAAGTTTTGCTTCCTTACCTTTATATTTTTGGGCTGATGCTATTTCTGCTGCTTGTTTTACACATAACAGGTCGTATCTTAACAAGCGCTTCACTCTCACTCCTTATGAGATCATAAATAACAGGAAGCCAAACGTGAAGTTTTTCCATGTGTTCGGTTCCAGATGCTTCATTTTCAATTCCAAAGAACACCGCAACAAGTTTGATGTCAAAGCTGATGAAGGGATATTTCTGGGTTATTCTCTTACTTCTAAAGCATACAGGGTGTTAAACAAACGTTCAAGGAAGATAGAAGAAACTTACTACGTGACTTTTGATGATAACTATGTTAAAAAGCTAAAGGCCAACGAAGACACAGCTGGAGAAATCTTTCCTCAAACTGGCCAAGTCACAGCCTCGATCGCTAATCTATTTGAGAAATTCATGGAGCTTTTGTATGAACCAGAGAAGGCCACTCTTTCTGAAGCCATTGCAGCAGACAATAGGGTAGATCACTTGAAGCAACTTATTGACGATGCTGCAAGAAGAATGAATGAAGAAGAATCGAGTTCACAAGACCTTCCTCAACCCAATGTGTTAGTCGAGTGGGAGTGTTCACCATCAGTCGAGGGGGAGTGTCCACCATCCGTTGAGGGGGAGGATCCACCTTCATCCCAGCCAAGTTCACCAGTTGAGGGGGAGCTAAGGTCTCAACCTTCAACCGAGAGTGTCTCACCAACCGAGAGTGCCTCACCAACCGAAAATGCCCCACCAACCGACGGTACATCAACACCCGAAGGTACATCAACACTCGAAAATTACCCACAAGAAACCACTGTAGCTAAAGATTCACAAGACATTCCTGCAAGATCATATGTTGAAGAGGAGCTTGCTGATATGTCATACGACTTCGACAGTCTGTCCGAACCAGAAGAAATGATAAATGCTGAATTAGATCCATCTTTTGATCCAAACTTCCCTCCTCTCACCAAATGGACCAGAAATCATCCTGTCTCTCAAGTTGTCGGTAATATCTCAGAAACAGTTCTGACTCGATCACAACTCAAGGCAAAACAAGCATCCTTGTACTCAAAAGTCGAATTCTGCATGTTTAACTCATTCGTATCAAAAGTTGAACCAAAGACAGTTAAAACTGCTCTTGATCACTCTGATTGGGTTCAAGCTATGCAAGACGGACTGAATGAATTTGAAAGGAACAAGGTCAGGCGTCTTATTCCAACTCCTCCACATGCCTCGGTTGTTGGTCTCCAATGGGTCTTTAGGAACAAACTTGACAAGGAAGGGAATGTTATAAGAAACAAAGCACGTCTGGTTGTAAAAGGATACTGTCAGGAGGAAGGCATTGACTATGAAGAGACTTTCGCTCCGGTAGCTAGGCTGGAATCAGTGCGAATATTTCTTGCTTATGCTGCTCACAAAAACTTTGAGGTCTTTCAAATGGACGTCAAGTGTGCATTTCTCAATGGAGATCTCGAAGAAACTGTGTATGTGGAGCAACCTCCTGGATTCGTGAATGAAAAGTATCCCGATCATTGTTACATTTTGGATAAAGCCGTGTATGGTCTGAAACAAGCACCGAGGGCCTGGTATGAAACGCTGACTAAATTTTCGCAAAAGGAAGGTAACCACCTTATGATCGTTCAAATTTACGTCGATGATATCATCTTTGGCTCCACGAATCCAAACCTAACAGCTGAATTCAGAAAGCTGATGGAGACTAAATTTGAAATGAGCTCGATGGGTCCCATTAACTTTTTCCTTGGCTTAAATATCAGACAGGGACCTGAAGGCATCTTTATCAACCAGGAAGCTTACACAAAGAATCTCTTAGCAAAATTTGGCATGATGGGAGATTCAAAGGTCAAAGTCCCAAAGGCGTTCGGCACTAAGCTCACTCCATCCCTAGATAAACCGGTTGTTGATCCTACACTTTATCGTCCAATGATAGGCTCTCTAATGTATCTTACTGCTAGCAGACCTGACATAATGTTTTCTGTTTGTTACTGTGCTCGGTTTCAGGCAAATCCACGGGAACCTCATATGCTTGCAGTGAAAAACATATTTCGTTATCTCAAGAGAACTACCTCTTTAGGTCTGTGGTACCCTTCTAACTCAGGCTTCTTCGTTCAAGCCTACTCAGATGCAGACCTTGGTGGTTGTGGTCTCGACAGGAAAAGCACCACTGGCGGTTGCCAATTCCTCGATGGGAAGTTGGTTAGCTGGCAGTCAAAGAAACAAACGTGCGTGTCTCTGTCTACTGCTGAAGCAGAATACTTTGCCGCTGCCTCCTGTACCTCTCAAGTGATTTGGATCCAGAGTCAACTCCGAGACTATGGACTCAATATGAAAAAGATCCCACTATATTGTGACTCTGAAAGTGCAATTAGGATTTGTGATAACCCAGTGCAACACTCCAAGACCAAGCACATCGCACTGAGGTATCACTTCATCAAAGATCACGTGGAAGACGGAAACGTTGAAGTACACTTTGTTCGAACCACTGATCAATTGGCTGATGTCTTTACCAAAGTTCTTCCTGAAATGACTTTCAACAAAATTCTACAAGGCTTGGGTATGATGGTAGGAGAGTCGGTCCCAAATCCTCAAATCTCCAACTAAGAATCAAGAACCGAAATAGGCAGACCGCTCGGTCTCTCTCTGCTCTGGAGATTTAATGGAACCGAAGTAGATAGACCGCTCGGTCTCTCTCTGCTCTTGAGATTTAATGGAACCGAAGTAGAAAGACCGCTCGGTCTCTCTCTGCTCTGGTGATTTAATGGAACCGAAATAGACAGACCGCTCGGTTCCTCTCTGTTCTGAAATTGTCACCGAAATACACAGACCGCTCGTTCTATCTCTGCTTCATCATTTTTTTTTATGTTGTACAATTTTATCTTTCTGTTTTTATTTCTTTTTCAGAAAAATTTCAAAATCACAAAAACATTTTTTTTTATTTCTTTTTCAGAAAAATTTCAAAATCACAAAAACATTTTTTTTTATTTTTTTATTTCATTTTCAGAAAAACTTCAAAATCACAAAAACATTTTATGCTTCTGTTTTATTCCGTTTTCTTACTTATTTCCGCTACTCGCAAGTCCTGGTTGGTGTACGCTTTGCACAGGTAAATACAAGTATCACCTTCTGTAGTGTTCACCCAGGTATGTTTTATCTTTCTCTTAGACTAGTTAGACGTCCCTAGAAGCATGCTGCTGTATGTTGTCGCAAGCCTCTATGACCTTGAGTACGCCTTAATGATTCGATCAATACCTATCGTTTCTTCCCAATCAGGCTATTCTCTAACACTCGGTCTAGAGCTACCTTACTCTACTCACTTGAAACATGAGTTGCTCTGCTTTGTCCCACTTCTGTAGCAGAAGGTACATTCGGTCTCTTAACCACCTCCTCAAATTCTACATTTACCTTCGATTCCCTAAAGTAACCCTTGATGCTTTCGGTCTTTACCACTGAAGCTTATGGTTACACAACCTCTGTGTTTATGATCTTGGATTCGATTACCATGTTCTAAGTGAAACCCAAAATCCAATACCTAAAATGAATTGACGGTGAGTGATATACTCAAGATGTTACTTGGAAATCTCATTTTCTTTTTGTGTGATCTTTTACGAAATCGTCTCCACCTAAGACATTTCTTCCCAAAGAGGTCCAGTTTATTTTTCTTTGAGATTTCTGTTTATCCCATGCTTGACACCGATAATTCCCACCTACCTGTTCAACAGATCACATCGGTCTCACATGTATCTCTGCCAACACTCAGTTTTATGTTAACACTTGATGTTCGGTTAGAGGACAGCTACCCCACAACCTATGATCAAAAGATGCCTTTCATTGTTTATTAATTGACAATTGATCGTATTTCCAGGGAAACCACACAAGCACTTCAAGTCTCTCTTGGCTTTGAAGGAAGTGATTCTTTCCCGGAATCTTCCGCTTTCTGTCTTCTTACTAGACAACACTTACATCTCAAAAACCTTTGATTTATTTCTTTATCTTTCACACACTTATGCACGGAAATTAATTCTTTCCAACAATTCTGATTGTTGTTTGG
Source organism: Lactuca saligna (assembly GCF_052625555.1). NCBI lineage: Eukaryota > Viridiplantae > Streptophyta > Magnoliopsida > Asterales > Asteraceae > Lactuca > Lactuca saligna. Next base: position 68,141,217 of record NC_136417.1, on the reverse strand, counting down.
TATATGGTTTTAAGTTTCAGCTGTAACCAAACAAGGGCACAAGGAATTTCAAACGGTACAAAAATATGATTTGGGCGCGTGAAACTGATTCGTTTCACACCCACGTGTGCTGACGTATTCCTGGGATACACCATAACATCCAATCACGCTTTTTCAGGCGACGTTTTGATTCCCTCATCATCACGATTTTCTCTCTCCAGGGAACGGTATAAATAAGGGGTGATCGTGTTCTTTGGCATTTACCTCCCACGTAATTTCTCTCTCTGAAAAGTTTCCACTGTTCATCTTCTTCTTCAATTCAACAATGGCGACTTCTTCTTCTGCACAAGATCAAACTGCATCTTCATATTTGCTCTCCATCAAGCCTAATCATAATATGATTATCGAGATGACCCCTTTCTTATATGATGCGTACATGCTCCATGTGGTGGAATGCCTAAAATATTCCCCATTGCTGTTGGCACTCACGTAGGTGGAAGCCGTTCCAATGTCCCTGCTTTCTCAAGTCTACACAACAGCAAATTATGACAAACACAAAGATCGCATCTACTTCACCATCCATGACAAGAAAACCTCTGTGTCCAAAACCAAGTTTTGCTCTCTTCTAGGGCTTGCAGTTGATTCTTCCGTCATCTCACCAGATTTTGTCACCACTACTCAACTTTTCTCGATGATATACGAGATGGGTTATACGGATGTTCTTACGACAATCGCGAAGGTCAAGAAATCTTGTCTTCCTTCTCAGTGGAATGGAATGCTTACCCTTTTGATTAAGGGTTTAGCGGAGCGTTGTGGTGGTTCCGATACCACAAGTAAAGGATTTCTCACCATTCTTTATGGTCTTTACAACGGCATCAACCTAGATTATGGCTCCATAATCTGGTCTCAAGTTGTTCAGAGTCTCAACACCTCCACCCGATACTCTGAGATCTCATGCAGCCGTTTCTGGACGCTCATCACAAAGAAGGCCATGGATTCCCTTGAAATCCCTGTGATGAAGGATGCTCTTCTAGCTTCAATAGCCTCTTACCACACTAAGAAGATCATCGTTTCTGATCCAAGTAAGTTTCTCCATTATGGATTAATCCTTGAATCCATGTACAGGTGTGTCACGCCTCACATCAAAATCATGGCTGACTATAGCACCAGAACACCCTTGCCTCCAAGGGTTCTGTTCGAAGAACAGAAAGCTGCCTTGGAAGCCCTTGATCAACCTCCCATCCGTGGCAAGAGGGCTGGCAAAAAAGAGAAACAAGAGAAGAAAGAAACTGAACTGAAAAAGGAGAGAAAGCCAAGATCCTCCAAATGAAAACATGATGCAGATGAACCTTCTCAGTCCAAATCAAAGAAGGTCAAGAAGATGGCTAAAAGGGCCAAAGGATCCCCTTCTCCTGGCTCTGCTCCAAATGACCCATCCGACACAGAGGCTGTCGCTCCTCCAACAGAGACAACCATTGCTCAGTCTCCTCAACAACCATCTTCTCCTGCAGGCACTCATCTTCCCTCTCCACCAGCATCTCCCAAAATTACCAAATCACCCACTCCTCCACCTTCTCCTAAAATTCCTACCCCACCCCAATCACCAATACAGAAGGTCTCACTTTCTGTTCCTATAACCATCCCTCCCACTACAACAGAACCAATCATTCCTTTCTATGTTACTAAACCTACATCTTCTATCCCCACTCCAATCATTACCGAATCAGTTACTATCACCTCTTCCCAACCACCAGTAACAGTCAATGTATTTGATACAGGGGCTACTACTGTGGTTGAAACCCCCGTCATCAACATCCCACCATCCCCTTCTCCATCCTCCAACTCCGGTGCTACCTTGGACGGTGATGATGAAGAGTACGATTCTCTTTATTATAGCCCATACCGGATTCCCACAGACACTGATGCCGATACCCCTATTACCAGTCAGCAGCTTCAAGAAATTCATGACAAACTCGATAGTCTGTTGGCTGATAATAAAGCCTATGGGGGTGTGGTGCTGAAAGCCTTCATCGAGTCGGCGATTAAGACGTATACTGACGCTCTGGATCGCTCCACTGATGCCATCGACAACTCAGCCGCTTCATGCTCCAAAGCTACAAAGGAAGTTTCTGAGGTTGTTCACACAACTCAGATCTTTCTTGATTCTCTCAAAGCACATGCTGATACTAGTGCGGCTAAGTTTCAGACGTCAGTCGACTCCTTTTCGGCTACCCTTCAGGGTGAAACCTCCAAGTTTGAGGCTCTGTGTGCTGACCTCAAAACTAAATCCACCTCTTTTCTCCAATCTTTGGATTCACGTTTTGATTCTCTAGCAGCAGAGAGCACCTTAAAGGAAGATCTTGTCAAGCATCAGGCAACTATCGACCTTCAGGAGATACAACTGGCCCAGGCACAACAAGAAATCTCTTTGCTGCAATCTCAGCGGGCAGTTCTTCAAGGTTGCGCTGGTGATGTCAAGAATATGTTGACAACTGTCCTTGACACTCATGATCCCTTCCTTACCCTTACTATCAGACAGCATCTCCAGGCTAAACTCCTTCCTGCGATTAACATCTTGAGCGAAATGAAGGGTGTCTCGGAGAAGCTTGTTCTTCCGAGACAAGGGGGAGAGGAGGGTTTATCAAAGACAGAACCGAAGGTTAATGTAGCTTCGGGTTCTGGAAAACAGTTCCTTGTTGAGAGCGAGTCAGATACTGATGAAACTATCGCTGAAGCTCTTCAACGAAAGAAAAGGGACAAAGAGCTGGATGAAACACTTAAAATAGCTCGAGAGGCCGAGGCCAAAGAAAGAAAAATCAAGGAGGATGAGGATGTTCTACAAGCCAAGAAGACTCTGTTCCCAGAATGGGATAGAGACACACTCATCAATCAAGCGATTGAGTTTCCCTCCATATATTGGTTGGAACCGATTGCATCTTTCGAGTGTGATAATACCAAAGACTCGTAGTTTGACATGCCAATCACTCGAAAAGCTTTTACATTTCATTGCTTTGATGTCACTACCGATGTCCCTCATCCAAACTTGAAGGTTGACAGAGAATTAATAGATTTTTATTTGCAATATGGTCAACCACAGTACTTGACATGGAGTGCATAGAAGATAATTAAAGTCAAGGTACTGAAACCAACACAGGCTGGGAAATTTGTGAACGTTAACTTCAAAATCAACAGAGGAACAGCCAACACAGAACATTTTATTTCTCTGGCAGATCTTCCCAGTCTGAATCCGCATGATTGGATTCTGCTATACAACATTCTTCTCTCCAATCATAGAGAGTATGAACCGATTCTGAAACATCTCAAAAGAATGTTGGCTTCCTACATCCATTAGCTCGCCACTATGGATCAGGAAATAGCAAAAATAATGAACAAGAAACCGACCGTCAAGCCTACTTCCAAGATAGGAGACGTTCACAAAATGAAGTTAGGGAAAATTGACTCTTCAAATCTGACGGTCATGTTCACAAGAGGCGACAAGCATAAGTTTCTGTTTGCTTTGGTAGACAAGCATCTGTTTTCAACAGATTGTCTGGAGCATATTATAAACATCATTCACCGATGCAAGCAGAACTCCACAGCAGACAAGAAGAACTTCACTGATATGCTTCGATGGTATATCACCTTCAGGCATCACATTCTGGCTATTATACCGAGGATTTTTGAGACGGTAAAGAAGCCTTCTGCTGTTAAAAGGGAATGAAGATTCTGTGCCAAAGACGCAAAGGGGGAGATTATTGAAGATTATCATGTTGTGTCTTGGGCCCTTTTGTTTTACAACCGGATTGGGCTTGTCAATCCGTGTTTATCTAGATTAGCCTTCTTTTTCTTAGAAAAATGGTTAGGGTTTCATTATAAATATATGCATGCATGTATGCGTATAGCAGCGGTCGTCACTCTCATTGATTATTGTAAATCCTAAAATCCTCTACAGTTGATGTTCTTTATGGAGCTCTTCTGAGGATTGTTTATTAAATCATTCGACACCTTTTGATCCATAAGCTTGTTCTTAATTGTTTATCTAGTCATTTATCTACCTGTTTCATAGATCTAATTGATCTTTAAGTTTGTTTTAAACTCATCACATTTGATTTGAAAAAAATTACGGAATTTGTTCCCAAAAACAAAACATGATAAAACAATGTTTACCAAAGCATTTCATAAAAGAAATGTATTTTTCATTATATAATCAAAACTCGGGGTGTCATGTTCCGATATAGACCAATAAGCATAAACGATAATATTACAAGTGATTCAACAAATATATACATATACAGACTTGTAAACAAAACAACTTGATGGTTCATCCATCTTACGCCCTTGCGCCACTTTCTGTAATACAAATAAAACTGAGTGGGTCAGGCTTGGGAGCCTGGTGAGCATATAGGGTTTTCAACCCACAATAAATAATTAAATTAATTATTATCAACCAAAAATAAACCAGTTACCCATTCCCGTTATTCTCACTTTATGTCCCTAAAATAACTAACACAAGGGACCTAATCTAAGAATATTTTCATCGGGGTGACAACACATGCTGCAGGGGTTCCTCAGCAATATAAGTCAAATAAGGCAACCATGAGGGGGATGGAATACAGCGAATGAACACCCAAGTTCATTAACACCTACACGTTATGAGTCTGCTAGCGTTCCACTGGACTGTCTAGAAAAGTCCGTGGTCATCATCTAAATTCCGCTAGATGACTGGATCAAAACAACAACGAGGCCTCTCATCTGTTTATTACACACCAACTATCTACCCATGTTCTACCCAACATATTAGTAGATAAAAAACTACTTTTTTTATACATATTGTCAAAACCTGTATAGCATGCTTGATCAATACATTTTCCATATAACAGATGAGGCACACACACATAACACGTATTTCATATAGAAATAATCAGATCTGTAAGATAGAAGAAAGTGAATATACATTCACACACATAACAACAAAATATACACGTAACACGTATCTCGTATAAAATACTCCATAATTATACGTTAGGAGAAAGTAACAACACATTCACACATATAAACAACAATATACTTAATAAACTCAAACCATACTTGTATTATTATTGCGTTTATGAAAGGTAGTATACACTCACCTGATCAGAAGATGATCGGACAGCACTACGACGTGCAAAAGTAGAAATCCTCAGCAGATCTGGAAGATCTCTACAAAAATCGAACTTCTCGCCGGCAGAGCTTCGGCTCGGAAACCGCACTTCTCGGGATCTTCGGGATCTCGGGACTTGCTTCGGGACTCGGGAATATTACCGGGGCTTCGGGGTATTTCTGGCACGCAAATCGAGGCAAAACAGGAGAGAGAATGGAGAAAAATAGCAAAGAAACTCGGCAGCCTCGTATCCTATTTATCGGAGGCTGATGCCTCGGAGTACGCGGGGCGTACTGGTCCGAAATCGTCATTGTGTTCGTCATCCGAAGTCCTCGAGTGTGAGTGTCGACATCTTCGCTGTACGCGGGGCGTACTCCGGATGAGTCCGGTGACTCGCATTTGGATAAGGCCGGATTTTCCAATTAAAATTAAATACAAATTATTTAATAAACTTCGGAAATTCATATCTTCTTCATACGAACTCCGTTTTCGACGTTCTTTATATCCACGCGAAGGTGAGACTACGTTCTACAACTTTCGTTTAGACTCCGTCGGCTAATTTTGATTTTATTTTTATTATTTATTTTTAATAGGCCGGGACAGAAAATTTCATTATAAATTCATAACTTCTTTGTTTGACGTCCGTTCTCACCTAACTTTTTATCGCTTTGATACTAACAACGAGATCTTCGATTCTCATTTAGATCACTAAGGTTAAATATCGCTCTAACATAAATTCACTTTTTATGTCATTCAGTGTTGCCGGTTCTGTCGCGAAACTTCGACAGGTCATAACTTCCTCGTTATAACTCGGATTTCGGCATTCTTTATATCTTCGGAAACCTTGTTTCAACTACTACAACATTATTTAAAGATATCAAGTTTATTTTACAATTAAATTTTGATGCTTATTTTTATTCTTAATTAATCAAACCACATAATTAAGCAATTAAGCACAAAACACATAATACTTAAATAATACACTTCTATTATTTCAAAACGGGTTACAAAGGTTAACCTAGAATATTACATTGCTAAAAATGGCAAGCCCAGAAACACAGGCGTTACACAATGACACATTCGATGCTAATGTCAATGAACGCTTGACTCAACTGAAAGCAGAATTAGCTATGGAAAATCGGATTATGGATGAGCTTGACCGACGTACAGCTCAGCTTAAATTGCAAACTCACAAGGTGAGAACTGCTAATGCTGAGATTGATGACCTCAAGTCAGAAAGGGAGGTTATACGGTGTTCTGCTGCAGATGTTCACTCCATCATTCTTCATCTTATTGAAGGTCATGATCCTCTTATCAGTATCACCATTAGAAGGCATTTGGCAGACAAGCTCAGACTGGCACTGGACGTTCTCAGCCGTATCGAGGGTGTTCCGGTGACTGGGGTCCAACCGTAACAAGGGGGAGAGAAAGAAACAAAGCAACCTCCTCCATCTAGCTCCAAACCAGCTGTTGAACCGAAGGTTAATGAAGCTTCCGTCAGTAACAAGGATAAGAAAAAGAAGAAGATTGGTGAAGACGATACATAAAATGAAGATGATGTCTATGTTGAGATTCCCAAGAAGCCTATCCCAAAGGTTAACACTTCTGAAAAAAAAAACTGAAGAAATCTCCATGAAGCAGCGAGCTTAGCTAGAACAGAAGCGAAAGGAGGTGGAGCTCCTAGAGAAGAAAAAGGCTATGTTCCCTGTATGGACAAAAGATTCGCTTTAGAGGTGTGCAATCGACGAGCCAACTGTTCTATGGCTTGAGTGGATTATGTCCTTTTGCCTTGATAACTCCAAGGATGCACAGTTCGACATGCCAATCACTCGAAAGGCATTCATATTCCACTGCTTCAACTCGAATGTTGCTATTCCTTCTCCTGACCCAAAGGTAGACATGGATCTTCTGGAGTTTTACTTGGAGTTCGCTCAACCCCAATACCTGACCTGGAGCTCAAAGAAGATAACTACGGTCAAGGTGATGAAGCCCTATTCAGCAGGGAAATTTATCAATGTCAAATTCAGGGTGACTAGAGGAACCGAAGGCTCAGTCTACCATTTTACTCTTGCTGATCTGCCAAACCTCAACCCCCATGACTGGATACTCCTCAACAACATTCTTTTTTCAAATCCTCAGGAGTATTAGCCAATAATCAATCATGTCAAGCGTATGCTTGTTTGCTACGTACATGAGGTAGCGAAGATGGACCAGGAAAATGCCTCTGCCATACACAAGCAACCAACGATCAAGCCCCTGGGCAGAGCTGGCAATGTCAATACCTAGATCAAGGGGAAGATAGATTCGAAGTATCACACGGTCATATTTCTCAGGGGAGAAGGTCAAAAATGTATGATCGCTCTTGTTCACAAACACCTTTTCTCGATGTCTTGTCTTGAACATATCTTGGAGATCATACAGAGGTGCAACCAGAACAGTGTTGCTAATAAAAAGTTGTTCGTCGACATGCTGAGGTGGTACATTCTATTCCGACATACTCTTCTTGCCTTTATTCCTAAACTGTTTAAAGTTATAAAGATGGTGAGGCCTGCTCGGAAGAAATAATCTCTCGCCTCATGTGACGCAAAGGGGGAGATTGTTGAGTCTATTGGATTGCATCATGGACTCGGTCCATAGTCTAGTTTGAATGTCGGTATTGGGCTTGTCCAGCCGTGCATTATTTTGTATTAGGGTTTAGTACTTAAGCTGCATGCATGCAGACTTAGAGATCTATCGCTTTTATTGTTTGATTTCATATTCTCTGTAAACCCTAGCTCGCCTCTACAGCGGAAGTTCTTCATCGAGCTCTGTTGAGGCGTGACTCAGTTTTGAATCATAAGCATAAGTTTGATTTTGTTGTGTGTTCTTTCTCATATTGTTCTTAAATTTTTTGATTAATTTTATCGAACTTGTGAAAGATCTAATCGATCTAAGAGTTTTAGAACTCATCACTACTCATCAAGTTTTGTGATGGGGAAGGTCCTAAAATGGGTAAAATTTATGAAAAAATAGACAACGTACTGGGGGAGATTAAAGACATTATGCAAGAAAATATGTATCCAAGCTATTACTCACAAGTTGAGAAGATCGTGTTAGCTGGATGGGAGAAAATGACAATCCCGTTACATTGTTTGGGGTTTGCATTAACTCCAAGATTTTATGATAGACAATATCCTCAAAAGTTAGCACGTGGGGGTATTCCAAGGAAAGCTCCAAATCCAGATAAAGAGGTTGTGATTGGCATCATGAAAGCATTCCATAGAATGTCTGAAAATGAAGAGGAGGAACGAGTGTTACGAGAACAATTCGTAACATTCCATATGAAAAAAGAATCTATTCCATGACGGCAGCACAAACGGATGCCATGAAAATGGATGGAATGGATTGGTGGTCAACATATGGAGTCGAAACCTTGGAATTAGCCATGGCAACAAAGAAGGTAATTTCCCAACTGCTTAGTAGCTCTTCAGCGGAAAGAAACTGGAATACCTATTCTTACATTCACAATGTGAAAAGAAATGAGTTAACTTGCAAAAGAGTCAATAAATTGGTTTTTCATTCAGTCCAATGTTTGACTCCTATCTGATGGGTTTTGGCCATAAGAACATCTTATGTGCTCATACAAACCCTAATGCTTGGATCTAGGTTTCTCTATTGTACTTGCAATTTATCCAAGACTATAAACCCTAGATCTAGCATATGATAATCAATATAACATATAATTAGGGTTTAGATCATACCTTGATTGTTATGTAGCAATAACAATCACAAATCCTCCTTGTAATGACTTTAGAAAGCTTGGAGTCACAAGTGTCACTCCTCTAATGGTTCACAAACACCAAGAGCAAGAGGATGAAGAAGAGAAGAGAAGGAGGCTCTCAAAAACGTGTGGAAGCCCAAGATCATCAGTTCACCATGTTTTTGGAGCATAAGGGCTCTATATATAGTGAGGCTATTAGGGTTATCTAACAAGGAAACCCTAATTTGGATGCTTAAGCCCTAAGCAACCCATGGACTCCTTTCCTTAAAGGCCTTGGACGATTTCTAATGGGTTTCTCCATAGAATTCATCCAACCTTATAATATAAGGCAATCCATAGCCCAATTGCAATTATCTTATAATTACAATTCTAGTCCCTTAAGTTTAATTAATCTCTTTTAGTCACAAACTTAGTTCTTATTAATTCTTAACTAATATTAATTAAACAATATGATTTCTCCTTTAATATATTATTCCCATAATATATTAATAAATTGTATTTATCCTTTCTCTCCATAATTCATCCTATCAAGTTGCTTTGGTGAAGGCAACCCAAAAGGACCATGCACCATCGGGTCAAGTACATACCAAAAATAGTTATGGACTTAGACACTAATCCAATAGTCTCCCACTTGGATAAGTCTAATAACTATTATGCGTATGACTTCAGATCCTGATCTGCAATCGTAGCTTTCCAAAGCCGCTGTCAACTCTGATCCTATCAGATACGCGTGTCCTTTAGATAAGGGATCATATATTCCTCCATTCTAGATATCGTATAAGACATGATTTCAAATCATTCTTTCTGTAATATTTCTCGACTTCCTATTTATGACGACTGACTAATTGAACAAATCAAATTAGCCATAGCCCGGCCGAGGATTTACGTTTGTCATCACTAAATCATCGAGGGGCCCAAAGATATCGCTTTTATCCTACTTTGGATAAAAGCAACGGATAAACTTTGATTCAATGCTCGCTTGCACTCACTCACCGAATCACACACAACAATATGTTTTATGACACCAAGTTACTGGTGCGTTTGCATATTATCAATGTGCAACCGATTTGCAAGATACAACTCACACATCTCGGTTTCAAGAATATAAGATGTTATCGTGTCACCAATCACTTGTGATACAATTCATGGAGTGATCCAAGTGAGTGTGGGTTTAATCCAATGCTCAAATCATATTCATAAGCACTCATGAACGTTGCAACAAACATTTTCTTATGTCTAATGATCTTTAGACAATCCCCACACCAATTCACAACAGTCTTTATTCATACCTACTTCCAACATATGAACGATTGTGGCCTGTTCGAATAATTTGACTATTCTTAACCAATTAAATTATTCAGGAAGTCAAAACATGCAAAGTGAAACACAAGAATAATACTAATCCCATATAGCCTCAAACCTTTGAGTATAATTAAAACGCCTTTACTCATCACCATATTGATTACTCATTATTTGTTGTTTCGGGTAATCAACTTCTTACTTGAATTATTACACTTGTCCCATGATCTTATCATGCACACAATGTTTACTTATGGTTCTTACTTTGTGAAATAGATCAAATGAACACATTTCCAATCATACTCATTTTACAACTCCAAATCCTTTTTCATAAGTGAAAGAATATCAAATTCTTGCCACTTATAGAATATGTTAGATTCTAACATTTTATGCAATGATCCTTTTCGTAATGTCATAGCACAAAAAAGTAATAAAGACTATCACCAACGATATTACAAAGTCCTGTATCGGACATTGTTACAATACAATTCATTAGATTTGATGTCTCTCACTCAAAGTACATTCCTTTGAACATCCTTTGCATAAAAGTTTCTAATCTAGACATATATTTTCAATATTCAATTCCCAATATGGACACGTTTCCATATTTTCCATATGACAACTCATTCTTAATATAATCTTATCTATTCATAATAAAGTCGATATGCTCCATCCAATATCATATTTCCAACTACTCACAAGCGACCAATCCTCGACGAACCTTGGATTGTCCTTTGATAGTTGTTTAATTATCTTAGTCAAAACCGATTCTTGTCCTTTTTCCCTCTAAATGCGCTAGACATTTGGAAAATTTTAGAATGGTCAAATATTATAGCATTTGCAATCGATCCTATACCCGAAGCGTATGGGACACGATGCACAATGTCTTACATGAAGATTTAATACTTTATCAATCTTCTGCCATAATATTTTACATGCTACGTTCTCATAATTCGAAATATAAAGAGGAATGCCGTAATCATAATCGAAATTTAAGAATGCACCATGTATACTTTGACTAAATATATTAAAATTTCTCAACCTAAGCTTTAGATTTTGAAACGAAGTACAATATTCTCTCCCTTAATTATAGAAAAACAACTTTATATCCTTACTACTTTGCAAAGTATAACCCTTGTTTTCTATAATTAATATTGCTAACTTGCAATATTGGCCTTAATAATCATAACATTTAATCTCCCACTATCATGATGATTATTATAAACATACCACTTATGCTCCCACTAGCTTTGACATGTATTCAAAAAATAGCTTAACTTGGAGAAAAAACAATACCTATTGAATTTCTTAAGTTCATGTTTCTGATACTTAATGATTTGATAATCCTTTATCAAGGCTTCTTAATCTCATACACCTTTATCCAAGATAGCTCATATGTGTCTTAAACAATTAAGACTAATTGTCAAATCTCACAATTCAAATCATGGAGAGGGATACCGTAACCATAATCAAATTTAAGAATGCAATTTTACAATTGCTATCTTCTTAAAATCTCTCTTAGTGAAAGCATTTTCTTACAGTCATTTTCATGAAGGAAAAAATCTTATGACACTTAGATTTTAATGGTTTATGTGTTCCTATCCATGTGAATTTGTCAAAACCAAGGTTTATGACAAATTCAAACTCATATGGACCGAACTTTCTTAATCTTGATTTCTTGCCTTATGGTAACACAGCTTCCCACCATGTCTTCCAAGTAGTTAAGCAGCTCACCTTTTCCTATCAATGTACTTTTCATTGATCAAGGTACTTGCCTTTTATGCGTTCAAATGAGAACTCATAGAACTCATATGCATAATTAACTTAATTGCAGTGGCATAGAAACAAAATAGTGTCAACACGATGGGTTGTAAACCTCAACTTATGTGCTAGTGATGAACGATTAGGTTTATTTTGATTTGTTCTTGAAACCTTTTAAGACCATTAAGACTCCTAGTGACTCCTTGACATATAAGATTCTCTTGTCAATAAACATTTCTTGACAAACAAATATTCAAGAGTTAGTGTAGTTTTTATCAAAACATTTCATAAATTGGTCATAGTTGGTCTTTGTCTTATCCAAGACATCAAAACTTTCCACATTTGATGAATGTTATAAACCTTATTAATACTTATCACTCAATGTCACAATCTTAACTCTAAGACTTGTTTTGGAACGAAGTATGATTGACTTCTTGATTTAACCATTTCTTCAATTCTTGATTCCTCTTCTTAGACATATAATTGTACTAAGACTTACTTAGAGGATCAATTAAGATATGGTTCTTAATAATTAAGACATATCATAAAGCATAAAAGGTACTCTCCCTTCTTCTTAGAATGGAGAAACTTTTATATTTCTGCCTACTTGATTCTTCTTGTTTGTTCTACTATTGATTTAAACATTTTCAATCAATTCAGAATTACACTTAATTTTATAAGTATAATCATATTTACTAAGCCTTTAGTAAATCATGACAAATATCTTGGTTACTCTTATGGTGGACTTGATCAATACGCAACTTTGTGTACTTGATCTCCTAGTCCTTCACTTGACATTTCGTCAATGAATTAGTCTAATTTCCAAATATGAAATTTCTCATTTATCGTGCAACCAAGTTGCATGATTCCAAGTTTCTGTCCAATTGAAACTTGGGCGATGATAAACTCTCCTTCTTTGGTAAATTTTTGACATTTCCATAATTAAGAATCAAATCCATTATTGCTAACAATAGAAACATTCAAACATCAATTTTTCATATACACCATTGCAAGGATAAATAAATAATATAAAGTCAAAATTTATTTTATTGCGGAAATTTTTTTTGTCCTTACAATGCAATTCATTGAAAAACTATGCTAATACATATTTCATAGCAATCTAATTCTAACTCTAAGTAGTAGCTCAATAATCCAATCTTCAAGTAATGCGATCGAAATCCATTTCTTCACGGTTAGATTCTGCTCACTTTTTCCCTTAAGCTTCCTCTCCTTTCTTCGATCCTACAAAACATCAATTGTAATCTTATCACATTATGTATTAAGAATCTAGAATAGGAGCTTAAAAGAGTTAGTCAATGGATTTTACCTAAAGTAGAGCCATACGTTTTGACTCTCCCATCTCTTAGATCTCTTAGGTAAATAGGGTAGCTTCGTCTCCAATGCCCCTTCTCTTGGCAATAAAAGCAAGTTGACTCTTTTGGAACAGGACATGGAACTACTTCAGACATTGCCTTTTTCTTATGATCAAACTTTTCGATCATATCATGTCTTTCGTTGCCATTGTCTATATCCATAGAGGTCTTGAAGGCAGATTCACCAATCAACTTTGCTTTTCTATTGCACCAAACCATTGCTGATTCAGCAACAATAAGCATATAGGTGAGATCTATAAGGGTCACGTCGCAGATCATCATATAGTACTCTCTTACGAACTCACTATACGAGTTAGGAAGTGACTGAAGAACCCAATCAACAGCCATCTCCTCACAGACAACGGATCCCAACATTCTTAACCTATCAATGTGTGACTTCATCCCTAGGACGTGCGCACACACCGACTTTCCCTCTTCATGTTTACTTGCCAAAAGGGTTTGAGTGAGCTTGAACTTTTCAAGCCTTCAAACTTGTGGGTTAGGGATAATAATTGGAGGAAGTGGAGGAAGTGAAGCATGATTTCTTGTTGCTTGATCGAATCGTGGAATATCATCTTCATGTGGAAAGCTTGTTCCACGAGATTTGGGAAGACCATAGTTGTCGTACTTTGACATCTACAAAACGGGAGAAAACAAATTCAAGTTAGTTGATTGATTGAGTCCTTAGTAAATCACCCAAATGAGATACTAAGGCTAGGACCCAACACAATATGCTACAACCTAGAAAAGGGATGTCCTAATCTAGTTGCAGAATATTTGAAGGTAAGTGAATGACGATTCACTAATTTCCACCATGAAAAACGAAAAAAAAAATTAAGTTTTAAATTTATGAAAACTCCTAGATCCTTTGAGATTCATTGAACATTTCAATGGCATGTTTAAATCTCGATATGCCCCTCTTGTTTGTGACTGGGATGTCGAGGATCACAAAGCTGGTGTGAATAACCATGCAAACTTACACGGTGCCCTCAAATGTTACAGTCACCTATTCGATGTGCCGGTAAACCACACATGCTCCAACAAACTATGACAAACATTGATTCACCCTTTGCTACCTTTGCTTAGAACCATTTAGTGTGCCGGTAAACAACACACGCTCCACTAACATCTTCGCAAGGGCACAAAGTGTAATTTCATGGAATTGCATCAATTCACTTTTGCCTAAGTAACTAAGATTGGGAATTTGTAAAACATTTAGTTACTTTGGTACTTTATTATACTTATAATGGAAGGTTTTGTCCTATCCTACCCGTTCGGCTAACGACCCTCCACTAGTCAAGAGAGCGGTGGGTAAGAGTGGATACCCATTCAATCGCCATTTTATAGGCAATTTCCTTAAACACCCCTTATAGACCAGCTTCGTGAATGAGGCATACTAACGGTAAGACTGACTTTTACTCATACATATATATGATGTTAGACTTTTAATGTTATATATAGTATAGGGTGTATTTTACACTTTTAAAATACTAGGTGGTCAAATTTAACGATTATACTTTTAATTCAATTAAATATAAACCAAAACTTTTATGGATTTATTAAACCTCTTTTAATTATACACCTTAATTAATTAATAAAACCATAAGGGTGTGATATGAACTTTTCAAAACACTACTAGGGTTTTAGAATTTAACATTCCTAGATTAAACTTTTAATCAAAATTTAAATTCCAAAACTTGAGGACAAGTTTTGAAACATTTCAAAAACTTAGGGTTTAGAATTTAAATATGCATCAAAATTAAACTTTTAATAAAAAATTAAATTCCAAAACTTGAGGGCAGGTTTTGAAACCTTTTCAAAACATTAGGGTTTCGACTATTTAAATTTCAAAACTGAACTTTTGAGTTTAAATTTAAACTATAAAACCTAAAGGGGAAATTTGAAACTTTTCGTAACACAAGGATCAAATAACAAATAATATAAATTAAACAATTAATTTCATCATTATCTATATTTGACCTAATTTCAATTTCTTGCAAAATAAGTTACCCAATTAATACAAATAATCAACTTTAATCATATAAGGAAGTTATTATCTAATCAATTGGTAATTATCTTGTGTTTAATCAAGGATATACTCATAAAATTGATTAAAATCGGATTTGATTGATCTAAAACAGATAAGGCAATTATCCATGAGAAAAACAACAAGAAATCCCGAAATCCCCTCTTTCTGACGCTCGAACTCGCCGAGTCCACAATGGGACTCGCCGTTTTAATTAGACAGTTTCATAAATATCAAATTTTTTTAACTTGAACAAACATACAAGGCATCAATACAATAGAAACCAATCAAGGCTCTGATACCACTGATGGGTTTTGGCCATAAGAACATCCAATGTGCTTATACAAACCCTAATGCTTGGATCTAGGTTTCTCTATTGTACATGCAATTTATCCAAGACTATAAACCCTAGATCTAGCATATGATAATCAATATAACATATAATTAGGGTTTAGCTCATACCTTGATTGTTATGTAGCAATAACAATCACAAATCCTCCTTGTAATGACTTTAGAAAGCTTAGAGTCACAAGTGTCACTCCTTTAATGGTTCACAAACACCAAGAACAATAGGATGAAGGAGAGAAGAGAAGGAGGCTCTCAAAAACGTGTGGAAACCCTAGATCTTCAGTTCACCACGTTTTTGGAGCATAAGGGCTCTATATATTGTAAGGCTATTAGGGTATTTTAACAAGGAAACCTTAATTTGGATGCTTAAGCCCTAAGCAACCCATGGACTCCTTTCCTTAAAGGCCTTGGACTATTTTTAATGGGTTTCCCCATAGAATTCGTCCAACCTTATAATATAAGGCAATCCATAGCCCAATTGCAATTATCTTATAATTACAATTCTAGTCCCTTAAGTATAATTAATCTCTTTTAGTCACAAAGTTAATTCTTATTAATTCTTGACTAATATTAATTATACAATATGATTTCTCCTTTAATATATTATTCCCGTAATATATTAATAAATCATATTTATCCTTTCTCTCCATAATTCATCCTATCAAGTTGCTTTGATGAAGGCAACCCAAAAGGACCATGCACCATCGGGTCAAGTACATACCAAAAATAGTTATGGACTTAGATACTAATCCAACACTATCTCGTTTCTCGGATTCATATAGAGCGGGCCCATACAAAAAGTGGGACATGAATCCCGAAAGCACTTACATTAAAGGCTCAAGTTCATGATTAGAAGAAATGCTTTGGGAGAATTTAGATGAAGACAAGGAGAATGGGCAAGGAAAAAGACAACACATGGATTGAAGAATTGTTTTATCTTAATCTGTTTTTTTGGAATTATGTTACTGTTTTTGTCTTTCAGTGTTGGAAACTTGGAATTTATTTTGATGTGTTGCTGGAAATCTGTTTTGATGTATTAAAATTATGTTTTTTTTTTCTTGTTAATGTGTTTTTTAGGAAGTTTATTGGAAATATGTATTGCAGTGTTAGTTTATCACTTAACTGTTTTTAAAAGTAATTTTGCTGGGAAATATTAAAATTCTATTTTTTTTTTCATGTTAATGTGTTTTTAGGGAAGTATTACTTATTAAAAACTTTGTTTGTAAGTAAAATATGACTGAGACTTTTGTATTAAACATGGGTACACCGTATCAGAATGTATCGGGACGTACCGAAATGATCATACCCCCACCATATCAGATACGTCCTAAGTGTTGAATTGTGTTCCCGATCCTCATTCACGTACCAGACCGTACCACGAACTATGTGACTATGGCTGGTGGGTGGTAGTGGATGGTAAGAGATTGCGGGTGGATGATGGTGATTGGTGCTTTTTGGTGGTAGGTGGTGATGGGTGGTTGGTGGCGGGTGGTTTGTGGTAAGCAGTGTTGTAAAACTTGTCGAGTTGGATGATTACTCCTCTGAGTACTCGCTACTCGGCCCCTTATCGAGGCGAGTTACAGAATCCCGAGTACTCCCCGATCGACCTCTTACTAAACTGAGCAATGTTGTAAAAATCGGTCAACTGGGTGATTTATATATATAATATACCTAATGATTTATTATTTAACACACATACATGTGATTATTACTACATATATATCTTATACTTTCAGTAATTATTCACGAAGTGAAACCATTATGTGTTTTTCAATTTTTATGTATTCACATGTATCTAATTTTGTTAAATATTTCAATCAACTTATGATTTTGACATAGATAATTTTCTTAAAAAGATTTCTACATCAATTACCGAATCCTAGTACTCCTTAAGTACTCGTTACTCGGTAGTCAGCCGAACAAGTACCGAATAACAAGTTCTACAACGCTGGTGGTAAGTGATGGTAGTGGGTGGTATTGGTTAAAGAGTTTTTTAATTATCATTTATTTACATAAATATATTTATTCACATCTAGTTTTTGATTTAATTATAATAGTGTCATCCTGCAACTTAAAGGAGTTTTGTTCTTAAATATTCTCTATAAGAAATGTTATATATATATACACTATCCTAATAAAACAGTACCAACATGACATGTGTCAATTACTCAGCCTTTCTCCACCTTTTTCTCTCGCCCAATTTTCCAATGTGATGTTCCTATTTTGCCTTTTTATGCTTAAAAGTCACGTAGATTAGGATTAGGAAAGTGAATCCTTGGATGAATAATATCAAATTTCAAAATGAAATCCTACTTTATGGCACAAGATTGTAACTGACTAAGACTTTCCAGTTTTTTTCCCGAGAAATCAACTATGTAATCACGAAAAATTTGTGATCTGATTACGAAGATCCCAAGATTTGAGGAACGAAATTGAATGGTTGTGTTTTTTGTTGTCGTTCAAACAAAATCAAATCTAACTCTCTGTGGTAATGTCTTTGTCTCTCCTCTTCTTCTTCTTATTCCACCATAGCTCCATTCGTATGTTAGATTAAGATTGTTTGATGTACAACAACTATTATGTAATAAATCAGTATAAGTTTGGGTGGATTTTGAAGAGGTATTTCCAAAAGTCAACTCCTGCTTCGATTTTGCGGAGGGTATTTATTTTTAAGAAGCGATCTTCATGAGTGACCTGGATTGATTCTATTTTGAGTTTATGTGATTTAGGTTGTGGAGAAGGAGATCGGGACTGGAACATGAGGGTCATCGATAGGGATGAGAGTTGCCCGCAGAAGGAATAGAGAGGCAAATAGGAGAACGAGGAGGGTTGCCAATGCAAGGTAACTATACCTTTAATTTATAGCGAATATAACTTTATTGTTCATGACAGTCATAGGAAAACCTTCCAATTGACATGCATTTTAAGTCCTGATAAATATTGTCACGATTAAGTTGGCAGGTTTGAAGATGCACACCACATGCTTGATGAAATGTTTGAAAGAAAGTGGTTAGTGTAGTTAAGATTAGTTTGGTTAATTGATTTTCTTTGGGCTATAAAGAAATCTATAAACAGTATTTTTATCAGCTACTTAAGCACAAGGTGATGATAAATTCTGATTTCCCTTTTGTTAATAAACTCCTCTTACTTCTTATGGTTCCATTAACATGATACTTTTTTTTATATAGACGACTGAGATGGAAAACAAGACTCTGAAACCAATTCCTATAAAGTAAATTCTTAATCATCTTTCTTTTTATTGAATTATTAGGTTTCTTTTAAATTTAGAACCATATATAACATTTGGACCTGCATTTGACTAATAAAGACTGCATCTCTCTTTTGGGGTAATCAATATTCATATTCTTTGAACTTTTTTATCATCTATGTATATGTATAACCATCGATCCAATCCATGGTACTTTTATGTGTTACTAATTGGCAAATTACTCCATATGCTTGAACTTGATTATGATGCAGATAAAGCATTTAAAAAATTAAATAATATCGAGCTAGAATTTTTGTGAAAATAATTTCATGATGGGGACAGACATGATGTCAAAGAAAAAGCCAGTGATATTCCATCAATTCGACAAGGATTTGAATCTCTTACATCGTTCACTGTAAAAAGAGTTAAAGATAACAATATTCTTGTCCCTATGAGTATTTTTGAACAACATCCAAGAACGAAGCATATATTGAGAAAAGTGACGATGAAAAGATTAAGATGCCTGTTAGGCCTAGACCTTGGATAAACTATGGCTAATTGATAGCAATTCACAAGATGCGTTTACATTTGAAAAGGTTTGTATTAAAATATTGTTTTTAATCAATTAAATTTATTAATAGTGTATATAAGATGTTTGTTGATTGTACGGTATTAATGTAGAACTAAACTTCAAACAATCGGATCTCTGAAGCGGTTATTCGTGGATGTGAAGAGTGTAGTCATCGGCAAAAGGTTAATATAATTCAATATTACAATTTTTTGCTTTATACTCTGAAGGGGTTATTTGTGGGTTTCTCCATTTTAATTGTTAATTTGTTAATTTGATGGGTTTTTTTTCTTAGTAAATATCATTTTCGTGTTTCTTGGATTATCTAGAATCTTGGGTGTAATAGTTCAAATTCAGTAATGAGCGTAAGATGGCTTTGAGTTCCATCGCACTCTTCTGTTTTAGGATCTGTATTGGCTGTCTGGTAGAAATCAAGCATAAAGAAAGTCCTCATGAATATAATCATTATGTTGTTTATGATCCTAAACAGGTAATTGTTGTTAATTTTAAGAGTATATGAGCTTTTTTAATCAAGGATAAAATGGTCATTTGTTGACCATTTGTTCTTTTTGGGTTTGAAGGTTATTATAAAGTTTTTGGTTGGAGTGAAGTTTGAATAACAATATGGTTTGTATGAAGAAGTTGATCTGCTTATGTTGATGCTCATGTTATTTGATGTGGATAAAAGTTTTTGTTTGTCTTTTCTAGAAGGATTGAAATTTATAGCCTATGGAATATGGATGGTCTGCTGTATTTCAACGTAAAAAGACATTACAGTTATTATAAGTAATTTAATATCTACATATGTTTAATCTCTAAACAATTAAAATGTTTCATATAGAAATAACTTAAAACAATAGTAGTAATTGAGTAACATGTGTAAAAGAAGCTAAGAGTGTCATAATGATGTTTAGGTGAATCTCATTTACCAAAGCCATATATACTAACTTTGTCATAAATTCCTAAAACAAGCATATGATGGATTGGATACAGATTAACCGAACATGAAAGGTAATAGTCTTTTATCATTTTAAATCAACTAATGTGTTAATTATATTAGTGAAAGGTAATAGTCTTATATTATTTTAATTCAAACACATCATATTTTTCTATTTTTATATCATTATAAAACCAACCTACTGAAATCTTTTTTTTTTTTTCAAAACATTCTAACAATAATTATTATTAACTGTTTGCAAATCCAATATTAATTATTATCATGCCTATTAAGTTTTAAAGTTGTTTTAATGTCTTAATTATTGTATTAGGTCATTCTTTTTCAAGCTTAAACGGTTATTTTAAAATTTTGAAGGTAAGCAATTTTACATTTATACATGTAGAATGTTGAACAGATATTCATACCGGTATATATTAATTTTAACTAATCATTTTAAACTTATAAAAAAAATGTCAAACTTTGTAAAATACTATTCTTTTCAAATCATTGATTAGTCATTATAATCCGAACGTCCTATTCGTAGTGATCTTGAGTCATCCATTCCTAAACCCTGTAAGCTTTTGTAACAACTCATGCTTGATGAATCATTATTTGTTTATCTAGTTAGACTAATTTATGTGTTCTTCAATAGACATGGCTAGAGCTATGGCTGCACCTGACATGGAACATCCCGATGGCACACCAGATCACAACGCTCGTGGCATGAGCGTGGTCCAACAGCATGCCGCCTTCTTTGATCAAGACAACGATGGCATTATTTATCCTTGGGAGACTTACACCGGTGAATGCCAAACTATACTAATGACTCTTTTACTTCACAAATCTTTAATTTTCATTTTACATTAAAGGATTATGGACTCGTATAACAACTTATTATCTCATACTTGTTAATTTAAGGAACGGATTTCTTTTTATCATATAGATCAAGGTTTTCAATATCCAATATATAAACTTCATTTAGAAGTCGAAACTTTTATATATAAGTGGCCTATAAATTTTTGTGACATATGAAAGAGGTTCTTGTCAACATGGTATGAAAGCGATCCGTACTGTTGAACTGAACCTAACTAATATAGTCATATTTTGCCTCCTAAAGTTTTCTAAATTACAAATTAATTTATAAAATACCGTTTTATTCTCTTGGACATATGAAAGAGTTTCTTGTCAACATAGCATGAAAGCGATCCGTACTATTAAACTTCTATATTAATTTTAATAAATTACATTATTAAAGAAAAATCTTTGATATGTTCAAGCTGATACCAATATGATATATTAATATCGACTTAATCTATACAGATCCAAGTAGATAACGGGTCATCCAATTTGATTTGTTAATAGATATGTTTAAAATATCTTAGTATATAGTCATAAGGTATACAATTTTTAATTCTTAGAAATAAATTCGTATAATTATTTTTGTAACTTTTATCCGACTCAGCTACTAACGAAATTCTCACTTTTTCAGGATGTCAAGCACTTGGGTTCAATATAATATCCAACGTTCTCTTTACGTTCTTTACTCACCTGCTATTTAGTTACCCATCTCTCCCGGTGAGTTTATGTTTAGTCTATGTGCTTTTTCAAGAGCTCAAACTTCTTAATTAAGCTTAAAGTTGTGAACCTTTATGTTTCTCCTCTAATAACGAAGTAAATTAATACTTCAGCCAGTTAAAAAAAGATGAAAAATTAAGGATATATATGGGGTGGTATGTACAGTTGAAGTAAAAAACTATCAAGAAAGTCGTTTGAGAATATTGCAAACCAAAATAGTTTAGGTGCCCAAATTGACCCAAAGCAAATTGATTAGTTTGGTTCAACTAGTTACAATCGGATTTAAGTTTTTTTTTTTTTAATTAGCTTTCACATCAAACATGTTTTGCAACTGATAAATACACATATAATAATTTATGCTAATAAATGATACAAAGTATTCTCCATTGCAAATTTCCTCTCGATAAATATTAATATGTAGAAAGATTACATGAATGGGCTAAAGCCATTGAACCAAAATAATAATACATCATAAATAATAACACTAACATTCTCCCACACTTTGAGAGATTGAATCCGAATATTTAAAATAGACCCGAAATCAATAAAGTGTTAAGCACCAGAAGTTGACCAATCACAACTTTGTTCCGAAGAATATCAATCTCAATATGCTTTGTTCTATGATTTTGAATAGGATTTGATATCGAATAAACAATGCATTGCTATAGTAGACAATTGTAGAAATAGTGATGGGTTGATGAAACTCCTGATGGGTTACGTAGCAAACCGAACACTAAGTTAACGAAACAACTGATACTCGTATGTATTGCAGGGTTACATTCCATCTCTCTTGTTTCCAATTTACATAGTCAACGTACATAAATGCAAGCATCCAAGTGATTCTGGAACATATGACACGGAAGGAAGGTACGTAGTTTATATATTATATGAGGGGTTAATGTCCTACTAATGTAAAAACATAAATTTTTTTAAATTTGTGCAACAAAATGGATTTTATACAAAATATGCTACCACATTTAGTTTTACGACATGAATACCAAACTTTGAAAAACTAGTTTCCTCTTTATATGACACCAGCTATATCAACATTGAAGTTAGTTACTTTTTCTAGGTATCTGCCAGCAAATTTTGAGAACATATTCAGCAAATATGGCAAAACTACGCCTGATAAACTAACATTCAAAGAGCTATGGAGTATGACTGCAGGAAATCGTGTTTCACTTGACATCATTGGATGGTTTGTGCTTCGATCACTACAAACAAAAATCATTTTAAGCAATTTAAATTTAAATTCTAATTAAGTATGTTTAATATGCTACAGGATATTAAATAAGGTCGAGTGGGTTGCTGTGTACTTAATTGCAAAAGATGAAGATGGTTACCTGTCAAAAGAAGCCATGAGAGGCGTCTTCGATGGCAGTTTATTCGACAAAATTGCCCAAAGGAATGCAACCAAGGGTAAAAAGAGACGTTGATAATGATCATAAGCCTACACATAAAATGAATTTATCAATAATGCAATAAAAGTTGAAGTATTTGTACTCAACAACAAAGCTTAAATGCCTTAAATCTGTGGATATTAATTGCAAAGAAACATTCGAAAAAAAAAACATGGATTGCTATTGCACATGGATCCATGGTGTTTCAATCGTTGTTTGTCCAGTCACAAAACTTAATGAAAAGCCAATTGGACCCAGTTTAGGTCCAATTCAAAGGCTCCTTGTGATTACATGCATGTTTTAATATATTTGTGTACCTTTTTCTATTTTTACACATGTATATATGTATTATATAGTATATACCATATTTGTATATGTTTGAATAAATATTTAATTGTTAATACGAAAATGCTAACAAAATATTAGAAAACATAACATGGATAAAACATTATGTCAATAAAATAAATAAAAGTTATTAATAAACATTATACCAATAATCTTATAAAAGAAACCCCCGCAATGGGTTTAAACCATTACATGCCCAAGATATTCCTATTGTTCCGTGGTTGAACTCCTATGTGAGCCTTAGACGAGTTGAGCTCGCTCGAATAGTGCGGTTTAACATTGTTTTAAAGTTTAGAATTAATACAAAAAATGTTATCAACTTTGTGCATATTACATATATATATATATATATATATATATATATATATATATATATATATATATATATATATATATATATATATATATAGCCCCGATGTTTTTGTGCTAGGGTTAACGGTGACCTGGTTTTCTAACATGGTTTTCCGAGGGGTGGGGAAACCGTTTGGAATGTCATGATCAACATATGAAGGAGAATAATTATGTATGTTTCCTCTTGGGTGATGGGATTTATTAGATTTGATTATTAGGATAGCAACTCTTCTTTGTGCATAAAACCCATGGATGTTTGAAAGGACTGGGAAACGCATCAAGAACACCAAATCATTAGGTTCGTCAAATGGTAAGGACAAAACCGCAAAAATGGTCCCTATGGTATGCATTTTTTCTAAGGTTTAGTCAAAACTTCAAATTTTTTTGGTTTCGTGGTCCTTTTGAGCTAGTTTCGTTACGGATTTGGTCCCTCAGTAATCTGAAATAACTTTAATACCCTTGAGGTATTTATTTTATGTTTTTCTTTCATTTTTTAAATCTAATACTTATTTATTTATTAGATGGCCCACCTCTCTCTCTCTCTCTCTCTCTCTCTCTCTCTCTCTCTCTTTCTCTCACTCACTCACTCACTCACTCACTCACTCACTCTCTCTCTCTCTCTCTCTCTCTCTCTTGGATGCAAAGAGTACAATCACTGTCTTCATCTTCTTTATCCATCATCCCAAAAACCTTAAAACCCATAGTCAAACTTTGCCAAGGGGTTTCCCCTTTTATCTAAAAAAACTGTAACAACCATAAATTATACGCCAAATTTAAACTTTTTCAATCATAAATAAAAACCACATAGCATTGTTTACAAAATGTTTTCCAATCATTTTCCATCAGAGTGTCCCAAAAATCATAACATAAGGATGAGGAGCGATACAGTCATGCCTTCGCCTTTCCACAATCTCCTGAAGTACCTGAAACCATAAACTGAAAACTGTAAGCTCGAAGGCTTAGTGAGCTACCCCCAAAATACGAATACCACATTGAAAATACCACAACAGTAATAATCAATTCAATCAACATGCATACTGGGCCATCGGCCTGACTGGACCGCCCTACCGGGCCTACAGTCTGAATCTATCCCGAGCCTTCGGTATGACTCGTCCGCCACGTGGGCCTACAGTCTCCCCGGACCACTCATAGGGTATATTAGCCTTCAGCACAAAGTAGGACCGCCTCAACCCAGCCACAAGCAAATAACCATGTGCGCATACGATCATATACAGGCATATATAAACATCAAACATATTTGTCACACTGATCATCAATCATAGAATTCTCCTATAACTAGGGTACCGACCTAGCAGGTCACTAACACACCAATCCTTACGGATAATAAGAGCATAACACATTGTCTACCTCGATTCCGAACTAACATATCATAACCACATGCAACATACCATAACAATAACAACTAAAGGGGCCGGCCTTGATGTCGTAGACCCTATCGATATAGTGAGGATAACTCACCTTGCAGATGTTGACTCGAAAGGCAAAATCCAACTCTCGGTTCACTTGACACAGGCCCCACCACCTATCGTCATAGCACAACATACTCATAAGTCCTTAACCTTATAAGGTGCTCCATAACCCACTAGTCAACCCCTGGTCAAACTCAATGTCCTCAGTCAAGGTCAACAGTCCATGTTGACCTTAACTCGACGAGTACTCTTGGGTCACCGAGTTCTCTGAAGTACATTCCAACTCGCTGAGTCATCGGAGAGACTCGTCGAGTTCCTTTGATTCTCGATCAAACTTAAGGTCACTCGTCGAGTTCCCTCCTTGCAACTCGACGGATACACACTCATACATATCCCAGAGAAAACTCATCCGACTCGCCGAGTTGTTCTTCAACTCGTCGAGTCGTATGGCGATCTTCATCTGACTCGCCGAGTTGTTTATCAACTCATAAAGTTCATGGCAATCTTCATGCGACTCACCGAGCTAACCTTGCGACTCGCCGAGTCCATTCAGTCCTTTTTCCATACAGACTTGTTTTGAGCCATGCAACGGCTCTAACTCATAGATCCTAGCTTCTAGGGCATGTTTATCATGTAAAGTTGCAAACTTAATGTGCATGCATGACCATAAAGGCCCTAAATGTCTATTCTAAGTTCTTAATGGAACTTCATGCTCAAGAGGGACCTTAATCACAACCAAGACTGTGACTTTATGCTTCTAGAATCCAAGGAGGGTCTACATCTGAAGTTACAACTTCAGATCTAGCCCATAGCTCATCATACCAACTTGAAAACTAATAAAAGCCCTAGAAACTCAACAAAAGCGAAAAAGGGAAGTAAAAAATGGAACTTTGATACCTCCAAAGGATGCTACTTGAGGTAAATCCGACTTCCCACTCCTTCCTTGCTTCAATTTCCTTTGCACTCTTAGCTTCCTTCCTCCAATATCCTCTTTTCCAAGCTTCAACACCACACCAAGGCACACACACACGAATTAGGGTTTTAAGGGGGATCTCAAAGACTGTAAAGATGCCAAAGGAGGCTAAGGCTCCTTTAAATAGAGGTGCAAACCTCGGGATTTAGGGTTTCCACTACCAACTCCTACTCGCCGAGTCCCAACATGGACTCGTCGAGTAGGTCACTTAAGATGCGATCCCACCCCGCTGCTACTCGATGAGTAAGTCAACCAACTCGTTGAGTAGAGCTGAACCCAATAAATCTTATTTAAGCAATACCTGAGAATCAGGGCGTTACAAATCTCCCCCACTTGAACTAGACTTCATCCTCGAAGTCCGCTGGAGTAAACAATGTTGGGTAATGCTCGTGCATCTCCGCTTCCGGCTCCAATGTCCACTCGGATCCCTTCCGATGTTCCCACTATACCTTTACTAAAGGTATTTCCTTGTTTCGCATAATCTTCTTCTTCCTTTCCAAAATAGCCACAAGTCTCTCCATATAGTTCAGGCGCTCATCGACCTAAATGTCTTCCAACGATACCACTGCCTCCTGATCCATAATGTATTTTTGCAATTGTGAAACATGAAATGTGCTGTGGATCCGGCTAAGCTCCTCCGGAAGCTCTATCCTTTAAGCCACCCTGCAAACCCTGGAAATAATCCTGAATGGTCTAATATAACGGGGACTCAATTTTCCCCACTTCTTGAATTAGATTACCCCCTTCCAGGGTGAGACCTTCAGAAGAACCATATCACCTACCTGAAATTCTAGCTCAGATCGACGTCGGTCGGCATAACTTTTCTGCCAGCTTTGAGCGGCCTGCAGTTGCTGTCTAATCTTCTATATCATTTCAGTAGTTTGCAGAACTACCTCTGTCCGACCCATCACTCTGTACCCAACCTCGCCCCAGCAGACTGGGGTCCTACACTTCCGCACATACAACAATTCGAAAGGCGAGGCGCCAATACTGGAATGATAGCTATTATTGTAGGTGAATTCAGCAAGCAGTAGGTGGGAATCCCAACTCCCACCAAAATCAATGACACACGCCCTCAACATGTCCTCGAGGGTCTGAATGGTCCGCTCACTCTGCCTATCAGTCTGCGGATGGAACGTCGTGCTAAAATGCATTCTCGTACCCAGTTCCTCGTGGAACTTCTGCCAAAAATGGGAAGTAAACCTGACATCTCGATCAGAAACAATAGAAACTGGAACTCCATGCTAATGAGAAAATCTCTAACGTACAGGTCGGCCAACTTCTCTACCGACGAACTCTCCCGTATGGCTAGGAAATGGGCACTCTTGGTTAATCGATCCACGATGACCCATATAACATCGAACCCCTTGTTGTATTCGGCAATTTCGTGATGAAATCCATCGCGATTCGTTCCCATTTCCACATGGGAATCTCCAGAGGCTGTAACTTACCATGTGGCCTCTGATGTTTGGTCTTGACCATCCTACAGGTCAAGCACCTCTCAACAAACCAAGCGATATCTCGCTTCATACCAGGTCACCAACAACTCGAACTCAAATCATGATACATCTTGGTGGCTCCCGGGTGAATCGAAAAACAAGACTTATGAGCCTCCTCCGTCACTGTCTGCCGGACCCCTCCAGACATCAGAACCCAAACCCGACCGTAACGGGTCAACAATCCGTGGCTATCCTGAACAAACCGGGCAATTTTTCCCTTAATCCTCTCCAACTTCCGATTCTCTGGCCTCATGCCCTCAATTTGAGCATCCCTGATCAAACCCACTAGTAGGGAATCCATCGTTATCCTCATACACATGGCTGGGGTCGAGGACCCAACTGACTTGCATCTCAGAGCATCCGCAACCACATTCGCTTTACCAGGATGGTAAAGGATCTCGCAAGCATAGTCCTTGACCACATCCAGCCACCTGCGCTGCCTCATGTTCAGGTTTGGCTGATCTATGATGTGTCTCAAACTCTTGTGATCTATGTATATAGTACAATGGACCGCATACAGATAGTGCCTCCAAATCTTGAGAGCAAAAACTATCGCTCCCAACTCAAGATCGTGCGTAGGGTATCTTGTCTCATACGGCTTCAGCTGCCGAGATGCGTAGGCTATCACTCGTCCCCTCTGCATGAGGACTGCCCCCAAGCCTGTGATGGATGCATCACAAAATACCACAAAATCCTCCACTCCCTCGGGGAGTGTCAACACTGGCACCTCGCATAAACACTGTCGGAGGGTCTCAAACGCCCTCTGCTGATCAGGGCCCCACCAGAAATCCACCCCCTTCCTCGTTAGACGAGTGAGGGGTATGACAATCTTGGAGAAATCACGAATGAATCTCCGATAATAACCTGCTAAACCCAAGAAACTCCTGATGTCTGAGGGAGATTTCGGAGTCTCCCATTGCATTACCGCCTCCACCTTGGCCGGATCGACAAAAATCCCCTCCTGGTTAACGAGACGTCTGAGGAACTGGACCTCTCGTAACCAAAACTCACATTTCGAGAACTTGGCATACAACTGTTCCCGCCTCAAAACCTCCAGTAGGTCCCTAAGATGCTCTTCATGCTGCTCTCGAGTCTTGGAATACACCAAGATATCATCTATGAACACAATGACCGTGCGATCGAGCATCGGTCTGCAGACTCGGTTCATCAGATCCACGAACACCGCTCGCGCATTGGTGAGCCCAAACGGCATCACCAGGAACTCGTAATGACCATAACAAGTCCGAAACGCGGTCTTCTCCACTTCCTCCTCCCTCACCCTGAATTGGTGATATCCTGATCTCAAATCAATCTTGGAAAACCAAGATGCACCCTGCAGCTAATCGAAAAGATCATCTATCCTCGGGAGTGGATAACGGTTCTTTAATGTTAACTTGTTCAGCTCCCTATAGTCAATGCACATCCTGTGCGAACCATCCTTCTTCCTGATGAAAAGGATCGATGCTCCCCAGGGTGAACTACTCGGATGAATAAATTGCTTGTCCAACAGCTCCTGCAACTGAGATGATAGCTCCTGCATCTCAGGCGGTGCCAGTTGGTATGCCACCTTGGTGATAGGGACCGCACCTGGCATTAAGTCGATCCTGAACTCAACCTGCCTCTCCGGAGGCACTCTGGGTAACTCCTCCTAAAATATTTTGCATAAATAGTTCTTTGAGTAATGGAAAAACTAACGTCGTCTAGGGTAGGATTTTTGGGTTGTTACACTAAGTTACACGAACACTATTCCTCTGGTGTATCTACACACCTATAGGTTCCCTAGAATCACAACTAAGCACCCAGGAACTCATTCTAGGCTACCTTTCGACGACAACTCTACCTCGTTGGGATCTCCGCTACTCTCGCCAATCGCTTCACGTACACCAATTGTACATAATTTAGAACCCGATAGGCAATCAAATAAATGATTATACCTAAGTCGAATTAGGCATCCTAACTACGTACAACTATGCATCATACACAAACCAATTCACAAGGATAAGTTCAATCCCTAAAAGCAACCTCCTAGCATGCAGTTCCATCAGCTCATAATATAACAACTCAACACAACATATAAAACAAGTTGAGATGTTTTGGAAAATCATCGCTCGAGCTCTGGCCGATTATACACATCGATTTACCCTGTTTGAGTCTGGAGTCCCACTGAGTGTTCTTTGTATCCTTTGAAACATTTTTATGAAAACTCTCAAATCCTTAGTTTGAGTCTGGAGTCCCACTAAGTGTTCATCTAAATTCCTCAAACCATGGCTCTGATAACAAATTGTAACATCCCATTTTGCAAACAATTTTTTTTTTCATTTTAATTTAGATGAAACAATGTTCATAAAACCCACGTTAAGAAAACATAAGTATCAAATACATTTATCTCAAAATATCAGAGTATCAAAATATGTGGAAACAAAAAATTGCAGGCGAATGTGTGCAGTCAAGCCTTCGTTTTCCCACGATCATCTGGAGAACTTGAAAAACATTTAATCAACAACTATAAGCACGAAGGTTAGTTAGTTCCCCGATATAAACATACAACACAACATATAATAAACAAATATAGGTTATCAAAAACCTTAGGATTATCAGCATTCTTAATAGGTTAAGAGCATGCCCGAAGGGTTATTAGCTACCCTGGAGACTATCAGTGATCTCAGTGGGCTAACAGCATGCCCGGTAGATTATCAGCAACCCTAGAGACTATTAGCAATCTCAGTGGGCTAACAACACGCCCGAGTTTTATCAGCAACTCTAGAGAACACATGACAACAAATATCAAGTAAGACCCAGCTGGTCAGCATGCACACATACTATGACATAGACAATATAGTAAGTAGGCTCACATCTCACAGAAGTCTAATAAACCGCACACCGGAATTACCGGTACTAGACTCTTCCTAATCATATCCAAAAATAGCCCTATTAACAATTAAGGTAATTATTCCAACTCAACAAGTCCAAATACCAAGACTAATCCTCATTTGGGCGAAATATCATTTTACCCCTCAAAGTCCTCAACCCCTCACAGTTGACCAAAAGTAAAACTGAGGAAAAAGTCAACAGTTAACCTTTTGTTGACTTATGCATGACGTAGGCCAAATCTATATATAGTGCATAGAGCCTTAACCAGAATCTGGTGGAAATCAGGTTACGCTAGCCCAGATTACGCCCTACGCACAACACTTTTACCTAATCCTCATTTTAAGCTCTTAATACATTAAGATCTTTCACTCAAAGTTCAGATCTGACCCTAATGAACATTTTAAATCATAAAGTCTCTAACTTTATGGCTTCACATGGCTAAAAGAGCTCAAATCCAAAACCAAAACCATGTACTCATTCTCATGATCCACATCTCATGCATGGATGGAAGGAAGGGGCCATGATTGCATTTTTTGACTTAATACACTCCAAAACGTCTAGAAAGTCTACTCACAAGGTATGGAATAGCTAATACCCAAGAAGACCAACAATATGGAACAAAAAGGACATAAACTCATAAACTAGTAGCATCTAACAAAACACTCATCAAGGTTTCTGAAGATGGACATGTTGGATTAGTGTCTAAGTCCATAACTATTTTGGTATGTACTTGACCCGATGGTGCATAGTTCTTTTGGGTTGCCTTCACCAAAGCAACTTGATTGGAGAAATAAATAAAGAGAGAGAGGTTATTATGATTTATTAATATGTTATAAGAATAATATATTAAAGGAGAAATCATATTTGTTTAATTAATATTGGTCAATAATTAATTAGGAATTAATTTTGTGATCAAGTGTAATTAATTAAACTAGAGGGGCTGATTTGTAATTATGTGATAGTTACAAAATAAGGTAAGGATTATCTTAAATATATGGTGAACGAATTTTAGGTGATAAGGCCTTAGAATTCGATTATGATAAAGGATAAGGGATTTCTAAGACTTATCTTATGGGTTGCTTTGTGGATAAGCAACTAGATAAGGATAATGACTGAAACCCTATCTCTACACCTATATAAAGACCCTAAGGCCTTAGAATTCGTGTACTTGTTCCCAAGAAGTCCTAAGGACGAATTCTAACCTCTATCCTCTCTCTTTATACCTTCTCCATTTGCTTTTGGTGTTTGTAAGCCATTAGAGGAGTGACACTTGTGACTCTAAGCCTCCCAAAGTCAATTCAAGGAGGAATTAGGATTGTTATTGCTACATAACAATCAAGGTAGCATTATAAACTCATTCTTATGTTAATATGATTACTTGCATGCTAGAATTAGGGTTTATAGTCTTGGATTCAAATCATTTACAATAGAGAAACCTAGATCCAAGCATTAGGGTTTGTATGAGCACATAGGATGTCTTATGACCAAAACCCATCAGTGGTATCAGAGCCATTGGTTTGGTTTCAATTGTATGAACTTGATATATTAGGGTTTATTGCCAATAAACCTTAAGAGGCTAGGGTTTTTCGAGATTAGGGTTTGCAAACCCTAATTTGCAAGAGTTTGAATAAGATCTTCAAATCCTTTCCTTAAACCCTTAAATTTCGAAATCTAGGGTTTGTTATAATCCCTTGATTTTCGAAATTTGCCTCCTCCCCAAGATAAGTTCCTAATTTTTTAGGGATTTGGATTATCCCATATCTTGTAATTATCCTCTAATTGTTATATATGGTAATTCAAGATCTTGCATTATCCATCCATATTTTCGAAATCTGTATAGATATTTAAGGGATTAGGATAACTTAAATGTCTAAATGGTCATTATCCTCATTATTTAGATAATCCCTTATGATTTAATAATTAAATTAATAGTCTAATTCAAGATAATTATTAAATCAAGAGTTTTAATATTTAAAATTTTAATTTAAATGTCATAAATTCGAAATTTTAAGATAGATTAAAACTAAATTGTTTTGAAATGTTTCAAAACTTGCCCTCAAGTTTTGAAATTTAAAAGTTGATTAAAAGTTTAATTAGGAATGTTAAATTCTAAAACCCTAGTAATGTTTTGAAAAGTTCAAATCACACCCTTATGGTTTTATTAATCAATTAAGGTGTATAATTAAAAGAAGTTTAATAAATCCATAAAAGTTTAGGTTAACCATTTAATTGAATTAAAAGTGTAATTGTTAAAGTAAACCACATAGTATTTTAAAAGTATAAAATGCACCCTATACTATATATAACATTAAAAGTCTAACATTATATATATGTATGAGTAAAAGTCAGTCTTACCGTTAGTAGGCCTCATTCACGAAGCTGGTCTATAAGGGATGTTTAAGGAAATTGCCTATAAAATGGCGATTGAATGGGTATCCACTCTTACCCACCGCACTCTTGACTAGTGGAGGGTCGTTAGCCGAACAGGTAGGATAAGACAAAAACTTCCATTATAAGTATAATGAAATACAAAGTAACTAAATGTTTTGCAAATTCCCAATCTTAGTTACTTAGGCAAAGGTGAATTGATGCAATTCCATGAAATTACACTTTGTGTCCTTGCAAAGACGTTAGTGGAGCGTGTGTGGTTTACCGGCACACTAAATGGTTCTAAGCAAAGGTAGAAAAGGGTGACTCAATGTTTGTCATAGTTCGGTGGAGCGTGTGTGGTTTACCGGCACATCGAATAGGTGATTGTAACATGTAAGGGCACCATGTAAGTTTGCATGGTTATTCACACCCGCTTTGTGATCCTCGGCATCCCAGTCACAAACAAGAGGGGCATATCGAGATTTAAACATGCCATTGAAATGTTCAATGAATCTCAAAGAGTTTTCATAGATTTAAAACTTAAATTTCTTTTTCGTTTTTCATGGTGGAAATTAGTGAATCATAATTCACTTACCTTCAAATATTCTGCAACTAGATTACGACATCCCTTTTCTAGGTTGTAGCGTATTGTGTTGGGTCCTAGCCTTAGTATCACATTTGGGTGATTTACTAAGGACTCAATCAATCAACTAACTTGAATTCGTTTTCTCCCGTTTTGTAGATGTCAAAGTTCGACAACTATGGTCTTCCCAAATCCCGTGGAACAAGCATTCCACATGAAGATGATATTCCACGATTCGATCAAGGAACAAGAAATCATGCTTCACTTCCTCCTCCTCCTCCTCCTCCTCCTCCTATTGTTCTCCCTAACCCACAAGATCGTAAAATTGAAAGGTTCAATATCACTTAAGCCCTTTTGGAAAGTAAACATAATGAAGGAAAGCCGGTGTGTGCACACGTCCTAGGGATGAAGTCACACATTGATAGACTAAGAATGATGGGATCCATTGTCGGTGAAGAGATGGCTGTTGATTGGGTTCTTCAGTCACTTCCTAGCTCGTATAGTGAGTTCATAAGAGAGTACTATATGATGAACCACGACGTGACCCTTATAGATCTCACCTATATGCTTATTGCTTCTGAATCAGCAATGGTTTGGCGCAATAGAAAAGCAAAGTTGATTGGTGAATCTGCCTTCGAGACCTCTATGGATATAGACAATGGCAACGAAAGACATGGTATGATTGAAAAGTTTGATCATAAGAGAAAGGCGATGTCTGAAGTAGTTCCATGTCTTGTTCCAAAAAGAGTCAATTTGCTTTTATTGCCAAGAGAAGGGGCATTGGAGACGAAGTTGCCCTATTTACCTAAGAGATCTAAGAGATTGGAGAGTCAAAAGTATGACTACACTTCAGGTAAAATCCACTATCTAACTCCGTTAAGTTCCTATTCATTGATTCTTAATACATGATGTGATAAGATTGCATTTAAATGTTTTGAAGGATCGGTGAAAAGAAAGGAAGCTTGATAAGAGAGCAAGATGAATCTAATCACAAGAGATGGATCTTGATCGCATGGACTTGAAGATTGAATTTTGAGCTTAGATAGTTATGATAGAGTTGTTAGAAATTTTCCTTTTACATAGTTTTCAATAGATTTTGCATTGTAAGGACAAATGTTTTTCCGCTGCTTTTATAAATAAAATAAATTTTGTTTACTTCCTTGCAATGAAATCGTTATGAAAATTGATGCTTGCATATTTCTACAACGAATGTATATGATTCTTAGTTATGTTATTTATGGGAATGTTGAGAATTTACCAAATAGGGAGAGTTTCTCATCGCCCAAAGTTTCAATTGGACTGAAATTTGGAATCACGCAACTTGGTTGCATGATGAATGAGAAATTTCATATTTGGAAATTAGACAAATTCGTTGACAAAGCATCAAGTGAAGGACTAGGAGATCGAGTACACAAAGTTGTGTGTTGATCAAGTTCATCATAAGAGTAACAAAGACATTCGTCATGATTTACTAAAGGTTTAATAAATATTATTAAGTGTAATTCTGAATTGATTGAAAATGTTTAAATCAATAGTAGAACGAATAAGAAGAGTCAAGTAGGCAGAAAGATAAAAGTTTCTCCATTCTAAGAAGAAGGGAGAGTACCTTTTATGCTTTATGATAGGTCTTAATGATTAAGAACCATATCTCAATTGATCCTCTAAGTAAGTCTTAGTACAACTGTATGTTTGAGAAAAGGAATCAAGAATCGAAGAAATGGAGAAATCAAGAAGTCTATCATACTTCGTTCCAATAACAAGTCTTAAAGTTAAGATTGTGGCAATGAGTGAAAAGTATTAAAGGTTTATAACATTCATAAAAAGTGGAAAGTTGTGATGTCTTGAATAAGACAAAGACCAACTTGGACCAATTTATGAAGTGTTTTGATAAAAGCTACACTAACTCGTGAATATTTGATTGTCAACAAATGTTTATTGACAAGAGAATCTTATATGTCAAGGAGTCAGTGGGAGTCCTAATGGCCTCGAAAAGTTTCAAGAACAAATCAAATAAACCTTATCGATCATCACTAGCACACGAGTTGAGGTTTACAACCTATCGTGTTGACGTTATCTTGTTTTTGTGCTGTTTCCAATTGAGTTAATTATGCATGTGAGTTCTATGAGTTCTCATTTTGAACGCATAAAAGGCAAGGCACCTTGATCAATGAAAGGTACATTGATAGGAAAAAGGTGAGATGCTTAACTACTTGGAAGATGTGGTGGGCAGCTGTGCTACCATAAGGCAAGAAATCAAGATTAAGAGAGTTCGATCCATATGAGTTTGAATTTGTCGTAAACTCTATTTTTAACAAATTCACATTGATAAGAACGAATACACCGCTTTAAGTGTCATAAGATTTCCTCCTTCATGAAAATGATTGTGAGGAAATGCTTTCACTAAGAAAGATTTTAAGAAGATAGTGATTGTAAAGTTGCATTCTCGAATTCAATTATGGTTACAGTATCCCTTTCCATGATTTGAATTGTGAGGTTTGGCAATTAGTCTTAATTGTTTAAGACACACATATGAACTATCTAAGGTAAAGGTGTATAAGTTCAAGAAGCCTTGATAAAAGATTATCAAAGCACTAAGTATTAGAAACATGGACTTAAGAAATTCAATAGGTATTGTTTTTCTGAAAGTTAAGATGTTTATGAATACATGTCGAAGCTAGTGGGAGCATAAGTGTTATGTTTTATAGTAATCATCATGATAGTGGGAGCATAAAAGTTATGATTGTATGATTATTAAGGCACGTATTGCAAAGTTGGCAATATTAATTATAGAAAAACAAGAGTTATACCTTGCAAAGTCGTAAGGGTTGTAAAGTTGTTTTGCTATAATTAAGGGAGAGAATATTATGCTTCATTTCAAATCTAAAGGCTTAGGTTGAGAAATGTTAATAAATGTAGTCAAAGGTACATAGTGTGTTCTTAAGATTTCGATTATGATTACGGCATTCCTCTTCACAATTCGAATTTTGAGAACATAGCAAATAAAACATTGTGCGTCGTGTCCCATACGCTTTGGGTATAGGATCGATTGAAAATGCTTTAATGTTTGACCATTCTAAAATTTTTCCAAATGTCTAGCGTATTTAGAGGGAAAAGGGACTAGAATTGGTTTTGACTAAAATAATTAAACAACTATCAAAGGACAATCCAAAGTTCGACGAGGATTGGTTGCTTGTGAGTAGTTGGAAGCATGGTATTGGATGGACCATATTGACATTATTATGAATAGATAAGATTCTATTAAGAAATGAGTTGTCATATGGAAAATATGGAAGCGTGTCCATATTAGGAATTAAATATTGAAAATCTATGACTAGATTAGAAACTTTTATGCAAAAGGATGTTCAAAGAAATGTACATTGAGTGAGAGACATCATATCTAAGGAATTATCTTGTAACGATCTCCGTTAGAGGACTTTGTAATATCATTGGCAATAGTCTTTGTGACTTTGGTGCAGTGACATTACGAAAGAATCATTGCATAAAATGTTAGAATCTAGCATATTCTATAAGTGGCGAGAATTGATATTCTTACACTTATGAAAAAAGGATTTGGAGTTGTAAAATGAGAATGATTGGAAATGTGTTCAATTTGTCTATTTCACAAAGTAAGAACCATAGGTAAACATTATGTGCATGCTAGGAGCATGGGACAAGTGTAATAATTCAAGTAAGAAGTTGATTACCCGAAACGACAAATAATGAGTAATCAATATGGTGATAAATAAAAGGCGTTTTATTTATGCTCAAAGGGTTGAGGCCATATGGGGTTAGTATTATTCTTGTGTTTCACTTTGCATGTTTTGACTTCCTATTATAATTGAGTTTATTAAGAATAATCGAATTATTCGAACAGGCCACAGTCGTTCATATGTTGGAAGTAGATATGAATGAAGACTGTCGTGAATTGGTATGTGGATTGTCTAGAAGAGTATTAGACATAAGCAAATGTTTGTTGCAACGTTCATGAGTGCTTATGAATATGAATTTGAGCATTGGATTAAACCCACGCTCACATGGATCACTCCATGAATTGTATCACGAGTGATTGGTGAGACGATAACATCTTATATTCTTGAAACCGAGATGTGTGAGTTGTATCTTGCTAATCGGTTGCACATTGATAATATGTAAACGCACTAGTAACTTGGTGTTATAAAACATATTGTTGTGTGTGATTTGGTTAGTGAGTGCAAGCAAGCATTGTATCAAAGTTTATCCGTTCCTTTTATCCAAGGTAGGATAAAAGCGATATCTTTTGGGCCCCTCAATGGTTTAGTGATGACAAACATAAATGCTCGGCCGGGCTAGGGCTAATTTGATTTGTTCAATTAGTCTGTCGTCATAAATCAGAAATTGAGAAGTAGTAAAAAGAGAATGATTTGAAATCATATCTCATACGATATCTAGAATGGAGGAATATATGATCTCTTATCTAAGGACACGTGTATCTGATAGGATCAGAGTTGACAGCGACTTTGGAAAGCTATGATTGCAAATCAGGATCTGAAGTCATACGCAGAATAGTTATTAGACTTATCCAAGTGGGAGACTGTTGGATTAGTGTCTAAGTCCATAACTATTTTGGTATGTACTTGACCCGATGGTGCATGGTCCTTTTGGGTTGCCTTCACCAAAGCAACTTGATTGGAGAAATAAATAAAGAGAGAGAGGTTATTATGATTTATTAATATGTTATAAGAATAATATATTAAAGGAGAAATCATATTTGTTTAATTAATATTGGTCAATAATTAATTAGGAATTAATTTTGTGATCAAGTGTAATTAATTAAACTAGAGGGGCTGATTTGTAATTATGTGATAGTTAAAAAATAAGGTAAGGATTATCTTAAATATATGGTGAACGAATTTGAGGTGATAAGGCCTTAGAATTCGACTATGATAAAGGATAAGGGATTTCTAAGACTTATCTTATGGGTTGCTTTGTGGATAAGCAACTAGATAAGGATAATGACTGAAACCCTATCTCTACACCTATATAAAGACCCTAAGGCCTTAGAATTCGTGTACTTGTTCCCAAGAAGTCCTAAGGACGAATTCTAACCTCTATCCTCTCTCTTTATACCTTCTCCATTTGCTCTTGGTGTTTGTAAGCCATTAGAGGAGTGACACTTGTGACTCTAAGCCTTCCAAAGTCAATTCAAGGAGGAATTAGGATTGTTATTGCTACATAACAATCAAGGTAGCATTATAAACTCATTCTTATATTAATATGATTACTTGCATGCTAGAATTAGGGTTTATAGTCTTGGATTCAAAGCATGTACAATAGAGAAGCCTAGATCCAAGCATTAGGGTTTGTATGAGCACATAGGATGTCTTATGACTAAAACCCATCAGAACAAAAGGATGCAAAATCAGGATCCATAAGCTTGAGTGCACCACAACTCTACAATGGCCTTCTTTCAAAATCAAACTGCACCAAAAATCACTCTCAATCTCCAAAACTCTCTCCAAAGGACTAGGGTTTCAAGATGGGGGCTAAAGGGGATGGAGGTTTAT
This sequence comes from Lactuca saligna, assembly GCF_052625555.1. Taxonomy (NCBI): domain Eukaryota; kingdom Viridiplantae; phylum Streptophyta; class Magnoliopsida; order Asterales; family Asteraceae; genus Lactuca; species Lactuca saligna. The sequence continues at coordinate 68,101,878 of NC_136417.1, read as the reverse complement.
AACACTCATAAAATTCATGAAAAATTTAAACTTTTGAAAAACATTCAAAATCATTAATGTTTGTAAAAAGTTTCCAAAATAAGATTCATATCAGAGAAATCCCTAAATCATGAAATAAAAACATGAGGAGGTGCACGATCACGCATTCGCCTTTCCGCGATCCTGAGATGTACCTGAAACATAAGTCAAACTCTGTAAGCTCGAAGCTTAGTGTGTTTCCCCCAAAATAACAATACATAACAAATAACACAATATAATAACAACATGCAATGACTTCGCACCTTTACAGATTGGATTACCCCTAAGCCCACAACATAAGCCTGGATTACCTCATAGAGCCACAACTTGTGTCTGGCTTGCTCTCCGGCCTGGTCAGTCAACAGACTGAATACTGCTAAGCCTTTAGTACGAGTCTGGCATGCCCGACCAGACCCTCAACTCATATTTGGAATGCAAATGAGTCCTTAGTATAAGTTTGGCATGCCTTCCCTAGCTGTCAGCTCATACCTGGCATACTTCAGGGTTTGTTGGCTACAACACAAATCAGTACAACCTCAATGCAACCTACATAATATGTCGACATATAACAGATAATATTGTAAACAGAATAAACAAACAATTCACATGTAATCCTACAGATCTACCAGACTAGCATAGCAAGACTAGCATGCATAACTATGATATACTCATCATATCAGCAACATCAGATTATCAACCCAATCGGTCAGCCTTGGTACCTTCGACCTGAAAGTATAGTGAGGAAGACTCATCTCACCAGCAGCTGAACTGCTAAGACCTAACTCTAAATCTCATTTCCTGACTCAAAACTTATAAACATCATGACCAACCCATCAAAACATCAAAATACCCTCAAAAGTCAAATGTGGTCAACCATGGTCAAAGCCAAAGTCAACAGTCAAGGTCAATAATCCATGTTGACCCAACTCGTCGAGTGCACATACCAATTCGTTGAGTTCCTTCAGTACTCAGAAAAAAAGGGGAAAATCTGAGCCAAATCGTCGAGTTATCAGGACAAGTCATCAAGTTGCTACAGTATCCAGAAAAGCGGGAAAATCCGATCCAACTCGTTGAGTTGTCAGGACAACTCATCGAGTTTTCCCAACTTAACTCATTCAATCCTTTTTCATCCCTTCAAATGGTCAAAAATGTAGATCTGGAACCCAAGAGTTGAAAAACCACGTAAAGTTTCTAACTTTACGTCCATGCATAACACAAAGAGGCTAAAACACTCAAAGAAGGCTTATTAAGGGACTTGGATCATGAAGGAAGCCTATATCTAGATAAAGCTTGAAACTTTAAGCCCAAGGAGGCTACAAAACGTCCAGATCTGAAGTTATAACTTCATGACATGCTCAAATCAAGAGAAAACCCAAAAATTAGCAAAAAATGACAATAAACTTCCAAGGAAGAGATCTAAGCAATAGATGAGCAAGTTTTCGACTTTGTTCCTCAAAAGAGTAACTAAGCTCAAGAAGATTTTGGATCTAAAGCTTCCCCCTTCAAGCTATGCACCACCAACTTCAAGCTTCTTCAAGAGAACACCAAGGAAACATTTTTTAAGCTCACACACACTTAAAAATGGGAGAGTAAACACGAGACTTGGGTTTCTGGACAGAGGAGGCGATTAGGGAGGCCAACAATGGGACTTAAGGCCTTTAAATATGTTACAACACCTTAAAAATTAGGGTTTTATATTCAGCCACCAACTCGTCGAGTTTTCTTCTCCAACTCGTCGAGTTGGTCCAAAAAGATCCGCGACTCAAAGACTTTCAACACGTGGAGTTGAGGTCATCAACTCGACGATTTCCAAGGAAAAATTGCATTTTTAAATAAAATTCTCATACCTGGGAATCGGGATGTTACAAGGTTGGCTATAATGAAGGTCTCAAGGTGTTAAGGTCCTTAAATATGACTCAAAGCCCCATAAATTAGGGTTTGCAATCCGCGCCACTACTCGAGGTTACGCCATGCATAGGGCATAAGATCCCCACATGAGTTTAATGAATTACGCCCTGTGTAATTCCCAATCTACGCCCTGTGTAGACTTTTATTTCTAAAAAATTATAAACTTTAACATCATAAAGAAATATACATGAGGAACGGGTGTTACATTCCAGCGATAGAGTTGATTCCTTCCTATTCTCCATTGCCAATATTCTAGTTTCTCATCATTTCCCATCGTGATGCATGCAAAATCTGGTTGGAACGACTCATGACGACTAACACATAGGGGACATCGCAAATAATTGATGTTGATGTTGGTGAAATTAACTGAGTTCTATTGTGCTAAAATAACCCTATCACGTTGGTGAACTGAATACTTTGTGGAGATATTGCTTCATTGTGAATGCAAATAAAAAACATCATATAATTGAACACTTTTTTTTTTAATAAGCTTCATTTGATTTATTTGAAATTACGTTCATTTGGGATGGCAATGCAAGTTGGATCGAAATAAATGGCACAGTTTAATTAGACACTGTTTCAAGACCTCCGGCACTCACCTTCGGAGCACACTATCAGCGGTAGAAGGTCATAATTCAAATTCACCCTTTTTGTTGATGTTTTAGTTTAATAAAATTTCTTAGTGGTCAAAATCAATGTCGTTGACTTTTGTGATTATTGAACAATTCAATGAAAATCTGACTTTCCTGTTTTTAACTAAATAAGGTTCATAAGACCAAGACCCAACTGCCGAACACCATATTGCAGTCTACAAAATTATAAAATCATTATCAAACCCTTTTATTTCCAAGGTAAAAAACATTTTAATCTTGCTGTAAAAAGAGTATATATATATATATATATATATATATATATATATATATATATATATATATATATATATATATATATATATATATATATATATATATATATATATATATATATATATATACTATATTAGTGCTTTTTATGTATGTTAACAAATAAAGTAATTTACATAGCAGTGAATCATATACTACAGCACGCCCAAAAAAATGTAGATCATTGCCACCAAATCATTAAAGAGACATCCAGGTTATTGGTAACTACTTATTTCTTATGTATATAATATAATGATTGGTTAATAAATATTTGTTATATATGAAGATTAAAGTAAAACCCTAAATCCTATGAAAATAGCAAGTTGCGAAAATAATGACATCCTTCAAAATAGTTATGTTGAATAACAAGTTTCACATACTTGAATAACATTGAAATTAACATCCTTTCATTCAAATAATGGATAAAATTACCCAATATCCACACAAATTACAAACCCGAAGGAGATGAACACACAAAAAAAACAATGTTTTGAAAAACTCGTAACTTAATTGTAACAAGTATGGTTGTAAAACGTTTAGCCACTTGTTGGCAAATGGTCATGGGTTTGGTTCATGAAAAGGAAGTCATAAACAAACCCAGCAATAGCACCACCGATCAAAGGTGCAGTCCAAAACACCAAGTGGTTGGGCAAGGTAATGTTCCAGCTCACCAAAACCCGGCCAATTGACAAAGCCGGGTTCATGGATGCTCCGGTAAACGCCCCGCCCGCCAAGATATTCGCTCCAACAATAAACCCAATGGCAATTGGTGCGGTTGTTCCCAAATTACCCCTCTTGGGATCTATTGCGGTTGCGTAAACTGTGTAAACAAGCCCGAATGTCATTACGATCTCAAATACGAAAGCGTTCCAGAACCCGACTCCTTCATCAAACGTAAACTCTTCTACAGACTGCAAAAGAATGATATTTACCATTTCAACTCTATCAAAAAACTTGTAATTTGAATTAATATACTTTTAAAGTGGCATTTTAAGGTAAGTATTTATTTTAATATTTTGAGTAGGAGGTTATCTTAAAGTTGAAAAATATACATTTCCAACGTTAGCGATGGTGGTATGCTAGCTAGATGGCCTATTGTCATTGTTTTTATCTACTTGTTAATTTTAAAAAGAGTTGTTATATTACATATTATAAGGAAATATTATAGAGATTGTATAAAAAAGTTAAAGAGATTGTATAACCATGATGAATTCATTATCATGCAAACATATAGCTAGATTAAAATATATTGAAAAGAAAAAAAACAATCAATTAGATTCTCACCATGCCATTGGTGACAAACTCGAGTAGCAAGCAAGCGACAATGGACCCCAGCACCTGACCAAGTATGTAAACAAGACCACGGAGGAAAGTGATATTACCACCAACAAAGGCACCGAGGGTGACGGCGGGGTTCACATGTCCACCGGAGATATTGGCACTGATGGAGACAGCCACGAACAGGGCAAAAGCATGGGCAATAGCTGCTACCACAAGACCAGTAGGGGTGGCAGGACCATCGTTGGTTAGCTTGCTTAAAGCTAAGCCGGAACCTGTGCCCGCAAAGACGAAGATGAAGGTGGAGATGAACTCCGCCACCCCGGCCTTTATGGTATCCGGGTGCTTAAATTCATCATATCGGCCAAAAGCGATTGAACGGATTGGCATGGTTGAGTTTTGATTGACAAGATGGTGGAGGTAGGCGGAGAAGGGGGGAGGGAGGTGTAAGTTGGTATGCATATATCGCAAGCAAATGAGCTGCTTATATACTGGTTGGTTTTAGTGTTTTACCTGTTACTACCGGTTAACCACCGGTCACAAAGGTTAACCATCGGTCACAAAGGTTTCCTGGTTCTTTTGTTATTAAAAATTCTGTGAGATTTGCTAAAGTTTATTAATCATTAAAACAAAGATTAAATGCTTAGTCGTAATAACGTTATTAACGTTAGACCTAATTACATTTGTTTTTGCCAATATTTAATCAACACAATCCTCCCCCCCTCCCTCCCCCCCCCCCCCCCCCCCCCCCCCTCTCAAAAAAAAAAAAAAAAAAAAAAAAACTTATGGAACAGCTTACTTTTGTTGAAGAACTCGATTGAAGGCAGGAGAGGTTATAACTCGACTTTATGTGATGTAAGTACTCCAAATTTTAATAGTGCATGTATCTTCGAATATGCTATGGGAGGAATAAGATATGCATATATGACATAAGGAGTATGACATAAGGAGGAGACAAGTTGAAAAAATAAGGGTGGCAAGTTGAGTAAAATAGATATATTCCTCGTTTTGCTTTTCTTTCGTGAACAGTTGGCGCAACGCAGCTGCTCTTCCAAGAGAGTTCTCGCTGTTAAATATTGTATAGTTATAGTTATATAGTATTTATGGATCTCCTTGCATAGTGTAGGGCCCTTTGTTTACTTTAGTATCTTTTATATATATATATATATATATATATATATATATATATATATATATATATATATATATATATATATTCTTTTGAGATCCTCTATATTTTGTTAGACATATGGAATAAATCTTAGCCTTATCAAATTTGATATTCTGGCTCATAAATAACATATTAATACTAATTAACCTAATTGATGATCTAAGTTATGATGTTTATGTTCATCTATCAACATTAGGAACTCATTAGAAGATTTGATCGATTTTAACTCTGTTATCATCGATTTCGGTATAGGTTCAAGTGCTCAACGATTTATGCTAATCTTCATCTTCAACAATTGTTTATGATCTTTCAAGCTATGATTTTTACTGAACAACATGAATTCATCAATTTATCAAGGTATGAGTTTTTATCGCTTTCATTGTTACTTGCATATAACATATTCATTTTTAAACCTAGTTCATGAATTGAATCATTGAATTTTAATCGTGATCAACAATTGATTGTCATTTGAGATCGTTTTCAGTAGCATCAGGTTTGACTTTTTTTTTTCTCTGGATATCGATTACAAGCTTTGATTTATTTCATCATCTTTTTGTTGCAATCATTCAACAGAATTTGAGTACATTATTCTCCACAATCGATCACATAATACTTGAAGAGAATCAAGTGGAAATAACGTATTTTTGAGTCATTTTGCACTATTTCTGTCAAATTAACTAGGTATGTACAAACTGATTATTTTTCTTGAGCAAATTTTCTTAAACTATACATATATTCCACCTGTTTGATAAAAGTCCTAAATGAATAAAGAGTTCGATATATCACCCCCTCATTTCTACGAACAAAGTCTTCTTTAAGAATATGAATATACTTCAATATGAGTTGCAATTAGTGTAGCATAATTCAATGTTGATTACTCCTATTAAATTTACCTAGTTTTGTTAAAAATATGCCTTTTTCTTCAAATACATATATATGTGGATATGGCATTTAGCACAATTTTGTTTTAATATGCTCCTATTAGCTTAGAGAAAAGGGGTTATACTAAAGAAAAGATTAGATGCTCTTAAATCAATCACCAGGAGTTGCCCCCTTGATCTGATGATATTTTGAATCGTAAACATCAAACCATACATAAATCTTCCTCTTCTTCACCTGATGAAATCGCAACTAAAAGTATGATATTCCACAATTTCAAACATTAGGTTGTACTATCATATCAATGATTTTCAATAATTCATCATGATCAACAATCAATCATGAACCGAGATAAAATTTTCAACTATTTGAAGCTTCGATTTTTTCTATCAAATCATCGATTTTTGCAAATCATCATTACCTCATATCTATTATTAGTTGGAATATTTGATTTCAATAATCGATCATCAATTTCAAGGTTAGATATTTCTTCTACACATTCAAGCACATAATACATAAATGAAAGGAAACAACAATAACGAATCTTAGAGTCTTTATGTGCTCTTTCTATAAAATTAATGTGGTATGTACAAAAAGTCAATGTTTTTGAGCAAATTCTCTTAAGCTATACACACATTTTACCTGTTTGATGAAAGTCCTAAATAAATAAAGAGTCTGATGATATAAGAGTTTTCTAGGTATTTAAGTCCGGTTTCATGTTGAGGATAAAATAAGAGTCCTTTCAAGTACTTAAGTTAGAGTTTATATTCATATGATATGATTGTGATGTTATAAATTAGGACATGCTTCAATGTACTTAGTCAATTATTTTAAATAAATTGTTGTTAGTAATAGCATATTGCATTTAACTGATATTTGATATTCCAATATTTCTGGTTTTTACATAATTTAGTATTAGATGTAACATTTAATTAATATTAGAATGTTATGTGTGGTTAATGATTTTAGTTAGTTAATAAATTGCATTTTTTATAATAGTAATAAAATATTATGTTGGAGTGAATTGTATTTTTCTAAATGTTACTATGTTTAGTATTCTAGTTATTATGTTTTGAAAAATTTATTCCATCTGAAAAGGAATGCTAATGTGAGATTGTTATATAAGGAATTTTATGTGTATTATCCTATAATAACTAAATTTCACTTTCTGAAATCGTGATTCCTCTCAAATCTAAAAAAAAAAATTGTAGGTTTTTGATAATCATTCAAAGTGGAATACGAAAACCGAATAGCTACAAATCTCAATATGAAAATATGAATTTCTTTTTGTTTAGTAAGTCTCTAATGTCCATATCTAATTTTTTTATCTTTCACATGGTTAAACTACCTCAATTTAAATGGCATCTTGAAACCATCATTGTTTGGTTTAACATTCATTTTTGTAAATTTTATTTGTTTGATATGCTAATTACTTTAAGATGTTATTTTTAAGTGTCAAGTTACTACAAAAACTAAGGTCACTATAAAAAGTTAGGATTTTGTATAGCTAACCAATGATGAGTTTTTAAAATATTGATCTTGATCATAGTTGTTCATCAATTGAATCTGCTGGTCTAAATAACTCTGACTCTAGAATATTAATCAGACTATAATGTGTTTTTAGTTCATAAGAATTATAATTTATGAGCATATAAGCTTTTAATATTGTGTTTCTACTGATATATTTCAAAAAAAGCAAATTATTGTGATCTTCATCATGTTGCTATTACTTTACACAATACATTATTTTTATCAAAATAATAATAAACCATTACTTTTACGTAATTCCATATTTCTCATGTTTATAATATAATTTGTAAATCATTATATAATGATAAATCTTAATTGTATATTCTTTTTGTATGTCCATTTAGTGATGCAAAGAAGAATCTCATTAAAGCATTGCATTTATTTCAACTATTGGTTTTTTTTTTTTGGATTCTGTCAAGCGACGGGTGCAAATATTTTCTTTCGAAAATTGGTTCTAGAGGCAATAAATGTTTTTGCGCAAAACATTTACATTTAAACAAATATCAACAAAATTCGTGCTGGCAGAAACAAAATCAATAAAAATTAATTAAAACTGAAAAGTTGTACATAAACACATGATTGATTGTGCATTATTTATCGTGCAACACTTCTTTATACACGACATTTGATGTATAGATTTTACTGTTTTTGAATTATTCGTCAGGCTTCAGTAATATTTTTATATTGGCATGTGATATCCCTCTGGATAAGGCCACTTAAAGCTAGGAGAATAAAACTTGTATAAAATTTTGGTTTGGGTGTATAGTCCGACAATACAACGGGCAAATAAGTAAAACTCTTGGCTACACAATGAGTTGAGGTATTTTCCGGCAATTGGGGACCGTTTATGAGGTTCAAACAGTATTTTTGAACCTTTAACTTTTATTACTAGGGTTGAAAATTGGTATTTGGAAACCTATCAAACTTTATATAAACAACTTGAAGAAATCATTGATGAAAACAATATTTTCTAATATATGAAAATTGGTTTTTTATAACCTTCAGAATAAAAAATTACACAATGCTTTGAATATTTAGGAGAACAGAAAAAATATGTAATTATTTAGGTTTGAAACATAATTTAATGGCTACATTCATTAATCAATCATGTATTTTTTTTATAATCATAAAAATTCACATTATTTCATTTTATTGTAATCAAATTAAATAACATTGGTAGTAAAATAGCATTCAAGATGATAAATACATTTCATATAATATTTATCTTTTCCTTACTTTGACAAATTTGATTTGTAGACTTGATGAAAATTAGAAAAAATATATATATGATTACCATATTGTAAATTATTCTTTTAGTTGGAGAAAGATATTAAAAGGGTTGATATATGTTGTTCTATATTTCATATTAGCTCCTTAAAGTACTTTGATGTTTATATGTTGTAATGTCTTTAATAAGCTCTACTTTGCTCTAAATGATTTTATAATTTAAAGATGTTTATCTGAAGCTACACATTAAAATGCAAAAACATGCTAATAGAAAACAAAGGGGGTTGAAACTTCGGTGATTATTGTTTGTCTTGTAACTTTCGTGATTATAGTTGTTTGTATATTCATTAGTTATTACTCCACTTTTAGCACTACGATGTAAAAAAGATACATTTTTTGTTGTCTTTACTCAAGAACATACTTTGTATGAATGAGTGCTAAAAAAGTTCAATTAGACAACCGATTCTTATTAAAAACCATATTTATATAAATTAGTGTTTCGTATACTTTTCTATTACATAGTCAAATAATACGTAATCTTGATTTTTGTTACAGTTCTTGGAATGTTTTCCAATAAATAAAGTTTATTATGTGAGATTTAAGCATGATACCATAAAAGCTTTGAATTTAAGAAACAATCTTGATTTTCACACAAACATCACCACTTTGTAAAGAATATAAAATTAACATTCATAAAAGTAAGAAAATTTAAAAATCATCGAAATCATGTAAACATAGATTGTTGATATACTTTTTCTTGTAACTTTTAATGCTCTATGGAAAATCTTTGTCTTTTGATCTTCTCGTCGTTTCTTCACCACTCTATGTATCATTATCTCCTCACTTTCTACTTTTTGCTCTTTGTTTGGAGCATCAATATCTGTGTAATCTTCATGTTATTATCATCAATAAAAAATTTTAATTAACATTATCAACAAAAAATTATTAACCTTGAATAAAAATTTGGGGACAAAACGGGATTTAAACTGATTTTAACCGATATTGACAACATAACTCGATTTCACCTAGAATATAAATATACTTACATTTATTCCTATAATAGCAATATACTTATATATACCATTTTACTAGTCAAAATTGTTGAACTTGAAGACCATTGAGCATCTTCCATCATAGAAACTACAGGTAGATCAACAATTCTATTCTGATTCAATTGGTTTCTCTTTAATGGTCTCCATTTGAGCCTCTGGTTGCATAAATTTCTCTAATAACAAACAATATCTAAATAAATTAACCCGATAGACGTAAACATATTTATTTTGATAAGCATTAGTGCAAATATTTTACACAAAAAGTTTGACAAAATTATTCATATTACCTATACAAAAAAGCTATGAAAAGAATGTTTAACACATAATAGCTTTAATATTAACATAAACTTGGGACATATAAAACTTCTTAAATCAATAATCTAATTGTCGGTGCGAAAAGATGATAAAAATCAATCTTCATTGAAAAGCTTAGTATTCAGTTAATCTACACGAAAGTTTGATGTCTCTTCAGTTAACCTACTGGACAACCTTGAACCTATCTCAAAAGCCTAACCTGTTATGAGCGAATTTAACCTCTTTCTCTAAGGCGCACCCAACTCAATAGCCCTATACATAAGCTCCCTGGAATACTCCAATAGTCCAAGGTCTTTTAGTATATCAGCCACAAGTAGATTGCTTTTTTTGTAATCCCCAAGAACAATCGTCAACAACTTAAGGCTATGAAAGTTCAATTTAGAACAATAGTTGTTCCTATTAATTTTGGTGCAGCTGCTGATCAAAATTCAATATCTTTACAAAGTTTGGTTCTTCGTTGTCTTGAAGACAACATATTAGGTGTGTGCTTCTATTGTCTCTGAGATACACATATTTTTTACGTGGTTTTTGATTATGTATAAATGAATAGAAAAAAACCAAGAGCTCAGTTTATTTTTTTTTTTTAAATATGAGTACTTACATTTTTAGATGCAGTAAAATCATTTTTGTAAGCAGAGAAGCACATGTGCCAACCAATAGACCTGCAATATCGAAACACACACACACACACATAATTAGAGAGACAACACACATGCACACATTGGTCTAGAAACATATTTATACCAGATGAAACTTTTAACAAACAAAACAAAGAGATGGAGTTAGAGAAGACATGACGCTTTAGGGTTTTATTTTGGATCGTGAGAGCTAGAAATGGGTTACCTATTCATTGCCCAAAGATCGATAGCAAGTGGTGTTGGTGGTACGCGACAAAGATGGCAGAGCAGGGGAAATAAGTACATCTAGAAGCGATGGATGTGAGACTTGATGGTAGTGGTTGACAGTATAAGACTCGAATTCAATCCAAAAACCTACAAAATCCAAGAAGATACACACATACACACACAATGTTAGAGAGATTTTCTAAAGAGAAATACATTAGTGGTGCGATTGTCTTGTGGTTCCAGATCAATTCTCAAAACTCTATCATAAAAAAATCTAGATGAGAGAGTGGGTTCCTAGAAGAAATGGGGACGTTGGAAGTTTCTGATGGTAGTGGTCGTTGATTATTATGGTGGTGATGACGACGACTACCGGTGAAGATGGGTTTCATGTATGGAGGCAAACGACAATATGGGTATGATCTAGGGTTTTTGCAAGAAGGGGGCGATGATAATGTTTTTTTATTATCGATTTTTCGGGCACCAAACGTTGTTTTTTTTTTCGCTTCGTTTTTTACACCTCTTTTATACATTATCATTTATATTTTCACCAACTTATAACTATTAATATCATTCATAAAGTCATGTGCACCTTCGGGATCAAATATTCATTTCACAATTTAACACTATAATGCTGATGATCTACATTCACATATAAATATTCACAAACATGTATAGATACACACATACACGTACACATATGCCACAACTCATTCATGTGTGCAAATATATAGATATACAAAAATAAACACATCACAAGTTGGTGAAAAGTATAATCCTTACATTGTTAAACCGTGAAAAGAATACTTGATCCCGAAGGTACACACGACTTTATGAATGATATTAATAGCTATAAGTTGGTGAAAATATAGATAATCATGTATAATAGAGGTGTAAAAAAACAAAACGGAAAAAACGACGTTTGGTGTCTGTAAAATCGAAAATCGAAATATCTGTAGCTAATCCTTAGATAATTAGCTACAGAATTCTAATGGAAAACATATTTCGTAGCTAATCTGTAGGTAATTAGCTACGTCTTAGCTACGGAATATGCTTTCCGTAAAAATTCCGTAGCTAATCCGTCTAATTAGCTACAAATTTTTATTATTTCGATTTTTCGGGCACCAAACGATGTTTTTTTCGCTTCATATTTTTCACACCTATTTTATACATAATTATCTATATTTTCACCAACATATAGCTGGTAATATCATTCATAAAGTCGTATGCACCTACGTGATCTATTACTCGTTTAACGGTTTAACACTATAATACTTATTAATACATTCAAATACAAATACTTAGAAATATGTATACACATACACATATACCACAACTCATTCATATACATAAATATACATATACAAACATAAACACATCAAAAGATGGTCAAAAGTATAGGTATTACAATGTTAAACCGTGAAACGGGTTCTTGATTCTGAAGATGCACACGACTTTATAAATGATATTAATAACTATAATCATGTATAAAAGAGGTGTGAAAAAAGCAAAGCGAAAAGAACGTCATTTAGTGCCCAAAAAATTGAAAATAATAAAAATTTGTAGCTAATCTGTAGCTAATTAGCTACAGATTAGCTACGAATTAGCTACGGCTATTTCTTATTTTCGATTTTCTAGGCACAAAACGTCGTTTTTTCCACTTCGTTTTTTTTCACATCTCTATTATATATGATTATCTATATTTTCACCAATTTATATATATTAATGTCATTTATAAAGTCGTGTGCACATACGGAATCCATTACCCGTTTAATGGTTTAACACTATAATGCTTATGATCTACATTCACATAAAAATACTCACAAACATGTATACATACAAATATACATGTACACATATATCACAATCCATTCATGTATGTAAATATACATATACAAAAATAAACACATCGCAAGTTGGTGAAAAGTATAGTGATTACAATGTTAAACTGTGAAACGAATACTTGATCCTGAAGATGCACACGACTTTATGAAGGATATTAATAGCTATAAGTTGGTGAAAAAATATATAATCATGTGTAATAGATTTTTGAAGAAAACGAAGCAAGAAAAAACGACATTTGGGGTCTGAAAAAGCGAAAATAAGAAAAATCCGTAGCTAATTAGCTACATATTTTTCTTAATTTTGATTTTTCGGGCATTAAACATCATATTTTTCTCTTCAGTTTTTCACACCTCTATTATAAATACTGAATAACTATGGACTAGCATCCGTAGTTATTCTGTAGCTATTCCGTTACTAAATTAAGGCGTCTCATTCTATAGCTGATCCGTAGCCATTTCGTAGCTAATTAGCTACGAAAATTTTTTGTAGCTATTTTCTGTAGGAAAACACCCTTTTTTCTAGTAGTGAATCCTAAAAATAGCACGTTGTGAAAATAATGGCATACAGGAGAATAGATTCGGTACTTCACAATAGTTATAAGTAAACAAGTTTCAGATACTTGAATAACATTGAAACATTCTTTCATTCAAATATGGATAAAATACCCAAAGTGTAAATATAAGAATCTGAAAGCAACATAGAGTGTAAACACCATCCATGGATCTTTACAAACCAACAAGGACACATTGGGTAACTCACAATCCTTTATCCACAAATTACAAACGAAAAGGAGATGAACAAACAAAAAAAAACAAATTTTTAGAAAACTCAAAAACTTAATTTTAACAAGTATGGTTTGTAAAACGTTTAGGCACTTGTGGGCAAATGGTCATGGGTTTGGTTCATGAAAAGGAAGTCATAAGCAAACCCAGCAATAGCACCACCAATCAAAGGTGCAGTCCAAAACACCAAGTGGTTGGGCAAGGTAATGTTCCAGCTCACCAAAACCCGGCCAATTGACAAAGCCGGGTTCATAGATGCTCCAGTAAACGCCCCGCCCGCCAAGATATTCGCTCCAACAATAAACCCAATGGCAATTGGTGCGGTTGTTCCCAAATTACCCCTCTTGGGATCTATTGCGGTTGCGTAAACTGTGTAAACAAGCCCGAATGTCATCACGATCTCAAATACGAAAGCGTTCCAGAACCCGACTCCTTCATCAAACGTAAACTCTTCTACAGACTGCAAAAGAATGATATTTACCGTTTCAACTCCATAAAAAACTTGTAATTTGAATTAATATACTTTTAAAGTGGCATTTTAAGGTAAGTATTTATTTTAATATTTTGAGTAGGAGGTTATCTTAAAGTTGAAAAATATACATTTCAAACGTTAGCGATGGTGGTATGCTAGCTAGATGGCCTATTGTCATTGTTTTTATCTACTTGTTAATTTTAAAAAGAGTTGTTATATTACATATTATAAGGATATATTATAGAGATTGTATAAAAAAAGTTAAAGAGATTGTATAACCATGAGGAATTCATTATCATGCAAACGTATAGCTATATTATAATATATTGAAAGAAAAAAAAAAATCAATTAGATTCTCACCATGCCATTGGTGACAAACTCGAGTAGCAAGCAAGCGACAATGGACCCCAGCACCTGACCAAGTATGTAAACAAGACCACGGAGGAAAGTGATATTACCACCAACAAAGGCACCGAGGGTGACGGCGGGGTTCACATGTCCACCGGAGATATTGGCACTGATGGAGACAGCCACGAACAGGGCAAAAGCATGGGCAATAGCTGCTACCACAAGACCAGTAGGGGTGGCAGGACCATCGTTGGTTAGCTTGCTTAAAGCTAAGCCGGAACCTGTGCCTGCAAAGACGAAGATGAAGGTGGAGATGAACTCCGCCACCCCGGCCTTTATGGTATCCGGGTGCTTAAACTCATCATATCGGCCAAAAGCGATTGAACGGATTGGCATAGTTGAGTTTTGATTGATAAGATGGCGGAGGTAGGCGGAGAAGGGGAGAGGGAGGTGTAAGTTGGTATGCATATATCGCAAGCAAATGAGGTGCTTATATACTGGTTTGTTTTAGTGTTTTACCTGTTACTACCGGTTAACCACCGGTCACAAAGGTTAACCATCGGTCACAAAGGTTTCCTGGTTCTTTTGTTATTAAAAATTTTGTGAGATTTGCTAAAGTTTATTAAACACACTAACTTTTGGGCGTTGGTTTTGTTTTGACCACTGTTTTATTTAATCATTAAAACAAAGATTAAATGCTTAGTCGTAATAATGTTATTAACGTTAGACCTAATTACATTTGTTTTTGCCAATATTTAATCAACACAATCCCCCCCCCCAAAAAAAAAAAAAAAAAAAAAAAAAAAAACTTATGGAACAACTTACTTTTGTTGAAGAACTCGATTGAAGGCAGGAGAGGTTATAACTCGACTTTATGTGATGTAAGTACTCCAAATTTTAATAGTGCATGTATCTTCGAATATGCTATGGGAGGAATAAGATATGCATATATGACATAAGGAGTATGACATAAGGAGGAGACAAGTTGAAAAAAGAAGGGTGGCAAGTTGAGTAAAATAGATATATTCCTGGTTTTGCTTTTCTTTCGTGAACAGTTGGCGCAACGCAGCTGCTCTTCCAAGAGAGTTCCCGCTGTTAAATATTGTATAGTTATAGTTATCTAGTATTTTTTGGATCTCCTTGCATAGTGGAGGGCCCTTTGTTTACTTTAGTGTGTATGTATATATATATATACATACATATATATATATATATATATATATATATATATATATATATATATATATATATATATATATATATATATTCATTTGAAATCACTTATATTTTGTTAGACATATAGATTAAATCTTAGCATTTGATCAAATTTGATATTTTGGCTCATAAAAAATAGATTAATACTAATTAATCTAACTGATTAGTTAATTATGAGTAGATTAGTCATTAGGTTAAATTTAAGATGATCGGATCTTATATAATGTTAGCGTCATCTTCACGTCACCAAGAAATCATCTCATTTGTTTCGATTCATCTACCAATTTATTCGATGGATCAACGTTCATTGTCCTTCAATTCACTTCGATCGATCTTCTATCTCCAATCTTATATTTTTTCAACCGATAATCGATTTGAGTTGGGCATTGATCAAACGATGCTAAATCATAGCTTTTAAATTTGCGATTGTTTTGTTTTTCGAGTTCATGTTCTTCATTTTTCTACATCTGAAATTGATGATCCAAGTTATGATTTTTATGTTCATCTATCAACATTAGCAATTCATTAGAAGATTTGATCGATTTTAACTCTGTTATCATCGATTTTGGTATAGGTTCATGTGTTCAAAGATTTCTGTTAATCTTCATCTTCAACAATTGTTTATGATCTTTCAAGCAGTGATTTTTACTGAACAACATGAATTCATCAATTTATCAAGGTATGATTTTTATCGCTTTCATTGTTACTTGCATATAACATATTCATTTTTTAGCCTAGTTGATGAATTGAATCATTAATTTTAATCGTGATCAACAATTGATTGTCATTTGAGATCGTTTTCAGTAGCATCAGGTTTGACTTTTTTTTTCTCTGGTCATCGATTACAAGCTTTGATTTATTTCATCATCTTTTTGTTGCAATCATTCAACAGAATTTGAATACATTATTCTCCACAACCGAGGAAATAATACTTGAAGAGAATCAAGTGGAAATAACGAATCTTTGAGTCATTTTGCATTATTTCTGTCAAATTAACTAGGTATGTACAAACTGATTATTTATTTTGAGCAAATTTTCTTAAACTATACATATATTCCACCTGTTTGATAAAAGTCCTAAAAGAATAAAGAGTCCGATATATCACCCCCTCATTTCTACAAATAAAGTCTTCTTTAAGAATATGAATATACTTCAATATGAGTTGCAATTAGTGTAGCATAATTCAATGTTGATTACTCCTATTAAATTTACCTAGTTTTGTTAATACATATATGAGGATATGTCTTTTAGCACAATTTTGTTTTAATATGCTCCTATTAGCCTATAGAAAACGGGTTATACTAAAGAAAAGATTGATGCTCTTAAATCAATCACCAGGAGTTGCCCCCTTGATCAGATGATATTTTAAATCGTAAACATCAAACCATACATAGATCTTCCTCTTCTTCACCTGATGAAATCGCAACTAGAAGTATGATATTCCACAATTTCAAACATTAGGTTGTACTCTCATATCAATGATTTTCAATAATTCCTCATGATCAACAATCAATCATGAACCGAGATAAAACTTTCAACTATTTGAAGCTTCGATTTTTTTCTATCAAATCATCGATTTTTGCAAATCATCATTACCTCGTATCTATTATCAGTTGGAATATTTGATTTCAATAATGGATTATCAATTTCAAGGTTAGATATTTCTTCTACACATTCAAGCACATAATACATAAATGAAAGGAAACAACAATAACGAATCTTAGAGTCTTTATGAGCTCTTTCTATAAAATTAATGTGGTATGTACAAAAAGTCAATGTTTTTGAGCAAATTCTCTTAAACTATACATGCATTTTACCTGTTTGATGTAAGTCCTAAATAGATAAAGAGTCTGAAGATATAAGAGTTTTCTAGGTATTTAAGTCAGGGTTCATGTTGAGGATAAAATAAGAGTATGAAATAAGAGTCCTTTCAAGTACTTAAGTTAGAGTTTATGTTCATATGATATGATTGTGATGTTCTAAATTAGGACTTGCTTCAATGTACTTAGTCAATTATTTTAAATAAATTGTTGTTAGTAATAGCATATTGCATTTAACTGACATTTGATATTCCAGTATTTCTGGTTTTTACATAGTTTAGTATTAGATGTAACATTTAATTAATATTAGAATGTTATGTGTGGTTAATGATTTTAGTTACTTAATAGATTACATTTTTTATAATAGTAATAAAATATTATGTTGGAGTGAATTGTGTTTTTCTAAATGTTAGTATGTTTAGTACTCTAGTTATTATGTTTTGAAAATTTTATTCCATCTGAAAAGGCATGCTAATGTGAGAATGTTATATAAGGAATTTTATGTGTATTATCCTATAATAACTAAATTTCACTTTCTAAAATCGTGATTCCTTTCAAATCTAAAAAAAATGTAGATTTTTGATAATCATTGAAAGTGGAATACGAAAACCGAATAGCTACAAATCCCAATATCAAAATATGAATTTCTTTTCTTTAGTAAGTTTCTAATGTCCATATCTAATTTTTAATATCTTTCACATGGTTAAACTACATCAATTTAAATGGCATCTGGAAACCATCATTGTTTGGTTTAACATTCATTTTTGTAAATTTTATTTGTTTGATACGCTAATTACTTTTAGATGTTATTTTTAAGTGTCAAGTTACTGCAAAAACTAAGGTCACTATAAAGAGTTAGGATTTTGTATGGCTAACCAATGATGAGTTTTTAAAATACTGATCTTGATCATAGTTGTTCATCAGTTGAATCCGCTTGTCTAAATAACTCTGACTTTAGAATATTAATCAGACTATAATGTGTTTTTAGTTCATAAGAATTATAATTTATGAGCATATAAGCTTTTAATATTGTGTTTCTGATATATTTCAAAAAAAAAAAACAAATTATTGTGATCTTCATCATGTTGTTATTACTTTACACAATACATTATTTTTATCAAAATAATTATAAAACATTACTTTTACGTAATTCTATATTTCTCATGTTTATAATATAATTTGTAAATCATTATATAATGATAAATATTAATTGCATATTCTTTTTGTAGGTCCATTTAGTGATGCTAAGAAGAATCTCATTAAAGCATTGCATTTATTTCAACTATTGGTTTTTTAGTTTGGATTCTAAATATACTACACGTTGATATATATATATATATATATATATATATATATATATATATATATATATATATATATATATATATATATATATATATATAGGAGTAGGATCAAATGAGAACACCAAAAAGGTTGAGAACGCGAGAACAATTATCAACCAATCATTTTATTAGGGTATTTAAGTAAATTTGTATTTAATCTATTTTTTAATTAATATAATATAATTAATAATCAATATATTATCCATTAATATTTTCCTATAATTAAGGGATATTCCATAGTTATCGTTCAATGAGATATTGAATTGAAGATACGATGTCCAGGGACCATTCGTGTATAGCAATCGAGTATAGCAATCGGATTTTCAGTCGAATGTTGTATATTGTTAATCATTTACGTTTGAAGATAACAACGCAGTATACCATTCGTGATTCAAATCAATATCGATGTCGTACTGTTTTGATTACAGTAGCGATGATACAGAAGATGATGATCAATATGACGAAGAAGACGTCAACTGTAATGAATATGACGACGACGATTTCTATAAGTCTGATGATCAATTCGACGGAAGAAATCAGATCTCTGATTATGCTGGTGAAGGTAACTAATGAAAACAATGTCAATATCTTGTAATTACATATCGTGTTTTTCAATAGTTATTGAGTTTTTGTATATGTTGAATAAGACCGAGTACATATTTGTATATGATTAGTCATATACGTTGCATGTATTAATTACGTAATGATGGTTTATATCACATATCGTTGTACAGGAGTCCCTCGTTGGTGTTTTTTTCTTAAGTTTAATACAATATTGATTAAGTTCGATAATCATTGGTGATTACGCGTTAATACGACTCAAACATGTAAACAATTCAACTTTGGTTACTGTTTCACATACGTTTATTATGATTATAAAGTTCTTTAGTTTATGTATACGTAATTCATAGAATTTTATATTAGGTTTTGCATGTCGCATTATTGTTTTTTGTTGTCTTAAAAAACAGGTACAAATCGAACTGATTCTGAAGAGGAATCATTCAATAGTAATGTTGTTGACTCGCCTGGTGGGAAAACCAAGTTGTGGAAACCTATTGTTCCTAAAGATTTTATGCCAGATGTAGATGCTATATATCAATCATTAGAGGAGGCGGCTGAAATGTATAAATTATATGCAGATAAAGCAGGTTTTGGTGTCAGGTTAAATACAGTAACGAGGTTTGGTGACAAAACCATTAAAAAAAGGTATGTAGTTTGCAACAAAATGGGTAAAATACCTAACAGATCAACTGACACTTTGGATCCTGAGGGGAGTGGAAGGAATAAACGAAACTCAAACTTCAAAATTACGGACTGCAAGGCATTGATAAAGTTTGAAAGGTTACATATGCAAACTAATGCTTGTAAAATATATGAGTTTGAAGAGAATCACAACCACCCCCTAGAGACTAAAGAAGAAAGATGGTATTCCAAACGTGCACGACGACTTAGTTACAAAGACAAGGAGTTTATAGTGCGTTCTTCAACATCTAACATTGGTGCAACAAAGGCACACAAGTTACAAGCTAGTTTGCAAGGAGGTTATGAAAACATTGGCCCTGAATCAATTGATTATAAAAATTTCAGAAGGAAGGTGGGAAACATTATTGGTGACAAGGATGCACAGCTGGTTGTTGACAAAATGAACATGAGGAAAGATGAGTTTCATAATTACACATTTGAGTATAAATGTGTTGATAGTGTGTTAAACGCAATGTTTTGGGCAGATGAAACCGATAAGTTATATTACAAGGAGTTTGGAGATGTGATATCATTTGATGCTACATTCCGAACAAATAAGTATGCTCTTATACTCATTACACACTTTTTTTTAAGTATGAATATTGATGTTTTTTTTACTTCGTAATCAATATTGAATTTGTTTTTAATTACCTTTTTGATACAGGTATGGAATGATTTTTGTGCCGTTTACAGCCATTGATAACCACAAACGTTCAATAAACATTGGGGCAGGTTTGTTAAGCAACTAGTCAATAGAATCTTATCGTTGGTTGCTTGAAGATTTTTTGAAAGCACATGTGAAACACCCTCAATTAGTGTTAACAGACCAAGATCCAGCAATTCTACAGGCCGTTGAAGCAATATTTCCTAATTCTAATCATCGTTTATGTATGTGGCACATTATGAAAAAACTACAAGCCAAGGTGTGTATATTTTGGCCTAAGTTAGCACGCAACAGTTTTATTCAACAATGATTTACACAGTTTTACATATTTCTAATAATGATTAGCATACATATTGTTTATTCATAGTTAATCTAATAAATTTCTATTTTTTTTAGGTTTCAGCCGATTTTTTGAAAAACACTGATTTTCGCAAGCGTTTTACAAAGCTTGTATTGAATGTCTATATCGAGCCTGAAGTGTTTGAATCAAGGTGGAAACTGCTTATGAGAAAATTCAAACTACTGGACAAAAGATGGTTCAAAGACATGTACAGGGATAGAAAACTTTGGATTCCAGCCTATTTTAAAGACATGTCACTACACGGTCTGATGAAAACTACTTCAAGGTCTGAAAGCGTGAACTCATTTTTTAATAAATACTCTAACTGTGGTAATTTGCTTATCTATTTCATGATGAACTACGACACCGCAATTGGAAAGCAACGAAATGCTCAACAGAAACTAGAACATGATACAAAAATGCAAAGCATGAAATGACGCTTCCAAGTGGCTTACTAGAACATGCAGCTGCGGTTTACACAAAAAAGATTTTCTATGAGGTCAAAAAGGAAATATTTAAAGCAGCCTAGTACTGTTCTATCGACAGTGTTGAAAAGATTGATGGGTGGCAAGTTGTTATGATTACACAAACGGATAAGAGCAAACAGTTGAAGATAAAATGCAAGGTTATATTCATCGTTTAAATGCTTTTCATTAGTCATCATACAAGTATAATATCTAATTATTTTTAAATTACATATATTTTTTTCATTATTATGTAATAACCACCAACTAATATGTTACTTCAATCAGTTACTAACATACATTATTTTTATTATACAATGTAGGTTGAACTAAAGTTGCCTGAAAAAGAAGTTAAATGTTCATGCAATCACTTCATACGTACTGGCATTTTGTGTCGTCATATTTTTGCTGTACTGAAAAACAACCATATTGAAGAGATTCCAGAGCAGTATATTCTAAGAAGATGGAGTAGGGATGCAATTTCCAGCCATTTGTTTGCCATGAAACATGTTGCCATGGAAATAGAAGATGACACCTTTAAACTTTTAACAGAGGCATACAACAATATTGAATACTGCTTGGATCATTTTAAAAGAAGCAAAGAGAAACTGTTGGAGTTTGTTAAAAAAACACGTACGTTGAAGCGGGCAGCAATTGAGTTTGCCAGTTCCAACCAAACATCATCTGATAACGATGAAGAAGAAATTATTCGGATGCCTGGAATACGCAGCATTCCTGATGAAATAAATATCCATCCACCTGCATCTATACGTACCAAAGGTAGTGGAACTAAGAAAAGAATGGTTAGTGCTATTGAGAAAGCCGTTGCAGCTGCGAAGAAAAAAACCAGAATGTGCACAGGTTGCAATCAATATGTTAACCATAATTGGAGGACTTGCAAAGTAAGACTTGCACGAGAGTCAAAAGCAGCTTAAAATTGCCCAGTCATTTTCCCATTAGATTTTACTTTTCTATTACACTTATGAATACGAATATGTTTCTATGGTTTAGTAGGTTATGTTATCTTAAACCACTTTCATTACTTTTGAAGTTTTTATTTTATTCATAGATGAATAATAGCAATGCCAAATTTGGTAATGCTAACAGATTAATGACAATATCTGGTATTTAAACCTCTTTTATTATATTAAAACAGTTCGCACTTACAATAGATATACTTGCGCTTTTTTCAAATTATAAAACCATCAATCATTATATACTATAGTCATATACAATCCAAGCAATATTCATAGTTTATTGTATGCTGTTAGTAGTATATCTTAATACCAAATGTTTGTACGATTAACTTTTAAAATAGCTATACATCATATATTGATTTACGTTTGCATTTGGGTAAATTTTAGTCATAAGTTTAACCATGGTTGACTTTTTAACCCTTAAGTGTAGTCAATAATGAATAACATCATAAATATGTTAATTATTTTCAACATATTGATTATATGAACATTGTTAAATACTATTCAGTTTAAGATAAAACAATTTGCATTTAAATTAAAATATGTTAGGAATACTTCAAGTAAGTGTTTATGTTATTATTCAATATTTAAATAACAACATACTTTAAGATATAAACCCACCAACAATCATTATATAATATAGATATGTTCACTTTAACTATTAAAAATTTTGATTGTATGTTCATAGTAAAATAGCATATTAACAAATGTTTGTTAGTTATATTCATTACTGAACATACATTAAAACTATACCATCAATGTTAATCATCATTTTCTAAGATAACTTAATTATTCAAATGTTAATGTAAAAATATAAATACTAAAATATCACTAGTCCATTACTAAAATTATCAAACCAAAGGTAAGTATGTAGGTTGAACTAAAGTATAATATGTTAGGAATACTTCAAGTAAGTGTTTATGCTATTATTCAATATTTAAATAACAACCTACTTTAAGATATAAACCCACCAACAATCATTATATAATATAGATATGTTCACTTTAACTATTAAAAACTCTGATTGTATGTTCATAGTAAAATAGCATATTGACAAATGTTTGTTAGTTAGAATCATTACTGAATATACATTAAAACTATACCATCAATGTTAATCATCATTTTCTAAGATAACTTAATTATTCAAATGTTAATGTAAAAATATAAATACTAAAATATCACTAGTCCATTACTAAGATTAGCAAACCAAAAGTAAGTATTGTACGTACAGCAACCCAAGTTAACATCCTTAGCATACAAAAGCATTATTTTTAATCCATCCAAAAGAAACCATTAAAGTCATAACTAAAATTACTTTCTTAAAACAATTAACTTAAAACATCCAATCTCCTGTGAATTTCTTCCTTTGCAATGGCCAACATTTGAGAACGTTGTTTTGAAGGAATCTTGTGGAATTCATCAACCTTTTGCAGCACATAATCCTTTTGCACATTATATTCATGAGTGAGTATTTTGTATAAATACTTTGTCCTCAGTTTAACAAGTTGATCATCTTGTGCAGAAGACTCGTTCTTGAATCCAGCTTTAAACTCATTCATACTTCCCCCCATATATGTTTCCATGTGACGCATCGTAAACACACCACAATCAATGCTGTTGTTTATTGTTCTCCAAGGCATTTCCAGTCTATGTGGCATCACATGTGAAAACATCTCAACTTTTGGATGATTCTGAGATTTTAAGTAATCAACTATGTACTCTTTCTGAAAATGTAAAAAAAAACATTGTTAACACATATTAAATTTTATTAAGTATGTAAAGTAATTTTTATTAATCACTTACAATGATTTGGGGCAACTGACCATATCTCTCACCATCAGGATCATCAACTTTGCTGTTGTCAACGATTACAAACTCTGGTTGTTGTAGATTGATCACAAAAAGGAAAATGTGGAAGGAACGGATGATTGGTAGGAAAAGCTGCAACGTTTATTAATTACAATTGTATTCACTTTATTTTATATTCATATTTGATCAACGATAAATACACATGTAAGTAAACTGTGGAGATATATATCTTACCAGTCCAACAAAACGTAGGCTTGCATCCATATCTTCAATAGAAAGCACCAAATTCTCAATGAATTTATCTTTACGTTGACTTTTTGTTAAACCACTTTCTAGATACGAATTCTGTGATCGATTTTTAAAAACTCGTTAACTTCTTTATATGTTTGTATTTAAAAAATAATACAATCAACATCGAACAATATTAACTTATACCATCACATCTGTCTTGCAATAAACTCTCAGGGGCGATTCAGGTGCACGCTTACTTTCATCAAGATTCAACACTTGACTCCAACAATCAATGACATGGCCAAATAGTTCACATGTTGGAAAAAAACTTTCCATATGAAACCTCTGTGTAGAAAACCCATCCAGAGTGTGGAAAACTATATCACTGCAATAAACGTGAACAATTAATACTATTTTTAATGAGCAAACAATAAAAGTAAGTAATTTTAAAAATATTTTAAATGCAACTTACTTTGGATCTCCCTGGAGAGAGAATATCCATTCTGCTACATGTTTTTCCTGCCGTGGAACTCCTTTGATGATATCAACAGCCCGTATAACGTAAGGAGATTTCAGATATTCGGATTTCATGCGAGGCCTGTACCCTCTTCTACTAACCCAATGTTCATCTTTGTTGAATGGTACTACAGACAAAGGAATTGGCATTTCCATTTTAGATGGTGGTGTATTCTTAAAAGATTTTGTTCCAGATCTATTCGCGAAATCTGCATATTCCTGTGACATTTGAATACTACATTTTGCTAACGCGGAGTTGTCAAACTGTTTGTTAGTTGTAGCTAGAATCAGCGTACGTTCAATTTCAGCCTCGTTATCATACCACCATTGAGATTGTTCTGGTTCCTCTAATGCAGAAACTTCAGTAAACAAATCATTTACTTTGTTTTTCCATTCTTTGACCAACTGATTATCAGGATATTTCTTGACAGCATCATTTATTTTTTCTTCCAACACTTTCTTTTGCTGCAATATCATGTCGTACATCTCCTTTATTGTTGAAACAGTTGTCTAAATAGGTCACCACAATAGAATTATGTTACAAACCAAATAAAAATATTAATATGTCAGTTAGTATTAATTAATACTGTAGAAACTCATTATTCAAATGTGAATAGGTAGTTAACTACCTCAACAGTTTCCCCACTTCCACTAAAAATATCATCTCCATGATTTCCATACGAAAAGCAACACAATATTAGTTGTTGTACTAATAACTTATTATTTAGTTATGATTATATTATAATACTACCTTACACCTTACATCTCCTGCATCATTTCCCTATCAATAATTTATGAATGTAATTAATTTATACTATACCAAATAAACAAATAATAAATTTCATATGCATTCTTCAATACAATAAAATATTACCTGAACTTTTTCTTACCCTACATTACTAGTTCCCGATGCTTCATTGATGAATTGAAATGGATCTTGCAATTCACCCATACCCAGACCAATTGTCCTACACTCTACTCTTTCTCGCTCACGTAGTTTATCAACACTCCAACAACATATTGCTGGTCTGCATCGTACAATCTTCACTGAATCGCATCGAACACTTTCTACGTATAGCAACTACAACAAAGACAAATAAAAAATGTTTTACTTAAATACACTTTAATGAATCTGCACACATAAGGCTACAAATATTGAATGACAGTTTAATTTAAAACAAATTTTACCAGCAGTAATATAATTGGCCCAACATAGAATCCTTTTTTGCTGTTTGGATTCCACGCACTTTTTGTCTCCTTAAGGCAATCAAAAACATATCCACACCAATCAATGTCACTTAGATCCAGATCTTTAGTCACTTTTGATAACATCGACAGGTCACACGTGCCCATGCTCATCGACTGACCTAGTGTATTACACAACAGGACAAAGATGTTTACTTTAAACATTAAATCCGCACGTGTTGACTGCATAATAACTTGTTGAACTGCCCTTGGTCTAATATTATCTTCATCTTCGAATTGTTTTCTCCAAACAATTATCGTGTCATCTGTGACTTCTCTATAAGGCATAGACTTTATTGTAACATGTCCCAGAGGCAGACCCAACATTTCGTGAATAACTTGCCGATTGATTGGTATCTCTCCATGATGAAGTTTGAGTACCATCCTATCTGCGTTAAAATTCCTTACAATATAATGCCCCATAATTGATGCACACTCATCCACTTTCATCTTCAACAAATTCCCCAAACCAATAGAAGAAATATAACCTTCCTGTTCCTTGCTAAGGTTATGCATACAACTGTACAAAACATTTGGAGATGTCCGTACTTGTATTCGCTTAGCTTCTTCTGCACCACTTGCTACAACTTTAGGATGTTTTCTTGGCTTCAACACATTTCCTTCTTTATTCCTTTGTCTTTTAAATTTCTTCACATTTTCTTTGTCATCATCTTTGAATGAAGTATGATGCCTTCTCTTTTTCCTTGTTACCACGGTTATGTCTGCCTCAAAATCAGAGTCTTCATCTTCGTCAAGGTTTTTGACAGTAACATTATCTTTTCCTGTTAAGTCAAATTTAACACAATAAATGATTATAAATAAATTACCATACCAATGCTATAGTAAATTTATTAAAGAAAATAACACTACCTGAAAATGAGTTTATAACAACAACTTCATCACCTTTTGTTTTACATCTATCAAAACGTCTTTTTGTTCTCAATTCATTTTCCCTATTTAATCCACTGTCTTCTGTCAAGTCATAACTTTCAATGAAACCTATCAATAATTAGACAACATAATCATTACTGAAGATACTTTAATATATAAGTTACATTTCATGAAATCATCCTTCATACCTTTTTTTTTCTGTATATTTTTTTTAGCTTTAGAGAACCTTGAATTTCCTCCATCAACCTTCTTCACATTGACTTTGGGTTTCCTGTTTTTTTCTATTAATAAATACAAAACAAACAAGTTATTAAAACTAACTACAACATCAAACCGTAAATAAATTTATTTCTAAACAAGTACATTACTTGAATCTGAGCTCAAAACTACAATTTTAAGATCCCTTCGCATTGAATGAGCTGGTGTGCGATTAACACGTTCCCCCACACCTGTCCAAAAAATAAGACTCATAATCACTATAGATTCAAATTGATATTTAAAATTTTAAATTTCATATAATCATCATCACCAATAGTTTGATTTTTAGTTTTCTTCTTAGGTGTTGAAAACTTCTTCTGTCCTTCTCTTCTAATCTGAGGTTGTACTAGTTCGTTTCCTTCATTGTCTGCATCTTCAATATCAATAAGCAATGGATTGGATTCTTCATTAGTGAATTTGCTGAATGTCGTTTTTAGTAATATCCTCTCGCTTTTCTTTCTACCTAATAATAGCATTAATATACCTTAATCATTTATAATTCAGAATTGAAACATTAACAACTCAAATAATCATCCATTATACATTCTACATTAAACACATACCCAAAAAACAGAGGAATGTTTACAATAATCATCAATAAACAACAAGTGTAGTTAACTTACTGACATAAAACAGTTGGGACTCATACATCATTAGTATTAACATACAAAACATAGTCAACAAAGTACATATTCACAAATGACTATGTCTTTAACAATATTCAAATCATACAACCAACAACAAGGAATAATAATAGAAAAAGTACTTATGTCTCAAAAACAATCCGTTTCTACAAGTAATCAGTAGTAATAAATGACATTTATACCCTTCATTATTCTTTTTCTAATAAAAACCATTCACAATCGAATACTAACATCAATGACTCGTCTTCTCCCCAAAATCAGAGTAATGTTTACAACGATCATCAACAAACATACAGTGCAATTAACTTACCCACATAAAACAGTTTGCACTCCTAAATCATTAATCTTTACATACAAAAACATGTACAGGATCAAAACCACATACATACTCAATAAAGTACCCATTCACAACTGAATATCACTTTAACTATATTCAAAACATACAACCAACAACAACGATTAATACTTGAAAAGTACTTCTGTCGCATAATCGGATTTTACAAGTAATCATTATTAATGAATGACATTCTAACAATTCGCTATTATTTGTCAACTAAAAAACATTCACAATCGAATACTAACATCAATTACTCTTCCTGTGCTACTTATGATGTAAAAAAAGCCCTAATTTTTGGGTTTACGTAACCTTATTTCAGTTCAAAGTAGTCGACTACGATTACACATGTATATTCATTTTATAACTATCAAACACAATCATAAACTGTTGATTTTTAAGCACATTCAAAATCACAATACCGTAAATTTGGAACTCATCTATAATTACCATTTTCATTTTAACAATCAAATACACCAACGTGTTATTTGTGAAACAAAACATTTAAAACAACATTCATCAGAGATGAAGAATACCTACAGTTCATAATCGACGATATAAAGAAAAAACGAAACACCCAACTTCTAAGGTTTTAAGAATCGTTAAATGTACACATTATAAAAACCTAAACACACTAATACACACGTTTTCCAGTCAATCGACATTCAATAAAGATTAGAAAACTTACTTCTTCCACTTCGATTGATCAACGACGACATTGCTCCACCTACGACGCTTCACAAAGTTCAGAATGCAAAATAACTCTTCCCGAATGCACAGTATCACTCTAATGTGGTATAATCGTTTATCTGTGACGCTATTTTTCTTTAAAGATACGATCGAATCATCCAAAACATTAGAAGGTAACTGTGATTACTAAAACATAGGAACGGTTTCTTTTAATTTTCAAACTTACCCGATATATTCAAATTTGATAGCATCATAAAATTACTTGAATACCCTTTTATATTTTTTTAATTAAAAAAACAATTAAATTCATTTATTAATTTCTTTATATTAATTAACAATGAGATCCTTAGATTATAAATATTTAATGTACCAGATTTGTTCTCGCGTTCTCAACCTTTTAGGCGTTCTCATTTGATCCTTTCCATATATATATATATATATATATATATATATATATATATATATATATATATATATATATATATATATATATATATATATATATATATATATATATATACACACACACACACTATCTGTTTGTCCACGTCAAGCGACGGGTGCAAATATTTTCCTTCGAAAATTGGTTCTAGAGGCAATAAATGTTTTTGCGCAAAACATTTATATTTAAACAAATATCAATAAAATTCGTGCTGGCATAAACAAAATCAATAAAAATTAAAAATGAAAATTTGTACATAAACACATGATTGATTGTGCATTATTTATCGTGCAACACTTCTTTATACACGACATTTGATGTATAGAGTTTACTGTTGTAGAATTATTCGTCAGGCTTCAGTAATATTTTTATATTGCCATGTGATATCCTTCTGGATAAGGCTACTTAAAGCTAGGAGACTAAAACTTGTATAAAATTTTGGTTTGGGTGTATAGTCCGACAATACAACGGGCAAATAAGTAAAACTCTTGGCTACACAATGAGTTGAGGTATTTTCCGGTCATTGGGGACCATTTATGAGGTTCAAACAGTATTTTTGAACCTTTAACTTTTATTACAAGGGTTGAAAATTGGTATTCGGAAACCTATCAAACTTTATAAACAACAACTTGAAGAAATCATGGATGAAAACAATATTTTCTAATATGTGAAAATTGGTTTTTTATAGCCTTCAGAATAAAAAATTACACAATGCTTTGAATATTTAGGATAACAAAAAAAAATATGTAATTATTTAGGTTTGAAACATAATTTAATGGCTATATTCATTAATCAATCATGTATTTTTTTTATAATCTTAAAAATTCACATTATTTCATTTTATTGTAATCAAATTAAATAACATTGGTAGTAAAATAGCATTCAAGATGATAAATACATTTCATATAATATTTATCTTTTCCTTACTTTGAGAAATTTGATTTGTAGACTTATGAAAATTAGAAAAAATATATATATGATTACCATATTGTAAATTATTCTTTTAGTTGGAGAATAATATTAAGAGGGTTGATATATGTTGTTCTATATTTCATATTAGCTCCTTAAAGTACTTTGATGTTTATATGTTGTAATATCTTTAATAAGCTCTTCTTTGCTCTAAATGATTTTATAATTTAAAGATGTTTATCTGAAGCTACACATTAAAATGCAAAAACATGCTGATAGAAAACAAAGGGGGTTGAAACTTCGGTGATTATTGTTTGTCTTGTAACTTTCATGATTATAATTGTTTGTATATTCTTATTACTCCACTTTTAGCACTACGATGTAAAAAGATATATTTTTTGTTGTCTTTACTCAAGAACATACTTTGTATGAATGAGTGCTAAAAAAGTTCAATTAGACAACTGATTCTTATTAAAAACCATATTTATATAAATTAGTGATTCGTATACTTTTCTATTACATAGTCAAATAATACGTAATCTTGGTTTTTGTTAAAGTTCTTGTAATGTTTTCCAATAAATAGATTTTATTATGTGAGATTTAAGCATGCTACCATAAAAGCTTTGAATTTAGGAAACAATCTTGATTTTGACACAAACATCACCACTTTGTAAAGAATATAAAATTAACATTCACAAAAGTAAGAAAATTTAAAAATCATCAAAAACATGTAAACATAGATTTTTGATTTACTTTTTCTTGTAACCTTTAATGCTCTATGGAAAATCTTTGTCTTTTGATCTTCTCATCGTTTCTTCACCACTCTATGTATCAGTATCTCCTCACTTTCTACTTTTTGCTCTTTGTTTGGAGCATCAATATCTATACAATCTTCATGTTATTATCATCAATATAAATTTTTAATTATTATCAACAAAAAATTATCAACCTTGAATAAAAATTTGGGGACAAAACGGGATTTAAACTGATTTTAACCGATATTGACAACATAACTCGATTTCACCTAGAATATAAATATACTTACATTTATTTCAATAATAGCAATATACTTATATATAGCATTTTACCAGTCAAAATTCTTGAACTTGAAGACTATTGAGCATCTTCCATCATAGAAACTACATGCAGATCAACAATCCTATTCTGATTCAACTAGTTTCTCTTTAATGGTTTCCATTTGAGCCTCTGGTTGCATAAATTTCTCTAATAACAAACAATATCTAAATAAATTAACCCGATAGATGTAAACATATTTATTTTGATAAGAATTAGTGCAAATATTCTACACAAAAAATTTGACAAAAATTATTCATATTACCTATACAAAAAAGCTATGAAAAGAATGTTTACCACATAATAGCTTTAATATTAACATAAACTTGGGGCATATAAAACTTCTTAAATCAATAATCTAATTATCGGTGTTGAAAGATGATAAAGATCAATCTTCATTGAAAAGCTTAGTATTCAGTTAATCTACATGAAAGTTTGATGTCTCTTCAGTTAACCTACTGGACAACCTTGCCCCTATCTCAAAAGCCTAACCTGTTATGGGCGAATTTAACCTCTTTCTCTAAGGCGCACCCAACTCAATAGCCCTATACGTAAGCTCCCCGGAATACTCCAATAGTCCAAGGTCTTTTAGTATATCAGCCACAAGTAGATTGCTTTTTCTGTAATCCCCAAGAACAATCGTCAACAACTTAAGGCTATGAAAGTTCAATTTAGAACAATAGTTGTTCCTATTAATTTTGGTGCAGCTGCTGATCAAAATTCAATATCTTTACAAAGTTTGGTTCTTCGTTGTCTTGAAGACAACATATTAGGTGTGTGCTTCTATTGTCTCTGAAATACACATATTTTTTACGTGGTTTTTGATTATGTATAAATGAATAGATAAAAACCAAGAGACCAGTTAATTTTTTTTTTGTTAATATGAGTACTTACATTTTTAGATGCATTAAAATCATTTTTGTAAGCAGAGGAGCACATGTGCCAACCAATAGACCTGCAATATCGAAACATACACACACACACACAATTAGAGAGACAACACACATGCACACATTGGTCTAGAAACATATTTATACCAGATTAAACTTTTAACAAACAAAACAAAGAGTTAGAGTTAGAGAAGAGATGACGCTTTAGGGTTTTATTTTGGATCGTGAGAGCTAGAAATGGGTTACCTATTCATTGCCCAAAGATCAATAGCAAGTGGTGTTGGTGGTACGTGACAAAGATGGCAGAGCAGGGGAAATAAGCAGATCTAGAAGCGATGGAGGTGAGACTTGATGGTAGTGGTTAACAGTATAAGACTCGAATTCAATCCAAAAACCTACAAAATCAAAGAAGATACACACATACACACACACAATGTTAGAGAGATTTTCTAAAGAGAAATACATTAGTGGTGCGATTGTCTTGTGGTTCCAGATCAATTCTCAAAACTCTGTCATAAAAAAATCTAGATGAGAGAGTGGGTTCCTAGAAGAAATGGGGACGTTGGAAGTTTCTGATGGTAGTGGTCGCTGATTATTATGGTGGTGATGGCGACGACTACCGATGAAGATGGGTTTCATGTACGGAGGCAAACGACAATATGGGTATGATCTAGGGTTTTTGCAAGAAAGGGGCGATGATAATGTATTTTTATTATCGATTTTTCGGGCACCAAACGTTGTTTTTTTTTCGCTTCGTTTTTTTACACCTCTTTTATACATTATCATTTATATTTTCACCAACTTATAACTATTAATATCATTCATAAAGTCATGTGCACCTTCGGGATCAAATATTCATTTCACAGTTTAACACTATAATGCTGATGATCTACATTCACATATAAATATTCACAAACAAGTATACATACACACATACACGTACACATATGCCACAACTCATTCATGTATGCAAATATATACATATACAAAAATAAACACATCACAAGTTGGTGAAAAGTATAATCCTTAAATTGTTAAACCGTGAAAAGAATAGTTGATCCCGAAGGTACACACGACTTTATTAATGATATTAATAGCTATAACTTGGTGAAAAAATGAATAATCATGTACAATAGAGGTGTAAAAAAACAAAACGGAAAAAACAACGTTTGGTGTCTGTAAAATCGAAAATCGAAATATCTGTAGCTAATCCTTAGATAATTAGCTACATAATTCTAACGGAAAACATATTTTGTAGCTAATCCGTAGGTAATTAGCTACGTCTTAGCTACGGAATATGCTTTCCGTTAAAATTCCGTAGCTAATCCGTCTAATTAGCTACAAATTTTTATTATTTCGATTTTTTGGGCACCAAACGATGTTTTTTTCGCTTCATTTTTTTCACGCCTATTTTATACATGATTATCTATATTTTCACCAACATATAGCTGATAATATCATTCATAAAGTCATATGCACCTACGTGATCCATTACTCGTTTAACGGTTTAACACTATAATACTTATTAATACATTCAAATACAAATACTTAGAAATATGTATACACATACAAATATACCACAACTCATTCATATACATAAATATACATATACAAACATAAACTCATCAAAAGATGGTCAAAAGTACAGGTATTACAATGTTAAACCGTGAAACGGGTACTTGATTCTGAAGATGCACACGACATTATAAATGATGTTAATAACTATAATCATGTATAAAAGATGCGTGAAAAAAGCAAAGCGAAGAGAACGTCGTTTAGTGCCCAAAAAATCGAAAATAATAAAAATTTGTAGCTAATCCGTAGCTAATTAGCTACGAATTAGCTACGGCTATTTCTTATTTTCGATTTTCTGGGCACAAAACGTCGTTTTTTTCACATGTCTATTATATATGATTATCTATATTTTCACCAACTTATATATATTAATGTCATTCATAAAGTCGTATGCACATATGGGACCCATTACCCGTTTAATGGTTTAACACTATAATGCTTATGATCTACATTCACATAAAAATACTCACAAACACGTATACATACAAATATACATGTACACATATACCACAATCCATTCATGTATGTAAATATACATATACAAAAATAAACTCATTGCAAGTTGGTGAAAAGTATAATGATTACATTGTTAAACTGTGAAACGAATACTAGATCCTGAAGATGCACACGACTTTATGAAAGATATTAATAGCTATAAGTTGGTGAAAATATATATAATCATGTGTAATAGATTTTTGAAGAAAACGAAGCGAGAAAAAACGACGTTTGGGGTCTGAAAAAGCGAAAATAAGAAAATTTCGTAGCTAAATACCAGAAGGAGATGAACAAACAAGAAAACTATTTTTTGAAAAACTCAAAACTTAATTTTAACATGTATGGTTGTAAAATGTTTAGGCACTTGTGGGCAAATGGTTATAGGTTTGGTTCATGAAAAGGAAGTCATAAACAAACCCAACAATAGCACCACCAATCAAAGATGCAGTCCAAAACACCAGGTGGTTGGGCAATGTAATGTTCCAACTCACTAAAACCCGGCCAATTGACAAAGCAGGGTTTATGGATGCTCCAGTGAATGCCCCGCCCACCAAAATATTTGCTCCAACAATAAACCCAATGGCAATTGGTGCGGTTGTTGCCAAATTACCCCTCTTGGGATCTATTGCGGTTGCGTAAACTGTGTAAACAAGCCCGAATGTCATCACGATCTCAAATACGAAAGCATTCCAGAACCCGACTCCTTCATCAAACGTAAACTCTTCTACAGAATGCAAATTTACCATTTCAAGTCCAATAAAAAAATCTTGCAACATGAAATATACTTTTAAATAACATTTTAAAGGATTTATTTTAAGATTGACATAGTGGTCTAATTATATAATAAATATTGATATAGTGGTATTTATGTAAATGATATTTGTTAATTTTAAAAATAATTATTATATTAAATATTATAAGAAAAATATTATTGGTATAGTGGTCGAATTATGTAAGTAAAAGGGTATGAACAAAAAGTAAAGAGATTGTATAAACATGATCCATTCATTATCATGCAAACATATAGCTAGATTAAAATATATTGAAAAGCGAAAAAAATTAATAAGATTCTCACCATGCCATTGGTGACAAACTCGAGTAGCAAGCAAGCGACAATGGATCCCAGTACCTGACCAAGTATGTAAACAAGACCACGGAGGATAGTGATATTACCACCAACAAAGGCACCGAGGGTGACGGCGGGGTTCACATGTCCACCGGAGATATTGGCACTGATGGAGACAGCGACGAACAGGGCAAAAGCATGGGCAATAGCTGCTACCATAAGACCAGTAGGGGTGGCAGGACCGTCGTTGGTTAGCTTGCTCAAAGCCAAGCCGGAACCTGTGCCTGCAAAGACGAAGATGAAGGTGGAGATGAACTCCGCCACCCCGGCCCTGATGGTATCCGGGTGCTTAAACTCATCAGATCGGCCAAAAGCGATTGCACGGATCGGCATAGTTAAATTTTGATTGATAAGACTGCCCAGATGGAGGAGTAGGGGAGACTAGAGGGAGGTTTAAGCTGGTATGCATATATCGCAAGCAAATGAGATGTTTATATGTTTTAGTGGTTTACTTGCTACTTCCGGTTAACCATCGGTCACAAAGGTTTCCCGATTCTTTTGATATTAAAAATTGGATCAAGATTTGTTAAAGTTTATTAAATAGACAACTTTTGGCGTTGGTTTTGTTTTGACTACTTTCATGTTTAATCCTTAAAACAAAAACTTAAATGCTTAGTGGTAATAATTCTATTATTGTATTACGATATAATAAATATCCTTTACAAATTATCTTATCCATTTAAATAATAACATATATAACATTACTATAATAAATATCCACATACCTTTTGTTTTTACAAATTATCATATCCATTTAAATAATAACATATATAACATTACTATGATAAAATATCAAAAAAATTTATTAAATAAACATGAAATATTTCACATATCATCATTTCATTTAATTGAATAGAATGATTTATAGGAATAAAAAATAGAATGATATTTAATTTAAACAAAACTAGATTTGTTTTTGCCAATATTTAATTACGGCAAAGCACAATATAAACCACAAAAAATAAATAAATAAAAACATGGAACAATTTACTTCTGTTGAAGAACACGATTGAAGGCATGAGAGGTTTAACTCCACTTTTTGTGATCTAAGTACACAAAGTTTTAGTACATGTGTTTTAGAATATGATATGGGAGGAATAAGATATACATAGTATGACATAAGGAGGGGACAAATTGAAAAAGGAGGGGCAAGTTGAGTAAAATAGATATATGCGTGGTTAGCTTTTCCTTTGTAAACAGTTGGTACAACGCAGCCCTTAAATGCTTTTCCAAGAGAGTTCTCGCTGTTAAATATTGTATATTTATATAGTATTTTATATTTGTTCTTTTTGCATAGTGTAGGGTGATTTGTATAAATACCCACCCTAACCGGTTTTCAACAAGAATTGAGCTTCTAATGCAAATTCTACAACTTCCATTGTATTCCCACAACATCTTAGAAGTCACAACAGACACTAATCCATTCTCATCTTGTAACATCCAACTCCTTTGACGAATCGAATTAGGGTTTAGGAGGGTCAAAAGATTGGATTTTGGTGAAAAAGGGGTCCTCACGACGTGAGGCATGGAGGCTTACGACACGAGGAAGGACATATGAAGATTCCATCTGGGGCTGATCTCACAACATGAGCAATAAGAGCTCACAACGTGAGGAGCGCTGCACCCCAAGCCCACAAAGTTTTAGGGTTTCCCACATATTTAAGCCCTCTTATCTCGGTTTTTATAATTCATTTCTCAGACTCCATCTGCCATTAACTCAGAAAATCCTAACCCTAATCGATCTTAGTGATTTTGGCTCCATTTTTAGTGTTTAGGTGGCTAGAAGAAGAAGAAGAAGAAAAGGTTCTTGAGTGTTGGTTCAGCAAGGAGCCTTCATCATCAACATCTTGTGTATATTCTGGACCATTGTAAGTGTCTAACGTTCAATCTTTAAGAGCTCATATTGCTAGATCTAAGTTCTAAGCTCCTTTTGCATGTTTATGTTAGATTGCATGCTTAGGATCCATAAAGTTGGCAACTTTATGGATCAATGAGTCATACTCTATGATTTACTCTTATGGATCTGGAGTGTGGTTGTAATATATGAATCTTGTTTGAGTTTGGGGTCATTTCTTGTCATTTTGACCTAAGATAGGTTTAGGACATGCTTGGGGCATGCATGTCCATCAAGTAATCGATTTTATTGGCCTTTGGAGTCCTTGTTAGCTTTTGATAGAAATAGGATTGAAGGCTTAATGGATTAAGGACTTAAAAGTTGGATTTTTAGCATCAAACTTTTCTCACGACGTGAGAAGTGTTGGTCCCATTTTGGGTTATCTACTTGGGACTCACGACGTGAGAAAGGATTCTCACAGCGTGAGGGCAACCCCGCTGACTTTTACTTTGTTGAGTTGAATATGTTGAGTCGTGATGGGTTGGGATCTGATTGAGTCCATTTAGATCTTATGTCCGATTGGAGCTTTATGTATCTTTTAGGCCTCCTTAGATTATGTAATGTCCCAAAAATCATTCCCAACATTTTCATTTTTAAATCATTAAATAAACCATAATTATTAAAATCATTTTATCAAAAAAGGAGCCATAGTATCTCAAAACATCATGATCAGTATCCATAAAAAACACATGTCAAATATATCAGAGTACCATTCCGGGCTAGACATCATGGTGTGTGTATGTAACACAATAAATTTTCAAATAATTTTTTTTTCATTTAAAAATCACATAATTCTCATAACACATTTCACAAAAATCCCATTTAATATATTTACAAAACACAAGTTTATAATTAATTAATAATAATCCAGGATCCTCAAATCATAACTCATTCTCTGATGTGTACAATCAAGTCGGTACCTTCCCGCAATTCTGAAAAAAACCTGAAACACATAACACATAACACGGTAAGCACGAAACTTATTGATTTCCCTGAATTCCACATACAACACGTAAGCTACTCAAGGCTATAACTCCGTAAGACCCTCCGGTCTATGTGTCTTAGTGGGACCTTCCAGTCCCATGGCTCGTTGGACCCTCCGGTCCGGTCTGGTTGGGACCCTCCAGTTCCATGGCTCGTTGGAGCCTCCGATCCAGTCTGGTTGGGACCCTCTGGTCTCACAGCTCATTGGACCCCCCGGTTCGGTCTAAGTGAGGACCTTCCAGTCTCATAGTTCGATGGACCCTCTGGTCCAATCTAAGTTTTACATAAGATAGCACACATCACATAACACATAGAAAATGCATATCTCAAGCGAGCACATAAGACCCTCTAGTCACACATAATTACCACTCTAGGTAAAGTATAGTGAGAAGACTTACCTCAGATGATGAACAACCCCTATAAACGCTGCTGCTACGCACTGGCCTCTAACTCTGTGCCGAACCCACAATTATGCCAATTAGGAACTAAGTCCCAACTCTCACTCATTAGGTCTAAAGGTAGTCTACTAACCAGCCCATCAATGGCCTAAAACCTATTGGGCCCACCAAGGCCTAATAATAAATGGGCTCTCCTGAGGCCCAACTCTCTCACATCTAATAGCAAGCCCAACTCGAGGGCCCAAAACACACACACACACACACACACACACACACATATATATATATATATATATATATATATATATAATCCTCTGGTCCAAGACTCTATTGCAACAAGTCCAAACTCCAGGCTCAACACTCAAGGCCCAAATTGAGACTTAGCCCAAAAGTCCACAGTAAGGTTATGTAGGGTGTACTCCTCTTGGTACGCTTAGTGTACTCACGAATCCATATTGGTCATCGGGGACACGGGGGCAGTATGCGAGGCGTACAGGAATTACGCTCAACGTACTCCACAGATTCACTCTTTCTACTCATTTGGTCTGAAACACTTAAGACATTACCTCAAACCCTAGATCTGGATTCCCTAATGGCACTTACTCCATAAAGTCAGTGACTTTAAGCCTTTTCATGGCTGGAAAGGTCCAAAACACCCAAAACACCCACTTCCTTATCTCAAAAACCTCCTATCTCACGCATAGCTTGATTTCAACCTCTAAGATTGGATTTTTATGACATAACACCATTTAATATACTCAAAGGGACGTATATTAGGCTCTGGAGTTCAACAACTCATAAAACTTCAAGCTTTGGGACCAAAAACCCTAAAATGGACCCAAAACAAAAACTAGCACAACATTAAGCATGTTCAAAACTTGATACCTCTGGAAGATGCACCAACAAGAGAAAAACATAGATCTAAAAGCTAGGTGCTCAAGCTATTCTATTTCAAAGCTCCTGCTTCTTCAAAAGCCAAACGTAACAAGTGATCACCCCACTAGATCCACATGAGAAAGCCACCAAGATTCAAACTCTATGATTTTTGGAGCTAGATCAACATGTAGGAACCCACTTTTATAACGAACGGTGGATGCGGAAGAATAATATCTCGAGATTTATCGTGTATCAAAATATAAAACATGAAGAACATGATGAGAATTCTTAGAAGATAAGAAAGAAAAGAGAGATAATAATAATATTCATGAATAACAATGATGGGAGAGAAAAACTCTCCGTATGTGGGGAGAACCCACTACTTTCTCTCTCTAGAATTACATTGGAGAAAAGATGCATACTAAGAAAATGACCACGTCTCCCTTTATATGGGAGGAAGAGATAAAATACACCAACCATAAAATAAATGGAAAAATACAACCTAACTACCACTCATTATTTGTAGAGCATTTCCATGCTCCAACATTCTCTCTCTAAATGCTTACAAATGATGAGAGATATAATAAGTGATACAAGGCTATAACACAGTAATCTTACTAGCAATTATGGTAATAAAATGAAACATAATGAGAACCAAGTGCTGAAATGTCTCTAAAACTCTAAAGTGTCTGTGAAGTCTGAAACTGGTCATGAATATCTAACAATGAATGTCTTCGGCTTCAAATCACCACCAATGAAGCAGAAAAGTAAGATCCAATTCTTCAAAGCGCCATGGGCAAGAAGAAGATCGCCATAAGCAAGTAGAAGATCTAATAAACGAAACACTTCGGCTTCAAAAAGTCTGAAAAACATCTCGAGTTCTCGAATCATAATACACTAAGATTCTTCAAAGAATAACCTGCTAAAAATGTGAAGCATTCATAAAATGAATCCCGGATAAAAATAATGTGAATCCAATGACATGGTCCAGCAATGCCAAAAATTTGATCCCAGGATCACAAATAAGTGTCATGTCACATCACCAAAATAATCTTCGTCTTCAAAATATCACAAATCCTCACCCGTGAAACCATAAGATCTGAACCAGATACGAACACAAAATCATCTTATGGAAGAGCCTGAATAATAAATAATCTGAATCGGAAAATATCGAGTAATGCCAAAAAATTGATCCGTAAAGACCAAAAATAAGTGCCACATCGCATTACTAAATAAATAATCGTCTTCAGAAGTCTTCAAAAATCCAAACTCAATCAATCATAAGGACCAAATCCGAATGATATTCTCTTCCTAATTTTGATAACCAATGACTGGATATCAAAAATCAACAAATCATCGGATGGAGAGTGTCGGATACCAAGAGCTAAGAGAACTCTCCCTAGGTGTATGAAGGGTCTCGATAAGACACGAGAAATAGAGTTAAATAAATACTCTATGGTCATGAGAAGATGGGTGATAAAGTTATTGAAGACTGCTCGAACAAATACCAAAGTACGAAGAATCACCGCATGAAAAATATCTCCGTTGTGCCAAAAATGTACCAAAATATCCAAACTGCGGTGCCGGAACTCTCGAAGTGGTCTTCAATAGAGAATAAAGTCCACGTGCTCAAGATACATAATTCGTCAACAAAAAATCAAGAGCAACAAGTCATAAAATCCCAGAAAGTGAAGAATGCGAAACAACTTTGTTGATCAATCGCTGTTGCGGTGCAAGCATCATAAAGAATGATATGAAGTTCAACTACGGTAGGAGTATTCTTCCAGATAACCAATATGAAATGAACCAATGTGACAATCCAAGGTTCAGTTGTGGCAAAAATTGGTGTCAAAAAAATTAATTGGTGTAAAAAAAGATTTTCTTGTTTTTTGGAAAATATGTTAGATCACTTGCAGTTTGGGTTAAATAATCTCAGAGTAAAAGATTTGACCCTGTTGCATAGCTCTCCTTTGAGTCTAACCGTTGCAGGGATGAGTCCTTTACTTGAAGGATTATCTGATCCTTCTATCAAGTAAAAGTGTTCTGCAAAAATAATTAGGTGGTGATTCTATTCTCTAATGGGGACCTCAATTTATCAGAAGATGAGTAGTTAGTTAGGGGACAAGTGGAATGGATTTAGAAATGGTTCGGTATGGGCGGTCTATTGGGTAGTCAAACCAACTTGAGATTTCATATTTCAGGAAAATTAAGGTTGGTTTCTACATGGCATTTTGGATTCGTCTACTTTGCATTGGAAATTTCTGGTTGGGTTGGGCTTGGTTGCTTTGGAAAGGTCGTCGTATGCTCAAGGTTGTGATTGTGTCCCTCGGGCTGTCGAGCATGCCAAAAATGGTAAGGAATGATTTCGAGAACAAAATTGAATTTAAGTGGGGGAGAGTTGTAACACTTGGTTTCAAATCGTTTCTTTGTTTGGGGCCGTGGCCCGGTCATCAGTTATCATAAGGCTTTGGACCTTGGGGAAGAAAGGATTTGGCCCTTTTTGGATTTGGTTTTTATAGTCTAAGTGATTCGGGTGTTTGTTTGTGTTTTGGAGCCGCAGGGTATAACCATAATTTGATATCTTGATCCTTTATGAATTTTGGGTTTTTGTTCAGGGAGTTCTTCAGCAGAGGTGAGTTGACATAAGTTTAGGGCTTGTCATCACCTTTCCGTGGATATATAACGGACTTATAATGAAGAAGTTATGGCCTTCGGAAGTTTGGTGGTTTTCGGTCTTAGCCAGGTATGTGGGGCGTATACAGGTGTACATGTAGCGTACTAGTGAAAAGGACAGTACGCGGGGCGTACCTCGACGTATGCTAGGCGTACTGATCAGGATGGTCGTGGGTGATCTTCGAAGTATTCTGGGTGTACCATATGTACACTTGGCGTACTCCAGTCAGACCCAAACCCTATTTTAGAGTCTTGGACCCT
Organism: Lactuca saligna; assembly: GCF_052625555.1. Classification (NCBI taxonomy): domain Eukaryota; kingdom Viridiplantae; phylum Streptophyta; class Magnoliopsida; order Asterales; family Asteraceae; genus Lactuca; species Lactuca saligna. The sequence goes on along the minus strand of NC_136417.1, from coordinate 68,059,029 downwards.
ATTTAAGCTCCTTATCTCATAAGCTAACCCTAATATCTTTAGGCTCAATCCATCTAAATCATAGAAATCGACCCTTAGCCTATATTTGTTTGATTTTTGAGCTTCAATGTGATTTATGTGTGTATTTTTTTTTTGCTTGAGGAGGAAGAAGGAGCTTCTTGAAGAGTCGTTGCTTGACTTGGAGCTTTTGGATTTAATCTTTGTTCACTTAGATCTAACTTTTGGTGGTATAAAGTCTTAACCTTGACAATTCTTTCTTGTAGATCTAGCTAGGTGGCACTTTGTTATGATTTTGGTCCCTTTGTGGTGGTTCTTGTGAGTAGAAGTTACTCCAAAACCTTTGAGCTTCATATTTTTCCTTTATTGGGCTTATGGAGTCATAAAGTTTGGATCTTGATGAGTATAGACCTTCCATGCATGGTTTGGTAGTCTTTTGGTGAATCTTAGGACTTAGGATTTTGATTTTCGTTCCATTAATTCATGCTAAGTCATAAAGTCAGGAATTTATAACTTACGATGTCCCTTTGAACCAGATCTGGAAGTTTGAACTAAGTCTTAAGGTATTCAGAAGTTTTAAGACATTTTGGAGTGATTTTGACCCTTGGAGTTCATCTTTTGTGTTGGGCTTCTTTAACCCATGAAAATGTTTAAAGCCTTCGACTTTATGGATCAAGTCACTTATATTTAGCTATTCTGAGGTTTTGGACGTCTTGGCTTAAGGGGTTGCAGGCAAGGTCAGTATGCAGGTCGTACCTCCTCGTACATGATGTGTATTGGGTTTCTTGGGTGTAAGCTTAGCGTATCCACTGAGTATATGAGGCGTACTTAATCGCGAGGGATTTTACGTATTCGGCTTCGGTTTGGGCCACTTATTGGGCTTAGTTGTCTTCAGCCCTGTTGGGCCATCAGGTTTCGGCTGATAATTATTTTGGGAAGGCCTACCATGGGTTTGGGACCAATTTGGAAACTAGGACATGGTTTGGGCCTTGGGTGGTTTTTTGTATTTGGGCCTTTTGGATTATTAGGTTAGGGCCTAAGTTTTGGTCCAAACTAGGTAAGGGGTAAATTGGTCATTTACCCTAGTAATGTATTTATGGTTATAGATTGGAACCTAATTGTTAATTGGGTGTTATTTTGTTATTGATAGTTTAGGGATCAGTCTACCAGCAGCCAGAGATTTATCTGCGTGATTCAATAGTGTGACGTGAGTCTTCTCACTATACTCATGGGTCGAAGACACTAATGCCGAACCATTCGATTGTGCTAGTTGTCTTTGTGACTTTTGCATGAGTGTTTGGGTTGAAATATACCCCAGGGTGGGGGCCCACTGTGTCATATTTGGGTTGAAATATATGCTAGGGGGAGCACTATGTTATGATCGGGTTGTAATATACCCCAGGGTGGGGACCACTGTGATATGTTCGGGTTGAAATATACCCCAGGCCGAGGCCCAAAGCCGGGGGCCCATACTGGCTTTTTTGGGTTTGAATGAACCTTAGGGCTAGGCCCATTTGTATGTTTGGTATGTGGTATTTTAGGGAATTCACTTAGCTTTGTGCTTACGGTTTTCAATTTATGTTTCAAGTACTCCGGTTTTCAGTTAGAAGAGCTCGGGATGGTTGCAGAGCACACAACACAAGTTTTTGCATTCTGCGAATTACTCTGATTAGATGATTTTTATTACCTCAGTTTTATGGGAAAGATATGTATTAACGATTTATTAATCTAAAAACTAAAATTTTTATGTCATGATTTTTGGGATGTTACAAATTCCTTATATGACCTTAACAAGCCTAACACATATGATCATGAGTCTAGTACCATCTACTTACTTCTTTATTTCGATGATATCATCTTCATTGTTTCCTCTACTGACTTACTTACTTGTGTCATTGGTTGACTCAAATATGAGTTTCTCATGTCTAACTTGGGATATCTCTCTTTCTTTATTGGGGTTGTTGTCACAAGGAAGTCCTCTAGTTTTTTTCTCTATCTTATTTTGACTAGGATATCTATTTCATGCCAACATGGTTACACTCAACCCTTACCTATGGACTTTATGCATAAGGTCTCCTTCAAAGGAAAACATATTTTAGACTCAAAACATTATTGCATTCTTGTTGGATCCTTGCAATATCTCACGTTTACCCGCTTTAAGATTGTGCACACAGTTTAACAAGTATGCCTCTACAAGTATGACTCACAAAAACCACATTTTCTTTCCTAAAAACATATCATATTCTACCTTCATGATACTCCGCCTTAAGATTCGTTCATCTCATATTTATCATTTGGCCTCTTACTATGATGTTGATTAGGTTGGTCGTCCTCATACATACTGCTTCAGTCCTTTTTTTCTGGTGACAATATTATCCCGTTGTCCTCTTAACACCAACATTTCCTCTCCATGTCTAACATTGAAGTTGAGTATCGATGTTGACTATTGTTGTAATTGGAGCTCTCTGGCTTCAAAAGCTTTTTCTCGATTTATGTTTCTCCATATCCTTTGTTTCTTTGTGACAATGTGAGTGCGATGTACATAACATTTAACCATTACAACACTAAAGAACCAAACATGTGGAAATATATTTACATTTTCGAGAAACGAAATGCTATTAGTCAAGTTTATATGTTACACATTCAATCAGCTCATCAGTTTGTAGATATCTTTACAAATAATTACCTATATAGTTATTTCTGTATTTTCGAGACAATTTGAGCATTTATGAGCCTCCTAATCCAAGTGTGGTTATGTTAAATATTATATAATTATATAGTATTGTTTTTTTTCTTGTTGTATAGATTCTCTATTAACTATCACCATTATCTAGTCTCTATAGTAAATAATAATGTTCAAATGTTGATTAAAAGCCTAAAAGTTATGAGCTTGTTAATGGTATGTCACTGTGTGTTTGAGAATAAATTTATGTAAAGAAAATTGAATATTTCTAGGAAAATACGATGCAACTAATATCAAAATTTTAAAACTCTGACCCCCTCCCCCTCCCCCGCCCCCTAATTTCTTTATGTTGTAACTATTTTTTGTGTTAATATTGGCTTCGCCAACTACCTTAGGAAAGTTCTACAAAGTTGCTCATTCCTACAATAAACCCAAATTTGTATACACTACCAAAAACCATACTTCTACTTCGAAAATTATAAAGGAAGCAGCATCATCTTTATAATCCTCTACAACTATACTACTAAAACCTTCTCGGGTATGGAATTGTCATTATGTATATCAATTTTTTTTCTTGGCAACATCTTTGTAACAATACATATACCCCTAAATTAAACAAATGTTGTACCACGACATAGCTACAAACCGTATACAAAAAATGTAAAAACAATTAAATATCTTTTATGTATAAAGGAAAGAATTGGATGTTTTTGTTATATGGTTTGTCATGTGATTTTATAGGCATGATTTTTTTTCTTTGGTGTCGTCAGATTTAATTTCGAGTTCAAATGAAATGGAAGTGATTTTCTTTTCACTGCCATTGATCGCTCTGTATCTACATGATTAGATAGTCATTTCTACGCACACGGTCCTATAAAAATAACTAGACTTTATTAGCTATTTTCTATTTTATTTTATGTTTAGTACTTCACATAGTGTACTATAAATATTATGATAATATTTTTGATAATGGGCTTTGCTACTTGATGTACTTATTGTTGCTTTATATTCACACATAGTATACTATTGATCTTATGCTAATATTTTATAATGGACTTTGCTGCTTGATGTACTTATTGTTGTTCTACTACTATGCTAGGATGTTTTTATGGTACTATCGTGTCTATGTTGCTGATGTTACTCACTAATATCACTAATATTGTCATTCTTTGTCACAATTGTGAATTTAGTCATCTCAAACCGCACTAGAGGGGGGGGGGGGGTGGAGGGTGAGAGACACTTTGATGTGAGGGTTTATGATCCTGCTATTTTATTGTTGTTTTTGTTCGTCATCGACAGGGTGTGATGATAACCACTGAACATTCTAGACGGATATGTCGACCCTAGCTAGCTTGCTATTTGCAGGTGTTAGGTGGGGCTAAGAATTTTGTCCTTAAAAAATTCATTATGTTGTACCCCACCCTTATATATTTATTGACTCATCACATATGTAGGAATTAATCTCTAAAATTGTGTGGCCAGTGTTGTTAGAGTTTGTTGTATTGAAAGAGGATCGGAGTGGGAATTATGTATTCACTTACATTGTTTTTCAAATTCTCATATGGATACCCTACTTGTTGTTTAGTGTATCTATCAATGTTGATATTTTTTGTGTTTTTATTTTGTTATGTGTCAGAATTTTTGTGCATATATATATATATATATATATATATATATATATATATATATATATATATATATATATATATATAATTACATGTTTTACTAGTCAAAATTAAGAATTTTGAATGTTAGACCTACGGAATTCTATGTGTTTCAAAGAAATTGTTATTTTTGCAAGGTGACACTATTATATGTTAACAAATGAAAGTTGCTAATAAACATCAGAGTATATATATTACGGGTATAAACACAAAAATTTAGAAAATAGAGTGATAAAAGTAACATTTTTCAAAGTTCAAAGTGAAGGGTTCAAAGTGATATTTTAAAAAGTAAATGGGTGAAAAAGCCAAAAAGTCATAAAAATAAAATATAGAAAAAATTACATATATGGTCCCTATGGTTTACGTATAGTCACAAACTCAGTCTTTGCTACTTGAAAAGACAAAAATACTCTTTCACTAACGGACAAACAGTAACGGCGTCAGCAAAAAGGGTCATTTATACAAGTTTTGAAAACTATAGGGACTATGTTCATTAAAAAATTAGCTGAGACTGACTTTATGATTTTTGACAAACCATAAGGATCATTTTTGTAATTTTGTCTTTTTTTTGTTTGCATTTTCAAAGGTTAAAAGGGCCGATTTCTTTTTCTAAACGATTTAATTTTCGTTATGCCGTAGCTACGGTACAAATTTCGCACGTAAAACCTGTGGAATTAGAGTTCATTTTCGAAAATTGGTTAATCTTTACTCAAATCTTAATAAAAACTTATATTTAATTGTTTTTGCCTTTTGCCTTTTAATCTTTAAGTTAATCTTATCAAATCAATTGGATGTCTTGCTCAATTACTTCCCCTTGGTTCTTGCAAGTTGAAATGCGATTGATCAATTCCATTAAATAAACCATGAGGATTGTCCCTTTTTGAAAGGAAAACTCGATAACCGAATATAAAATTATAATTGAATAATGTCTATAAGGGCCATAACTAAAAGCGTGGTGGGTTAGGTAAGTCTAACGTTATGGGTTAGGTAAGTCTGTTAAGTACCAAGGCTCGTTTGAATTTGATGCTTGGTATAATATGTACCCATAGGCCATAAATCTAATGCTATATCAAGGTAATATATATCCGACATAGTCAGCGAACTTGAGATAATAATATAAACGGATAAAATCTAATACTATATCAAGGTCATGTGTATCCGAGATAGTCAGAGAACTTGAGATGATAATATAAATATAAACGGATAAAAGAATTTTGATTTCTTGTTTGCGTTGTCAATTTTAGCATAAGATGCACTTACAGGATTAAGTTTAATTAATTCAAAATATCAAAGAAATTTAGTAATGTAACCCATAGAAATAAATAACCGAAAACAATAACCAATTATTTATAAAATTTGTAAAATAACCACTTACTTTGGAATATGGTATTTAGAGTAATTATGTTCATTTTGGAGTTGATGGTGGTTGGTAGGTATTGGGTTTGAAATCTGATATCCGTATGTTCCAAATTAGGAAAGCTTATTTCAGATAGTAATATGGAATGTACAGATATTCGGAATGGTGTTCCGTAGTGGTAAAATTAGGCTATTGGTGTGTTTTTTGTTCTTTCACAAGCACCATATATCTTTGTCTTTGTTCCTCCATTGTTGAATCCCTTATTTGATAGTTTTTGTATACTAAAAAAATGAGTTTGTATAAGGATTTTTTTTCAAGTGTGAGTTTCTAGTGGAGGGCAACATATCGATGGATATATGCAATATATTGTTCCATATTACACACGTTCTAGTGTAGATATAAGCAGTGATATCTACTTCGGTGGATTAATTACGTTGGTTGTTTCCAAATCCAGATTACACACTAATCAAGTATGCTTATCTTTTCAATGTCTTGAATCAAATATAGTTATGCAGATTCTTGACGATAGTGATCTCAAATATTTCTTAGTTTTGCTAGTAATATACCTCCTAACATAGTATAATTGTTTATTGTTAACAATGTTATGGAAAGTGATATTCATTGATTTCCGGGGGAAAATTGTTTTGGTGGCAATGGGTGTTTCGGTACTGGAAGTAACCAAATTTGTAATTTATTACCTGTGACAACCAATATTGTTCTTTCTTACAATGAGCATGTAAAGGGGAAGATTTTAGGTATAAATGTAAGGCTACAACTGATGATGCTCCATCAATAGATGTTGATGAATCTGCAATGATCAGGTAAGACTCATGTTGCTGGTTAATGATGAGAATATAATTTCACATGTAGAGTCAGTTGAACATTTTCAGAGTTTCATAGAGTTTGTTGGGGATGAGACTGAATTTGAAGTTGAGGAAATTGAGCCCCTAAAACCCCGAAAACCTTAATAGAAAAAGTTTCCTTTTAATTTTTCCGATTCTAAAGAAACACAATCACTCATTGGGGGTTGCCTAAACCTTTACCATTGCCCATATTAGCTTAACAAAAATGTTTAGCTATTGTAGCCCATAATTATTCTTCTTATGTAAAGGCCTATCAACTCTTCAAAAATAAAGAAGAACTTAAGCTTAAATTATGATTCAAATATGTTACTAAGGGCTTTCAAATTAGAGTGAGTAAATCTACAAAAGATAGGTATGAAGCCGTTTGTTTAGAGAAAAACTATACATGGTCTTACGAGCTACAAAAGATAAAGATAGTGATTCGTTTCAAGTGGTTAAACTATTGGATATCCACATTTTCTCAAACACACATGTCTTTCCCATTATCGCCCAGCCAACAAAAAGATATTGGTTCACTGCTTGAAGGGTATATTAGTTGATAGTATATGTAATATTTTGCGGGGAAAATAGACCTAACGAACTTTAAATGACTATCTTAGTATACATATTCACACTAGAAAGCATGAGTGTCATAACGTATGCTCTAAATCTGTTGAGGGGGACCCCTGAAGAAAGCTTTCAAAGACTTCATTTATATTGTTAGAATTTAGGGAGGAAGAATCTATTAACCATTACACATATAAAGACAGGTTACAAAACAATTTGAATACTTTTTCTTGGTTATCGGTTGCGCGGTAATATTTTTTTATTTAATGAGTTATTTAAATTCTTGCTACACATGTATTCGATTTAATAACTAATCTATGAAATTATTGTTTAGGTTTGAGCATTTCAAACAGGTTTACGTCATATTATTATCATTGACGGAGCAGATCCTAAAGGGAAATACTAGGACACGATGTGCCTAGCAGTAAGCATGGACGATATTAAAAAAAAACCTTCCTAATAGCATTTTGTGTTGGAAAAAAAGAAAGTGAGGATTCATGGATATGGTTTGTATAAAGACTCAAAGAATATATTGGGGACATGACCTATTTAACATATATGATAGATCCAATTCCATTGAAATTCCCATTCAATCTATGTTCCCAACGCATATCACAGACTCTGTTGTCGCCATTTGTTGATGAATGTATTGGAGCATGACCTATTTGGCTACAATGAAAGGAATTTTAATTTGGCCTTTGTTCCATGTTCAAAACTAAAATAACTATGTTATGGACAACATTTCGGACTACAATGGTTGTTTTTAAACAAACAACATTCTACAATACCATTTCGGAACAGTTCTACACTTTCTGAATATGTTCTACGTATTTTGGACATGTTCCTCATATTCTAGAGTTTGTTCCGAACATGTTTAAAATTAATTGTTTGTTTTGATTCTAGTTTTTCTAGTGCATACAAATACTCACATATAATCACACAATAGCCTGAAAGCAACTCATATTCAAAGACATGCGATTTATAGCTATGTAATCATATCAATTCATATAAAAAATAAAAATATCTAATTTTTAAGATATATTCACAAAGAAAAACATATAATTATAAACATAATAGATACATACCCGTAAATATTGAATCTCTTCATTGCTAGAAAAAGACTTTTTTTTTTTTTTTTTTTTGATGTTGTCTAAAATTTGAGTAACTTTAAAATGAAGTCTGAAGTGAAAGTGAATTTGAAATGTTATATATACAGGGGACCACATTACTGGGTTTGATCATTTTTCCTGTTTACCCATTTCAAAAATCGGGGTCCGAAATGGGTGTTCTAGAACAAACGGTCATTTCTCAAAAAGAAATTTTAGTGGTTTTTTTAAAAAACCACTATAAAGTGGTTAGATTATTTAATTTCTATAATATATATATATATATATATATATATATATATATATATATATATATATATATATATATATATATATAGAGAGAGAGAGAGCTAGGTTCAAATATGGATTGACATTTATTGTGCGGACATGTGTATGATGCTATTCTATGAGAATGACAAAGAAATATTTTGTTTGATAATGTGAATACATTAAATCATACATAAATATTAACATTATTATACATTCTCACTAATAAACCGCCTATAAGGTTATTAAAGACATCTTTTTATTCTCATTCTGTCAGAATGTTTATTGAGTCATATTCTGTAAGAATAAAAATTAGTGAAAAACTATGCATCAGAACAAAAATAAATAAGAATTCGTGAGAATGCATGAAAATTACAATAGTTGTGTGAGGTGGAATGCATTCCCATTACTAAACAATCTATTCTCTTAGTAATTCTCATTGAATAGTACTGTCCACACGTCTGTACAATAGTTATCCATCCACATTATCACCTATATACATAAATACATATATATATATATATATATATATATATATATATATATATATATATATATATATATATATATATATATGTATGTATGTATATATACATATTAAAATTGTTCATGATGAAATTTTATATTTTGAAAAACAATTGAATGGTGTATCATTGTCAATATTATATAGACAAAATTGCAAAAATTGTCCATGTGGTATGCGTTTTTTGGGGTTTTAGTCCAAACCCCGACTTTTTTGGATTGATGGTCCTTTTAGACTACTTTGTATGTAAAAATGGTCATTGTGAAAATTGAAATGACTAAATTGCCCTCTTGAAATATTTTTTATGTTTTTTCTATTTAATATAATGTTTTATTAATAATAAAATGGGTCTCTCTCTCTCTCTCTCTCTCTCTCTCTCTCTCTCTCTCTGCATATGGAGTAAACATTAAACAACAATTTTGTCTAACTTATGAAAATTTTGTGTCTTCTTCTTGTACCCAATCACCACCTCCATTGCAGTTGTTGTAACCACCGGAAACCACCCAACACCACCTTCCATTCGTAACCCACCACCACTGATACCCACCTTATACCCCTCTCTCTCTCTCTCTCTCTCTCTCTTGATTAAAAATCACCACCGAACACAGCCCTCATTCTTCCCTACCCTCCATCTCATCGAGCTCACTGGAAAAACGAGAAAACGAAGCAGCAGAAGTCATTGGAGCAGCTCCTGTCACCATCGTCGTTGCTGTTGTGAACCACCGTCATCGTCAGTTGTTGCTTCTGTCGGTCATCTCCAACCAGCCTTGTCACCTATTGCAACCCATGTATGTCCGATTTTACCCCTCATTATTTTTGTTTTCCTTTTTGATCGATCAACAGTCTTGGATGAGGAAGAACTGGTCTCTGATTTTGATTATACCTCCTCTGATGTCGTCTACTGATGTCGTCTACTGGTGTTACTGTTGTTAGGCTAATTTGTGAGGACTCTATTTTGCCTTCGTTATCTATGGATAACCAAGATCTGATTTTTCCTTCGAACTCAAAGCTATAAGGGGTTTGTTGTTAAGAACCATAAGTTGGTTTGTGGAGTTAACGTATTATCCATGAGTAGTACCCAACTTAAAATCTTGGATTTATCAAATCAATTTGATTGATGCCTTCATCATTTTTGTTTTATGATCGTAATTAATGTTTAGGGGTTGCAATCATGTTCTTTGGTTGGAGAATATGAACTGGGAAATGGTTTTGTATAGGCAGGAGGGAGGGAGAGAGAGAGAGAGAGAGAGAGAGAGAGAGAGAGAGAGAGAGAGAGAGAGAGAGAGAGAAGAAAGAAAGAAAGAGAGACAGAGAGAGAGAGAGAGAGGAGAGAGAGGAGAGAGAGAGAGAGAGAGAGAGAGAGAGAGAAAGATAGACAGAGAGAGAGAAAGAGAGAGAGAGAGAGAGAGGTGGATCCTTTATTATTTTTTAATTATTAAAATAATTAAATAAATAGTATTATATTTTAAAATAATGAAAGAAAATGAAAAATAAATATCCCAAGGGTATTATAGTCATTTTAATTTTCACATTAAAACTAGTCCAAAAGGACCATTAATCCAAAAAAGTCGAGGTTTTGATTAAAACCCCAAAAAATGCATACCATAGGGACCATTTTTGCAGTTTTGTCTATTATATACATATTTTTCATCGATATATGAAAAAAAAACAATTATTCATTAATTGATTCCATATATTCTTGTTCAACCCATTTTTTATTAACTTTATTTCAGAAAATGCACGCTAGACGCTACATGGCGGTTATTACAATGACCAAATCAATGTTAATTTAAATAGAATACTGTTGGAATAGTGTCTAAGGCTATAACTATATTCGGTGGTGCATGGTCCTTTTGGGTTGCCTTCATCATAGCAACTTGAAGGATGATTTATTAAGAGAGAGTGAATATTATAAGGAATAATATTTAGCTATTTGATTAATATAAGTCATAAATTAATTGGTATTAATTTGGTGACTTAAAGAGATTAATTAAATAAGAGGGTATAAACTGTCAATTGTTTGATAGTTAGACTTTAGACTATAAATCCATTAGGATACACCTTGGACGGATTCCAAGAGCTTTAGGATAGCTCAAAATCGTCCATAGGGTTATCTATGGAATGGATTTGGATAGCCTTAAGAGAAGATTATCCAATTAGGGTTTAGGGTGAAACCCTTAAGGAGTCTAAAGGTATAAATAGGCCCTTGGGATGGGGAATTCGTGTACAACCTTGTAGAACCTAAAGAAAGGAACCTCTGGTCGAATTCCATTCCCTCTCCACTCTCTTAAATCATCTTGCTTGCTATTGGTGTTTGTAAGCCATTAGAGGAGTGACAATTGTGACTCTAGAAGCTCCAAGACAAACAAGATCAACAAGGGATTCAAAGGTATGATTCTAGATCTGTTTTAATATTGTTGTTTAACCTAATTAGCCATTAGAAGTCTTGGATTCAAAAGCATGTTTATTAGAAAGCCTAGATCCAAGCAATAGGGTTTTGCATGCGCACATAGGAAAGTTCTTATGGCTAAAACCCAACAGTGGTATCAGAGACTAGATTGGTTTTCTTTAAATTGTTGCTTGAATAACTGAAACAAACCTGCAAAATTCGAATTTTTGGGTTTTGAGTCACTGACTCGTCGAGTTCCAAGGTGGACTCGTCGAGTAGGCCTGACTCGGCGAGTCCCCTTGTGCACTCGGCGAGTCCAGGCGTCAGGAATGGACAGATTCGGGATTTTTTCATAATTATCTTATGGAAACTTACCTTAATCATATTAGATCAATGTAAATCCGATTTTTTGATAAATATGACTATTATCTTGATCTAATTAAAGATATTTATCATCTAATAAAACATTTAATTTCCTTATATGATAATAATTAATTATTTTGGTAATTATCTTCAAAGAAATCAAGATAAATCAACTAAAGATAATTAGAATATTAATTGTTAATTGGAATTATTTGTTATTTGATCCTTCATGTTTTAAATGTTTAAAACCTACCCTAAAGTTTTGAAATTTATATTTGTGATTAAAAGTTTTAATTTAGACAACTTAAATTTCAAACCCTAGATTTTGAAAAGTTTAAAATGCAACCCTATACTTATATGATATTACTAGAATAATATATATATATGTATAACTAAATGCTAGTCTTACCGCTAGTAGGCCTCATTCACGAAGCCGATCTATAAGGTGGGTATAAGGTTGCGGCCTATAAAATGGCGTTTAATGGGTGTACACTCACACCCACCGCTTGCTTGATTGGTGGAGGGTCGTTAGCCGAACGGGTAGGATAGGGCAACCTCATCCTCTCATTAAAAGTATGATAAGAAATACGAAGTAAGTAAATTTTTTTTAAATTTCCCAATCTTAGTTACTTTAGGAAAAGTGAATTGATGCAATCCCATGAAATTACACTTTGCACCTTGCTAAGATGTTAGTGGAGCGTGAGTGGTTTACCGGCACACTAATTGGTTCTAAGCGAAGGTGGCAAAGGGTGATTCATTGTTTATCATAGTTCGATGGAGCGTGTGTGGTTTACCGGCACATCGAATAGGTGATCGTTACAATGAAGGCACCATGTGAATTTGCATGGTAATTCACACCCGCTTTGTGATCCTCGGCATCCCAGTCACAAACAAGAGGGGCATATCGAGATTTAAACATGCCATTGAATAGTTCAATGAATCTCATCCGAACCTAGGAATTCTCAAAAACACTTAGGACTAAAAGTTTAAGTTTTGTGATGGAGAATTAGTGAATCGTCATTCACTTACCTTCAATTTATTTGCATGTTAGATTACGACATCCCTTTTCTAGTATGTAAATGTCATTGTTGGATCCTAGCCCTAATTTTTTTTTATTGGGTGATAATTAGGGATTCTTATTCTAATCAATCTTTGTCCTTTCTATAGATGTCAAACGCAAACAACGCTGCTGCTAGTTCTTTCACATTGATGAGCCTTTGCCAAAAGGTCACCTTCGATGGAACGAACTTTAGCGAATGGATAAGATACATTCGCACCATTGCTCGCTATGAGGATAAAGAGTATGTCCTCGATGAGAAGCTCGAGAAAATCAACCCCGAAGTTGCTACTCCCGTCGAAATCACCGCCTTTGAAACTCATGAGCGAGATGCAACGAAGGTACATTGTATCATGATCGCCACCATGAACTCCGAATTCCAAAAGTCCTACGAGGACATGTATCCATACGAAATGCATCAAGACTTGTTGGAGAGGTACCACCAAAACGCGAGACAAGAGCGTTACGAGATCTTCACTAACATGATTTCCGCCAAGATGGGTCATGGAGAATCTCTTACCGTGCACTTGCAAAAGATGCAAAGGTATGTCGACCGCCTTCGCAAGTTAAATGTTGACTTCGGCGAAGACCTGGCGATCGACATGGTGCTTCACTCTTTGCCTCCGATGTACAATCAATTTAGGATGACCTACCACATGAACAAAGAGGAGGTCACTCTAAGTAAACTCCAAGGTCTCTTGAGGGTTGCTGAGAGCAATTTCAAGGACAAGTCTGTTGCACCAACTCCCAATCCATCCGCTGCTCCTGTCTTGGCTATTGGTCAAGGGAAGGGAAAGAAGAGGAAAGCTTCTTCAAATAACTATCGAAAGGTGAAATCCCGAGATGGTTCCTCTTCTAGTGGGACCAAATTTGATCCCTCTAAGCCCTGCTCTAACCCGAAGGAGGCAGAGTGCCACCACTGCCACAAGATAGGACATTGGAAGAGAAGCTGCCCGGATTACCTGCAAGCCATCAAGGAAGGAAAGATCAAGCCATCTTTCGCAGGTATATATGCAATTAAATCTAACGATTCTAATCATGCTATTTCTTGGGTTCTTGACACCGGTTGTGGTTATCACATTTGTTCTAATGTGCAGGGACTAAGAAGAAGTAGGGATGTGGAGCAAGGAAGGATCAATCTAATCATGGGGAACAGAAGATCGTCGCATGTGACCAAGATTGGAGTGTATTCTTTAGTGCTTAAGAATAGTTTAGCTTTAGATTTGAACAATTGTTGCTATTCGCCAGAAATGGCTAGAAACATCATTTCATTTCATGGTTTATATAGACAAGGATTTAGATTTTCTTTTAATAATGAGAATGGTTCTATTTTGGCTTATCTAAATGGTGTCTTTTACTTTGAAGCTATACCATGTAATGGAATATATGAAACTGTTATGATTGTTGATAACTTAGGAAATGATGTTTTGAATATTGATTCTTCCACTAGTATGGATAAAGCATCCTTGTGGCATTGTCGTCTTGGACATGTCAACAAGAAACGCATAGCCCAACTCCAAAAGGATGGAGTGTTGGAGTCATTCGACCTTAGGGAAGATGACACATGCGAGTCTTGTTTACTTGGAAAGATGACTAAGTCACCCTTCACAAGTACTTGTGAAAGGGGTGAGGGACTATTAGACCTAATACATACCGATGTATGTGGACCTTTTAGATCAACCACGAAGGATGGGAACCTCTTCTATGTGACTTTTACCGATGATTATAGTAGATATGGGTATATCTATTTAATCAAGCAAAAGTCAGAAACCTTTGAAAAGTTCAAAAAGTTCAAGAATGAAGTGGAGAATCAATTGGGCAGGAAAATCAAGATGCTTCGATCCGATCGAGGAGGAGAGTACCTAAGTCTTGAATTCCACGATTATCTCAAGGAGTGTGGAATAGTTTCGCAATTGACGCCTCCTAGGACACCGCAGTTAAATGGTGTGGCAGAAAGGCGTAATCGAACCTTATTGGATATGGTTAGCTCTATGATGAGTCGTGCTTCACTACCTATCTTCTTTTGGGGGTATGCCTTAGAGACTGCCGCCCATATCCTTAACCGAGTCCCTACTAAGAAGGTTGCCAAAACACCTCATGAGATGTGGATGGGGAAAGCTCCCTCGTTGGCACATATCAAGGTTTGGGGTTGCAAGGCTTTCGTAAGACGAGATACTCACGACAAGCTTGAACCTCGAAGTGAGCGATGTATTTTCATCGGCTACCCACAAACTTCCTTTGGATATCTCTTCTATAGACCAAAAGATAATGTTATCTTTGTTGCGAGGAGAGGAGTTTTCCGAGAGCGAGAACTCATAAGCCAAGGAGACAGTGGGAGGCAAATCGAACTTGAAGAGATTCAAGAATCGATAGATGAAGGAACCTCTACCGCTGGCATTCAACCCGAGGAGGAAACTCCGGTTGAACCGATTGACGAATCCTTACCTCTTAGACGTTCCGATAGAGTTAGAGTTCATCCCCAGTTTTATGGTTTTCATATTACTACCGAAGGGGACACTTATATTAGTGATGGTACACTAGTAAATCTTGATGAACCTAATAGCTATAAGGAAGCCATGGCAGGCCCGGAGTCTGCGAAATGGAAAGAGGCGATGGATAGCGAGATCCAATCCATGTACGATAACCAAGTTTGGAATTTGGTTGATTACGTGCCCGAACGTAAGACCGTAGGGTGCAAGTGGATCTTCAAGAAGAAGACCGACGTGGATGGGAACATACACACATATAAGGCGCGATTGGTTGCGAAGGGCTTTACTCAAACTCTCGGAGTTGACTATGATGAGACCTTCTCACCAGTTGCGAAGATTAAATCTATTAGAGTGATGCTAACAATTGCCGCATTTCATGATTATGAGATTTGGCAAATGGATGTCAAGACCGCTTTCCTTAACGGAAAGTTGGCTGAGGATGTTTACATGGCTCGGCTAGAGGGGTTTGTGGATCCGAAGCATCCGAATAGAGTGTGTAAGCTTGAGAAGTCCATTTATGGACTCAAGCAAGCGTCTCGCAGATGGAATCTTTGCTTCGATGAGAAAGTCAAAGAGTTTGGATTTGTACGAAGCGAAGACGAATCTTGTGTATATGTCAAAGCCAGTGGGAGTATAGTAAGCTTCCTCGTTCTATATGTCGATGACATATTACTCATAGGAAACGACATCCCGACTCTGCAGGAGGTTAAGTCCTGGCTCGGGAAGTGCTTCGCTATGAAGGACCTCGGAGAGGCTTCTTACATTGTGGGAATAAGGATAGTAAGAGAAAGAAGTAAGAGACTAATTGGACTTAGTCAGAATACTTACTTGGAGAAGGTACTAAAACGTTTTAGTATGGAAAACTCAAAGAAGGGAGAACTACCGATACAAGGAAATGCCAAGCTGAGTAAGACTCAAAGTCCGAGTACCGAAGCTGAGATAGCAGAAATGAGCCAAGTACCATACGCTTCCGCAGTTGGCTCAATCATGTACGCTATGACTTGTACTCGCCCTGATGTAGCCTTCGCTTTGAGCATGGTTAGCAGATATCAAGGGAACCCTGGCAAAGCACATTGGATTGCGGTGAAGAACATCCTTAAGTACCTTCGGAGGACGAAAGAATGGTTCTTAGTCCTTGGAGGGAGTGATGACTTGAAGGTGCGAGGGTATAGTGACGCCAGCTTTCAGACTGACCGGGACAACTACCGTTCGCAGTCGGGCTGGGTCTTTACCCTAAATGGAGGAGCAGTGACATGGAAAAGTTCCAAGCAGGAAACCGTAGCTGATTCAACGTGCGAATCAGAGTACATCGCAGCGAACGAGGCATCGAAGGAGGCAATATGGCTGAAGAACTTCATCGGTGATCTTGGAGTTGTGCCGGCCATAAAGGAGCCCATGGAGATTTTCTGTGATAACGAAGGTGCGGTTGCCTTGACCAAGGAACCGAGGGATCATGGTAGATCTCGACATATCGACAAAAAATATCACTTCATTAGACATCGCGTAGAAGAAGGACAACTCGTAGTGAAGAGGATATCATCAGAAGATAACCCAGCAGATCCGCTTACGAAGGGACTGAGTAGGGTTAGGCACTTGCAGCATGCTAGGAGTATTGGGCTGAAGGATGATATTAGTATAGATTAGATAGTATTAGAAACGTATAATAGATAAATGTAATTAACATTTGATGATTAAATAAAGGAGTTTTATTTATGAGTAAAGTTACTGTCACATGTTAGTTGTTTAACTATTGTTTCACTTTGCATGTTTTGACTTCAAGAATAATTGAGTTTATTAGGAATAATCGAATTATTCAAATGGTCCACAATCGTTCATATGTTGGGAGTAGATATGAATGAAGATTGTCATGAATTGGTGTGTAGAATGTCTAAATGGTGTTAGACATGGCAAGGGTTGCTGCAACGTTCATGAGTGCTTATGAACTGGTTTTGAGCATTGGAATAAACCCGCGCTGGCTGGAATCACCTTATGGAATACGATATAAAAGGTGATCGCAAGACGATAATATCATATGGTCTTAAAACCTAGATATATGGTTTATTATTTGTTAATTGATTGTGCATTGATAATGCGAAAACGCATCAGTAACTTGATGTTATAAAACGCATTGTTGTGTATAGTTGGTTAATGAATAAGTAAATGCATATAAGTCGAAGTTTATCTGTAAATTTTATCCTAAGAGGATAGAAGAGATATCTTGGCCACTCGATGATTTGATTTGACTTATGTGCCGGGCCCGGTCAGAACTGAATTGATGTGTTCGATTAAGTTCTATGTCAAATAAATCGGAGATCGAGAAATCTAAATGCTAGACTAACCATTCCATAGGATTGTCAGCATGATATCTAACAGAAGACTGTACGATCCCTTATCTAAAGGACAAGATTGATTAGATCAGAGTTGACAGCGTCTTTGAGAGCTACGATTGCAAACCGTATTGTACTTGTATAGTTACTAGACTTATCCAAGTGGGAGACTGTTGGAATAGTGTCTAAGCCTATAACTATATTCGGTGGTGCATGGTCCTTTTGGGTTGCCTTCATCATAGCAACTTGAAGGATGATTTATTAAGAGAGAGTGAATATTATAAGGAATAATATTTAGCTATTTGATTAATATAAGTCATAAATTAATTGGTATTAATTTGGTGACTTAAAGAGATTAATTAAATAAGAGGGTATAAACTGTCAATTGTTTGATAGTTAGACTTTAGACTATAAATCCATTAGGATACACCTTGGACGGATTCCAAGAGCTTTAGGATAGATCAAAATCGTCCATAGGGTTATCTATGGAATGGATTTGGATAGCCTTAAGAGAAGATTATCCAATTAGGGTTTAGGGTGAAACCCTTAAGGAGTCTAAAGGTATAAATAGGCCCTTGGGATGGGGAATTCGTGTACAACCTTGTAGAACCTGAAGAAAGGAACCTCTGGTCGAATTCCATTCCCTCTCCACTCTCTTAAATCATCTTGCTTGCTATTGGTGTTTGTAAGCCATTAGAGGAGTGACAATTGTGACTCTAGAAGCTCCAAGACAAACAAGATCAACAAGGGATTCAAAGGTATGATTCTAGATCTGTTTTAATATTGTTGTTTAACCTAATTAGCCAATAGAAGTCTTGGATTCAAAAGCATGTTTATTAGAAAGCCTAGATCCAAGCAATAGGGTTTTGCATGTGCACATAGGAAAGTTCTTATGGCTAAAACCCAACAAATACATACATACATACATACATACATACATACATACATACATACATACATACATACATACATAGATACATACATACATATATATATATATAGACACACACACACACTTGGTATGTGTAAAGGTCGTGCTGAGCATGACCCCCACGAAGGTTTTTGGAAACTTTAAAATCTTACAAGACTTGTTTAGTTATTTAGGTAAGGAAATGAAAGTACATTGTTATTCTTGATTAAGGAAACAACATAAAGGATGATTCAGGTAAGAAAATGAAAATACATTTGTTTTTACGGGTAAGCAAATGATAGGTGATTGCTAAATATTTATATATTGAGGTCTGAAATCAACTCTGTGATGCCAATAGTAATAATCACTTTATGTATAACCACTCTACTTTCAATAATACATGTCATTCACAACATAAAATTTACTGTCACATATAAAACCAATTGTCATAATATGCCGTGAACCCCCCCCCCCCCCCCCCCCGGATGACTTTTTAAAAAAATTAGAGAAACCAATAAGCATTATATTCACCTGATGCACCAAGATCTACGAAGACTTCAAATACCATGTGCTCTCAACTTCATCACTCTTGGCATTGTAACTGCATGAAAACTATAAAAAATTGTAAAAAAGTGAATATAGTTATTCATAAAGAAAATTAGTAAAAAATTACAACGCATCATTAGTAACATTTCAAGCCAGAAATAGAGATCTAAAAAGAAAACAAAATAAAACCGATATAACGACCCAAATTTTCAAATAAAATTTTCATTTTTAATAAACTAAAACATTCCGATAAAATATAAAGTAACAATGACAATTGTTTTCAAAATTCATAACATTAACATTTTATTTCAAACATCAGAGTGCCCCATCAAATCGAATGTAGAAGAGTGCATATCGTGCCATCAAGCATTGCCCTTGCGCTTAGGCTTATATGTACCTAAAATATATCAACAAACTATAAGCTAATGTTTAGTGAGTTCCCCAGAGCATACCCCACACAATCCACATAATCATATTATTCATATTAGCTATAAAAATTACATAAACCACATAAGCCATGCATACAAACATATAAGGATGTCGTGGGCTTCCCCAAGAGTAATAGGGTCCATTTGGGTTGCATAACACCAGTACAATTGGTTAGGATGGACTCTTGAGAGAAGGTTATATATGATTTATTAATATATTATAAGTTCTAATATATATTAATATGAAATCATATGTTTTAACTAGTATCGATCAAGTATTAATTTGGAATTAATTTAGTGATCGAAAGAGAATAATTAAATCTATGGGGACTAATTATATTAATTAGTTATATTTATATGTGTTGGGCTTATGATTCATTTTAGACCAAGTTTATGTATATACACATAAAGAGTTGGGCCACATGAACCATTGATCATAAAACCCATGGGTATGGATTTGGGTTATACCCATGACCCTTGGAATCTACACTTATAAATACATGCATCGTGACCTAAAAACGCCACCCATATATACACTTGACATGTTCTTGGAGTTCATGGTGTTTTTGGTGCATCGAGTTTTTCTCTCAAGAGTCACCCTTGTTCTAGGTGAGTTGTGATTCCATTTGAGATGCAACACTTGGAGCCCTAAGTTCTTAAAGGCCAAAGTCTTTCTAATAACACCAAATACATCAAGACTTCTAGCCACATAAAAGGTATGTTACTCTAACTAGTATCTTGTATTGTTTATGTCAAATTGAATGCTAGTTATAGGCTTAATACATTGGAAACACCTTTGCATGTATAATTGGTGAAAACATAGATCCAAGGTATTCAGGGTTGTATGTGCACCATAGGATGTTGTAGTATAAAAAACCCAACAGTGGTATCAGAGCCAAGGCTTGTATTCAATTATACTTGATGCAAATTGCTGAAAAAACCGATTTCCTGGTTGTCTGGACTGTGGACTCGCCGAGTCCATGAATGAATTCATCCTAATCATTGAGTAGGTTCATACACTCGATGAGTAGGAGGCGCAGAGCGCAGATTTTCAACTTTTAACGCTGGAATTGGACTAGGATCCTTACTCTAAGCTGTTTTTGAACTTATAAACTTGTCTTTGATGTGGTAATGATCATGCTAATCTAATTTCAAAGATAAATGTCGTAATTTCAAGATGTGTATTAGTTTATATGTTCATGCTAGTTTCTTGAAGATTGATGATATTAATTATCTTGTTCTTATGAGTTAGTTTAGATTGATAGAAAAATTATGTGATAAATTATTTTCGATCCAAATTGATCTAAAAGTTGTTCATAAAAGGTGTTTTTGTAACTTGTCCTCAAGTTATATGAAAAGTCTCATTTATGATTTTTAAAACTCATAAAATTTCCATAAGTTATGAAAATGAAAAGTCTCATTTTTAAATGTTTTAAAGTCTTTCATAACTTGTCGTCAATTTATGGAACTTGAAGAGTTTTCATTAAAACAACTTTAAACTCATAAGGTATGGAAACCAAAAGATTTTGAATTGTTCAAAACTTCCCCTCAAGTTTTGGAATTTGTAAAGTTTCCCTCCATGAATACTTTAAGTCCAAGTTAAACCCTTAGAATTTTAATAGTTTAAAATTCAACATGTTTACTATTATAATAGGGTTAATATATATATATATATATATATATATATATATATATATATATATATATATATATATATGTATGTATGTATGTATAAGAGTAAAGTCAGTCTTACCGTTAGTAGGCCTCATTCACGAAGTCGGTCTATAAGGGGGTAGGGGGGTATAAGGATACTGTCTATAAAATGACAGTTTATTGGGTATCCACTCTCACCCACCGCTTCCTTGACTAGTGGAGGGTCGTTAGCCGGAAAGGTAGGACATGAATATAATTCTCATTTCATTAAAAGTATAATGATAAATATAAAGTAAATAAATTTTATTAAATTCCCAATCTTTGTTACTTTAGGAAAATGTGAATTTGGTGCTAACCCATGAAATTACACTTTGTATCTTACCAAGTCGTTGGTGGAGCGTATGTGGGTAACCGTCACACTAACATGGACTAGTAAGGGTGACAAAGGGTAACTTAATGTTTATCATAGATCGATGGAGCACGTGTGGGTAACCGGCACATTGATTAGGTGATAACGATTAGGGTACCAAGTTATTTTGCATGGTTATTCACACCTTGTTTTTGATCCTTGGCATCCTAATCACAAACTTGAGAGGGCACAATCGAGATTTAAACATACTATTGAAAAGTTCAATGAATCTCAAAAGATCTAGGAGTTTCAAACCAATTAAAACCTAATACCTATTTTGTTTTTCATGGTGGAAATTGGTGAATCATCATTTGCCTACCTTCAAATATTTTATAGCTTGGATTATGACATCCCTCTTCAAAGTTATAAAATATTGTGTTGGATCCTAGCCTAAATATCTCATATTGGGTGTTATATTAAGGATTTAAATCAAGTTACTTGAATTTCTCCCATTGTAGATGTCTAGTTCAGAAAACTATGATCTTCCCAAATCTCTTGGAACAAGCTTTCTGAATGAAGATGATGTCCCTGCGATTGGATCGTGGAAATCATACTTCTCTTCCTTTACTTCCTCCAATAATTCTCCCTAACCCACAAGTTTAAAGACTTGAATAGTTCAAGGTCACTCAATCCCTATTGGAAAGTCTATGTGCACTCACACCTTGGAGATGAAGTCATATATTGATAGGCTAGGAGAGTTGGGTGTCAAAGTATAAATGGAAGTTGGTTGTTGACCGGGTTCTTCAGTCACTTCCTAAGTCACATATTGAGTTCTTTAAGGACTATTATGTAATAGACTATGACATGCCCCTTAATGATCTTACCTATTTGCTTGTTGACGCTGAATCAGCAATGATTTGAAGCACTGTTAAAGCAAATTTGATTCGACGATCTACTTCCCAAACATACTTGGACATTGACAATGGTAACATTGGAAGTACAAAAAAGCTTTCTCTTCCCAATGGAAAGGGATCGACCATGGTCAAGTCATTTGACCAATGGTAAAGAGAAAGGCTGAGTCTGAGATAGTCTCGTGTACCATTCCCAAAGAGTCCATATGCCAAGAGAATGGGCATTGGTTGTGAAGCTGCCCTATTTACCTGAAAGATCATAAGGATGGTAAAGTCAAAAAGTTTGACTCTACTTCGGGTAAAGTCCACTATCTAACTCTATTAATTTCCTATTTGGAGATTCTTAACACATGATGTGACTAGGTCGCATTTTGATGTTTCGTAGAATCAAAGAAAAGACAAGAAGCTTAAAAGGAAGAGTAAGTTGATTTTGATCGCGAAGATGAATTTCGATCACATGGTTCGATGATCAGAATTTGAAGCTGCTACATAAAGAGTTATGATAGATTGCTTAGGAATAGATAACAACATAGTTTCATTTGTAGAAGCATTGTAAGGAAAAGTTTTTCCGAAAAGTTTTATAAAATAAAGGAAAATTTAGATTTTACATTATATTATGGTTCCTTACAATGACATTTGTAAAAATTGTTATTTATATGATTCCATTGACAGCAATATTGGAAATAAATTTGATTCTTTCGTATGTGGTAGTGTCATAATTTTCCAAATAAGGAAAGATTCTCATCACTCAAGTTTCAAATGGATAGAAACTTGGAATCATGCAACCGGTATAGTATGATAAATGAGAATTTTCATCTTTGGGAAAATAAGACTAATTCCTTGTTCACATGTATATGTGAGTCAACTGAAGGACAAAGGGATCGGGTACACTTGGTTGTGCGTTGGTCATGTCCACCAGAAAGATCGATAAGACTATTCGTCATGATTTACTAAAGTTTAGTGAATATGGTTATACTTACAAGCTTAAGTATATTTCTAAAACATTGGAAAAGTTTCAATGTAAGGCAGAACGAATAAGAAGAATCAAATTAGGCATAAAGATAAAAGTTTCTCTTATTTAAAAAGATGGGAGAGTACTTAAGTATCTTATTTTATGCTTATCTTAGAAATTATGAAACTGTATCACAGTTGATCCTCTAAGGACATATTAGTGCATTCATATGACTAAGAAGAGGAATCATGAATTATTTAAATGGGTAAATCAAAATACGAATCATACTTCATTCCAAAATTGAGTCTTAGAGTAATACTCCAAGATTGTAACTTGAGTGACATAATCTTAAGAAGGTTTATAACACTTGTTGGATGTAGAGTAAAATATTTTCTTACTCTTGTACATTTGAAATTAGTAATTTGTGATGTTTTGGATAAAACAAAGACCAAATAAGGCCAATTGTGTGAAGTGTTTGTCTTGATAAGAATCCACATTAACTCTTGAATATTTTCTTTGTCAAGGAATGGTTCTTGACAATAGATTCTTATATGTCAAGAGGTCAGTAAGTGTCTTAAAGATCTTGAAAAGTTTCAAGAACTAATCAAGAATAAAACATGTTGTTTATTACTAGCACACGACTTGAGGTTTATAGCCTATCGTGTTGACATATTCTTGTTTCTGTGCCCATTCCAATTAAAGTTGACTATGCATGTGATTTCTATGAGTTCATAGATGTTTGCATAACTACTTGGAAGCAATTGTAGGCCATTGTGCTGCCAGATGGCAAGAAATTAAGATTAAACTAGTTCAGTCCATATGAGTTTCGATTTGTCACTAACCTCCTCTTGTGGTTTTGTTTTTGACAAATTCACATGGATAGGAACACATACACCATAAAATCTAAGTGTCATAAGGTTTCTCTCCGATTCATGAAAATGATGGCGAGGAGATGCTTTTGCTGAATAGATTTTAAGTAGATAGCAATTGTGATATTTGCATTCTGAAAGTCGTTAGTAGAGCCTGTGTGGTTAACCGGCACACTAACATGGACTTGTGATAAATAACAAAGGTCTAAAACAATTGAGACTATGATTACGACATCCCTTTTCATAGTTCTCAAAATTGTTTAGACACACATGTGAGCTATTTAAGAAAAGGTGTGTGTGTATGTGTGTGTGTGTATATATATTGCGTTCTCAAAATTCGATCATGATTACGACATCCCTCTTCATAGTCGAATTATGAAAACATGGCATATATATATATATATATATATATATATATATATATATATATATATATATATATATATATATATATATATATAGTAGAAAAAGACTGGTCTAGGATCATGTCTTTATGTGAGACAAAATGAATCGTGTCCCATATGCTTCGGGTATAGGATCGATTACATGTGCTCTAATATTTATTCTTTATAAATTTTACAAATGCCTAGGGAATTAAGAGTGGAAAAGGTCTAGAATTGGATATGACTAAAATGATTAAGCAATGGTCGAGAACAATCTGAGGTTTACCAAAGATTGGTTGTTCGTGGATAGTTGGAAGTATTGTGTAAATTTTTGGAAAGGACCATATTGAGATATTCTGAAAAGAGGCAACTCTTGTTCAGAAGTGATGGTCAAAATGGGAATATGGAAATGTTTCCATAGGTGGAATTTATTCATTAAATATGTGTAAGATTAGAAAACTTAATGCAAGAAGATTGTTCAAAGGAACGTACTTTGAATTTGAGACTTCGTTTCCATGGAATTGATCTCCATTGGAATACTATGTAATGTCTGCTGACAAGTCTTTGTATCTTTGTTCATAGTCATTACAAGATGATCAATGCATATAAGTTTAGAATCTAAAAAATTTCGGTAAATGGTAGGAATTTGGAATTCTTACATTTACTATAAGGATTTTGGTTGATTTATTCCACAAAGTAAAGATCATAGACAAACATAGTGTGCACACTTGGAGTATGGTATAGAAATTGTTCAGATAAACATAGTATGCATGCTTGGAGCATGGGACAACTATTGTTTTGATTCAAGTATAAAGTTGATTATTTGAAACATTATACAATGAATAATGAGTAATCAATATGGTGTTTAAATAAAATGTGTTTTATTTACTCTCAAAGGTGCTTGGGGCCATATAGGATTAGTATTATTCTTGTGTTTCACTTTGCATGTTTTGAATTTCCGAATAACTAGGTTATTCAAACTCTCCACGGCCAATCATACATTTGGAAGTAGGTATGAATCAAGATTGTCATGAATTGGGCTTGTAGATGTCTAAAGTGTTTAGGCATAGAAAAAGTTGCTGCAACATTCATGAGTGTTCCTAGAATGAGATTTGAGTCTTGGATTAAACCCACACTCATTTGAATCGCTTCATAGATTATATCACGAGTGATCATGAGACGATAATATCTTATATTCTTCAAATGGAGACGTGTGAGTTGTAGTTGTGTGTCGGTTGCACATTAATATGTGTAAACGCAACCAGTAACATGGTTGTTATAAAACACATTGTTGTGTGTAATTTAATAAGTAAGTACAAGCGATATATGTGGGCCCCTCGATGATTTGGTGATGACAACCCTACGTGCTCGGTCAAGCCTAGACTGATTTCATTTGTTCAATTAGTTGGTCGTTATAAATCGGAAATCGAGAAACAAGAAATGGACAGAGAGGATGATTATAATCCATGTCTTTGTACATATGATATCTAGAATGGAGGAATATATGATCCCTTATCTAACGGACATGTCATTGACTAAGTCAGAATTCGATAGCGGCTTCTAAGAGCTATGATTGCTAGTCGGGATTTTGGAGTCGTACTTGCAATAATAGTTTTAGACTTATCCAAGTGGGAGACTGTTCGATTAGATGTCTAAGTCCATAACTATTCTTGTTTGTATTTGACCCAAGAGTAGCAGGGTCCATTTGGGTTGCATAACACCAGTACAATTGGTTAGGATGGACTCTTGAGAGAAGGTTATATATGATTTATTAATATATTATAAGTTCTAATATATATTAATATGAAATCATATGTTTTAACTAGTATCGATCAAGTATTAATTTGGAATTAATTTAGTGATCGAAAGAGAATAATTAAATCTATGGGGACTAATTATATTAATTAGTTATATTTATATGTGTTGGGCTTATGATTCATTTTAGACCAAGTTTATGTATATACACATAAAGAGTTGGGCCACATGAACCATGGATCATAAAACCCATGGGTATGGATTTGGGTTATACCCATGACCCTTGGAATCTACACTTATAAATACATGCATCATGACCTAAAAACGCCACCCTTATATACCCTTGACATGTTTTTGGAGTTCATGGTGTTTTTGGTGCATGAAGTTTCTCTCTCAAGAGTCACCTTGTTCTAGGTGAGTTGTGATTCCATTTGAGGTTCAACACTTGGGGCACTAAGTTCTTAAAGGCCAAAGTCTTTCTAGCAACACCAAATACATCAAGACTTCAAGGCACATAAAAGGTATGTTACTCTAACTAGTATATTGTATTGTTTATGTGAAATTGCATGCTACATATAGGCTTAATACCTTGGAAACACTTTTGCATGTATAATTAGTGAAAACATAGATCCAAGGTATTTAGGGTTATATGTGCACCATAGGATGTTGTAGTATACAAAACTCAATACCTACATTGTCTTACACCTAAGTGTTGAATAAGGTGTCAAAGTCCATAACTATATATGGTATGTACTTAACCTCGCATGACATGGTCCATTTGGGTTGCATGGCATCTCAACATTTTCATAGAAAAAAATTATAATAAGGACACTTATGATTTGTTAATATATTCTAATATATTAATATGAAATCATATTTTTTAATTAGTATTGATCAAGAATTAATTTGGAATTAATTTTGTGATCAAAAGAGACTAATTAAATATATGAGGATTGATTATGTAAACCGTTCATTCTTATATAATGGGATTAAGGTCCATGTATCACTAGATTGGGCTAGGACCCATTGGGTTCTCCATGGATGATCCATGGAGGTTACAAACCAATGGATCATGGTGGAATCGAAATGCCATGCATATTAGGGTTTAACCTACATGTGACACACTATATAATGAACCTCATGGAACAAAATGGGCACTAAGACTATAAGGAAGAGGGCTAGCCGATTTTGTGATCAAAAGTGTTCTTCTCTCAAGTTATTCCAAGTGTTGTGGTTTTATGTGAAACATTTTAGGCATCACACTTGGGGTGCTAGGCTCACAGAGTCTTAAAGAATCCAAGCAACACACAAATGTATGTATTCTACTAGTTTTTTATATTGCAAGTTCCCCATAACATGCTAGTTAGGATAAGAACCTTGGAAAAATCAAATTCGCATATATATTAGACAAAACATAGATCCAAGGTTTCTAGGGTTGCATGTACACGATAAGAGTGTTAGATTGCTCAAAACCCATCAGTGGTATCAAAGTCTCGGTTTGTTTTCTATATACTTTATGCAAACTGCTTGAAAAAAGTTGATTTTCTGCTATCTGCACAATGAACTCGCCGAGTCCATGGGGGGGGGGGGGGACACGACGAGTCCAAGTGAAAATGCATCCTACTCGTCGAGTAGGTTCTTGAACTCGACAAGTAGGAGGCCCTATGTGCAGATTTTTGAATTTTGCTGCTAGAAATGGACTAGGATCATTACCCTAAATTGTTTTGGACTTTTAAAACCTATTTTTGATGTGGTAATGAAAGCAGAGATTGTTATCGTTAGTATTCCGTTCACCCACGTTCAGATAAGATGTATCTGGATCTTAAAAATTTATACTGGTGGCCTAACATGAAAGCAGAGATTGCTACCTTCGTGAGTAAATGCCTTACTTGCGCAAAGGTTAAGGTCGAATACCAGAAACCCTCTGGTTTGTTGCAATAACCAGATATTCCAGAATGGAAGTGGGAGCGGATCACTATGGATTTCATAACCAAGTTGACCAAGACAACGAGTGGACTTGATACCATATGGGTCATCATCGATATATTGACGAAGTCTGCACACTTCCTACCTATCAAAGAAACTGACAAGATGGAGAAGCTTACAAGAACATACATTAGAGAAATCATACGACTGCATGGTGTTCCTATATCCATTATATCTGAAAGAGATAGTAGCTTCACTTCAAGATTCTGGCAGTCACTACAAAGTTCCATAGGAACAAGGCTGGACATGAGTACAGCCTACCATCCTCAAACAGACGGACAAAGTGAGAGGACTATCCAAAGAATGGAAGATATGTTAAGAGCCTGTGTGATCAACTTTAGGAAAGCATGGGATACTCACTTACCCCTTTTCGAATTTTCTGTTGGATAAGTTGTACCCCTTTTCAAATTTTCTGTTGGATAAGGTGTCTAAGTCCATAACTTATTTGGTATATATTTGACCCGACCCGACATGGTCCATTTGGGTTGCACTTCACCCAAAATGTTTACGGATAATTTTATGAGAATTGTATACTTACGAGTTATTAATATATTATAAGTTATAATATATTAATATAAAGTCATGTTATTTTATTAGTTTTAATCTTGAATTAATTATGAATTAATTTAGTGATTAAAAGGAAGACTAATTAAATCATGGTCTATTATATTTATATGGTGTGGGCTAATACTCATTTGTTAATGGGCTAAGCTTATATGGAAGTCCATGGAGCTTTTAACCCATGGATCCTTGGAAAGGAAAAGACATGGGTTATTAGGGTTTCACCCTAACCATGCACAATATATAAACAAGCTTATGTTGCATGAAATAGCACCCTAGTGTATGTGTGCAAGGTGTGGCCGATTTCTAAGAGTGTGTATACTCTCTCATAAAGTCTTCCAAGTTTGTGATGATTTGTGATTTCCATTTGAGGCATTCACATTATTACTGCTTGGCTCTCAAACTCCAAGGAATCAACACTCATCAAAAGGTATGCAATTCATCTAGTTCCTTTTATGTTTAAAAGTTCCCCATGCCATGCTAGATAAGTTATAAACCTTGGAAAAAAATTTTTGCATGTATTTAGACAAACATAGATCCAAGGTTTATTAGGGTTGCATGTACACTTAGGAAGTGTTAGACTAATAAAAACCCAACATTTTCCTACAATAACAGTTATCACACGAGCATCAAAGTTGCTTCATTTGAATCCCTTTATGGCCGGAAGTGCAGATCCCCTCTGTGCTGGGCTGAGGTGGGTGACACCCAGTTAGCTAAAGGACAAGTTCCTAACAGCACTTTCATAGGTCCGGAAATCATTCGGGAAACGAAGGAGAAGATCGTTCAGATTTGTGAACGATTAAAAGCCTCTAGAGACCGATAGAAAAGCTACGCAGACAGACGAAGGAAGCCTTTGGAATTCCAGGTGGGAGACCACGTCCTTTTGAAAGTCTCGCCCTGGAAGGGCTTGATACGCTTCAGAAAGCGTGGGAAGCTCAATCCAAGATACATAGGGCCTTTCGAGATTCTCTCTACAATCGGCCTCATAGCTTACAAAGTCAACCTACCCCGCAAGCTCAGTAACATACATTCTACATTCCATATCTCAAACTTGAAAAAAGTGTCTGTTCAAAGAGACTCTTGTAATCCCACTCGAAGAGATCGCAATCAATGAGAGCCTCAACTTCATGGAAGAACCTGTAGAGATCATGGACCATGAAGTCAAGCAGACGAAGCAAATCAACATCCCGATAGTGAAGGTTCGCTGGAACGCCAAGCGAGGACCTGAATTCACTTGGGAGCGAGAGGATCAGATGAAACTGAAATATCCTCATCTATTTGCTTAGTTATTTGTAACTACTTGTTTGCTTAAACTCTAATTTCTGGATGAAATTCCTTCTAACGGGGGGATGATGTGACAACCCGAAATTTCTTCTCTGAACAATCATTCCCGTCAATAGAAATCACAACTGTTCCTGCTATCTGTTAAAGCATTTTGGAGTTAGTTTAAGTGTTTTAAAGCTTAGTACTTCAAGGAATAACAGGAGAGAGGATTCCCTAGGTTCATTGTGTATCATTTTCGAAAAAACTCCAAGAGTTAGGAGTTTTCGGCCCAAATAGTGTTTGGACCGAAAACCCCCATGAGTATATATATGACACTTAGCCATATTTGTTACTTTTTCACTCTTTCAAGAACAAGAACCGAAATCCTCTCAAGTATCATCCAATTTTTCCTTCTAAATATTTAAAATGTAAGTGTTTCTTACCCTATCTAGTTGATTCCTCCCATATTCAAGTGTTTTTACATGATTTATTCCATGAAATCATTCCATTTATGTAGATCTTCAAGTGTTCTTAGTTACACCAAGAACACACACTAGTGTTTTGGGCCGAAAACACCCATATTTGCTTCCATATTGTAAGTATCTATCTCTTATACTTGTTATCTAGGAAGGATAATTAATTTAGAGCCTTGAAAACATCATTTTTCCAAGAACAAAAGGGGTTTTCGGTTGGTACATCTCCCTAAACCGAAAACCCTAGAGAAAGGTGTCAAAATGACTTTAAGCCTTCCTAATGCTTAGTATTAAGTCTAGAACACTACTTGATTGTTGGAAGACCTTGTAAAACACATTATGCATCAAAGAACAAGAGTTTTCGGCCAACCTTTGGACCGAAAACCTCTTGGACCGAAAGCCATATGAACCGAAAGCCACTTGGACCGAAAACTCCCTTAAGTGGCTATACAACCCTTAGATTCAACCCTTGATACTACTAGCACTTGAATCAAAGTGTTTTTCCATATCCTAGGGTGTCTTAACTTGGTTAATTAGTTGTTAAATAACTAACTGTATACATATATGTGTTATTATATGATAAATAGGATCCGTGTGTGTACTCAAGTCTTCACTTGACACTTAGCATCCTATATCATCCTTTCATCCAAACCTCTCACTACAGGTGAGTTCATACCCCTTAATTAACCATTGAAATGCTTTTAAATGTTTTTAAATGCTTTATGGGGGGATACAAGTTGAATCGATTTAGTTATTAGATCAATCACATGTGATTAATAACCAACATACAAATGGATTTATCATACTTTAAACTGTTTTACGAAACAAATAACTTCAAACTGCTTATCAAACTATTTTACATGTTAAACTCTTTATCAAATTCACTTTTCAATACTAAACCTTTATTTTATAGTCTTTAAACTTATATATTATTAAAACCATGTCTACTACATATATAGTTATATAAATAAGGTTTAAAGGACTTAGGAGAGATAACCCACTTTACTTCCTGTCCTTGTTTGGTTGTGGTCTTAAAGTACCCGGTTGTTTGTCCGAATGTCGTTGAATCCTTAGTTATATATTATGTATATATGTATAGATATAAAGACTTTTATGTCAGTTTAGTATATTCAGTCACACAAACAAGTCTACTAATAAACTATAATAGGTATAGTTTAGGGTTATACTACTTACTACTTCTAGTTCAATGAAGCATACAAGAGTCAGTTCATTCACGAGTTATTACTTATTACTATACAACTATACTATGTTGAGAACATATACAACAATACTATGATGAGAAACAATACATTACATATACAAGTACACTTTAACATAAATGTGATCCACTGTATCGGAGCATGCCTTCATTGTCATGGCCTGAGGTGTAGCCAAAATCTCCTGGAGGGAGAGCATGAGTTTGCATATAGATATATATTGGATTGACTATCCTACACCTTGCTGCTAGCTACAGCGGGACCTGCAGGTGTTCAGGTGCCAAATGTCATACCTTTTGACGACTTACATTGTCATGTTTCATAGTCGATAGTATGGTACAATTAATCATATAATACCTTGATATAAATCCGGTTTAAGGTAGTTAGTACATCAGTAGTTCCTATATAACAACACTACAGTATTACA
Organism: Lactuca saligna; assembly: GCF_052625555.1. Classification (NCBI taxonomy): domain Eukaryota; kingdom Viridiplantae; phylum Streptophyta; class Magnoliopsida; order Asterales; family Asteraceae; genus Lactuca; species Lactuca saligna. Next base: position 68,026,715 of record NC_136417.1, on the reverse strand, counting down.
TTAATTTACCCTTTACATTTATTTGGTGATTACTTCACTTAAACAATAATGTAAAAACTATATTTTTGATAATGATAGTTATACTTGGGAAAATTACACACTTTTACAAGAAGCAAACATACATAACAGTTGTACCTTGGTAGAAGGCTACTTTTAGTAGAAAATATAGGATTTTCTAGGAGTTATAAACACTTACAAACATTCACATACTTTTACTACAAACGTTTACAAACTCATAATTCAAACAATGGTTCAAACATTTTGATAAAAACATAGACACTAAGTACTTATGAACTCACCAGCTTTAATGCTGGTATACTCTTTCAAAATAACTTGTATTCTCAGGTCATCAGTAGACAGGTACCACTGCTAGCTTTTGAGAAGATGGAGTGCATTCAAGACTCATCTTATATTTTGATTCATGTTTTAGTGTCTTATATACTATATAACACACTTGTATTAAAATTATCTATTTAATGCAATGGATGATGTTGTTTGCTTGTTTACTATGATATGGTGTTGTGATACTGTACATGACATCATCCGCCCCAAAACGTTTCCGCCGTTCTAGGTTTTAGGGTGTGACAGATTGGTATCCGAGCGTTGTTTATAGTGAATCTAGTATATCAATCCATAAAAGATATACTAACTATAAACACAATGGGATTAAAACACTCTGACCAAGAGTCTATACTTTTAAATAATAAAATATTTAACTATGTATACAAGTCTGCATTCATACAAAAATCAGTGTCACAATGACAAATACAAAAGTATTACGATTGTTGAATATCACAAGCTCGGGGATGTTTGGTCAGTCTTGGGATTATCATAGCCTGATCAACTATGTTGGTCCGAGGAGTGATTAGCTTATGCCCTAAAAGGGTTGTGATATGGAAACAAGTCTAAAAACTTACCAACACTACCACAATGAAAGCACTAGAACAGAACATAAGTTTAAAATACTATAAGAGTATTTTGTGTTACTATAATCACTTATCTGAGAACTAAAAAGATCTCTATCAAGTAGGTCAATAGTCGTTAAGTGCATACGTTAAGGTTATATGAAATTTAGGTGTTATAGACTCAGAATCTATGATCTTTGCTTTACTTCTTGTCCTTGTTTGGTTGTGGATTTAGAGTTAGGACCACTTATTCGAAGGTCTATCCTACTCCAATTTCATATAACTAGTATACACTACACAAGTATTGACATAATTGATGAAGATCCTCTTATAATTATCTTACGTAGTACGTCTATTTTTATAAGATTCTTATACCCCTTTTCTCACGTAGATATCATGGCCGGATTTCATCATGGCAACCCGTACTTTCCACCCCACGACAATATTGGATGGATTGAAGCAGAGTCCGATGATGAGCATCAAATACCTTTGGATGATCATCATGCAGAAGGCTTCTCATATGGATCTGACTCCGAGCTAGAACTCAACAACCTACCCCAACTAGGTCAAGCCCCCCAACCAGTGTTTTAGGGTCCTACACCCTTGTGGGAAACAAACTTGAATCGTTAGATCGACGAACAAGCTCAACCCTTACCCTACAATGGGGACCAAAGCTTATACAACATAAGTGATGGTGGCTCGGCTGACCAAGCCCTACCCATCTTGGTCTGTAGGATTGCTCGGAATACAGAGCAAGGTCGAGCAGCCATCAGCCGAGTAGTGGAGATTGATGCCAACACTGGTGTCAACATGTTCCGCATTCACCATCTCGAAGAGGCGATGGAAAGGACCATAAGGACTAATGAGACTCTGCAGCAACAGTTAGCTGCCTCCCGAGCTGAAGTCATAGAACTTCGAGTTCGCCAGAGGGCTCATGAACGACACCTCCAAGAAGTGGTCCGTCAGATGGGAGACCTTAGGGTTCGCCCGAGGAATTCCCATCGTCGTTAAAAGATGTCTAGCACGTCTTTTCATTTGGTTAAGGAATAGCCTTTCGTATATGTGCTCTATGAAGCACTTATCTGTAAATTATTCCTATCGTTCAGTACAATATCTAGTCTACTAAGCTGTCAAACATTTTCCCTCATATGGTTTGATGTAAGACCTACTGTTAGGTCGTTTTTCCCAAACTCATTTACTTCAGTAATACCAGTAATATTGTCAGTTAGCTAATCTGTTGGAAAAATCTATACTCTTGTGTTTTCCTACTCTTCTGCTATACTGCTATTTCAAAACATACACTCATTCAACTGTTGGACTATGGAGATTTAGCCCATGGAAGACTCTCTTTATACTCACAATTGATTCTAACCATCATGTACATCTTTCTTATAAACTTATAGTTGAAGGATGCCTCCGCGCAAATCAACAAGGCATAATCCTCAGAGTACTCCAACTCCAATACCACCTCCTCCACAATTCGATGCGGCAGCTCTAAATGCTGCAGTGGCTGTGGCTGTGGCTACAGCCATGGCTCAATATAACTCCACTGATGCCAACAGAGGTGGAACCCTTGTTAACTCTACTCAAGGTGAACTCCTTGTGCACTCGAGATAGTGCTCCTACAAGGACTTCACTAACTGCAAGCCAAAGTCCTTCAAGGGGATTGGCGGAGTCATTGCCCTCGCCCAATGGTTCGAGAAGACGGAGTTTGTCTTCAAGATTTGTTCCGGCCCTGCCGTGAGTAAGGTCAAGTTTTCCGCTTGCACCTTTGAGGAGAAATCCATGACATGGTAGAACAGCCATGTCAAGTCACTCACTCTTGTAGTGGCAAACAACATGGGCTATGAAACTATGAAAGACCTCATGATTTAGGAGTACTGCCCGAGGGGCGAGAACCAAAAGTTGGAACAGGAGTTGTGGAGCCTAACCATGAGGGGCTCCAAGATAGTCGCATATACCACCAGGTTCAGTGAACTGGTGGCCCTCTGTCCCAACATGGTTCCCACTAAAGGGAAAAAGATCGAAAGGTACATCTGAGGGTTGGTGCCTCCGTATCAGGGAAATGTTTTAGCTTCACACCCTTCTACCTTCGACAGTGCCAAAAGATTGGCACAACGACTCATCGATCATGGAGTCCAATCCCCATCATCAACAACAACCCTGGCCATCTCAGAACCCTCCAAACTCGCTGACAATAAGTTGAAGTTCTGGGATGATAAGAAGAAACAAAGAGCTGCTAAAAAGCAGGGAGTCGTGGCGGTTCATGTTGCGATAGTACCTACCGCTGCTACTCCAATAAGGCAGTATGTTGGAAGTTTTCAAAGCGCAACAAATGTAATTTCCACCACATTGGACCCTGCCGTGAAATGCATTTGTCTAACTGCAACAAGAAAGGACACACTATTCATTTCTGCAAGTCTCCGGAAAGGCCGATCACCCAAGTTCTCGATGTTGGTGTCGGCCAGACTTGTTACGGATGTGGCGAAGTGGGCCACTACAAAAGGGACTGCCCCAAAGCAAGAAATGTCGGTGGAGCGGGAAGATTTTTGGCTATAGGCCATGGGGAAGCAGTTGCTGAACCTACGGTGGTGACTAGTACGTTTCTCCTTGAAAACTCTTATGCATGCATACTGTTTGATAGTGTCACACCCCGAAACCCAGGGCGGAAACGTTTCGGGGCGGAGGTGACTTCATGTTGAATATCATAACCAATGTACATAGTTAGCGAAGTAAACACAAAACATTACATTACATAGATTTCATTACATCAGTTTGAAAGTAAAGTAATACAAGTTTCATAGATACATAAGTTTAAACAAAAGAAAGACGTGACTTCCATACGCTCCGTCTTCTGCAAAAGAACGCGGGATACCTGTCTAAGGAGAACCTGAGAATACAAGCATTTTAAAAATCAGCATAAAGCTGGTGAGTTCATAAGCGGTTTGTTTTATGAAAATGAACAAGATTCCTTTTGTTTTCTGAAAAAGTGGTTATCCAAGAAAATCCTATATTTTCTTAAAAGTAATGTTTAGTTTTCCATTATATTACACAATTTTGGTTATGAATAGTTATTACCCCATGAAAATCCTATATTTTCTTAGAAGTTGGTTACCAATCCGAAATGTAATGTAAAAGATGTATACTGAAAACCTGATTATCTTTGTGAAGTGTATGTTAGTTTTAACACATACATAAAACTATCAACATAGTAAACTAATTTCAAAGGTTATTAATTTACTATATTCATTATTACTAACAAGTAAATCTCTGTTATCCAAATTGTGAGTTCTTTAACCATACTATAGACTAGATATGGCAAAGGAAGGTCAGTATCATTTATGACTTTTGTCACCCTTGAACCTTTTGGTTCGGCTGTAGCTAGCAGCCAGGTGCGGGGCAGTCAGCCCCGTATAGATCTATACACTCAAGTCACGCTCCCTATCTAAGAGATTCTGGTTACAGGGGTGGTCCTCCACTCACGTATCTTTGTGGAGTGTTCTCTGAGGACGTGTCTCCAATTTATAGGAATAACAAATCTACAAGTAATAATGCGGAAATATCCTGTTTAAATTCTATTTACAAATACGATCCTCCACTCGCGTATCTCTGTGGAGCGATACCGAGGACAAAACAAATGTACTAATCTAATGCTTTTAACAATAATGTTAAGGAACAAATCATTTGTAATATATATATATATATATATATATATATATATATATATATATATATATATATTATAACATTATATAATAAGATATGAAATCAGTTTGTAAACTGGTTCTGCAAGTTAAACAGTTGGTTAATACGGTTTCAATTGTTAAAAGCAAGTGGAATATGAAACATTTCAATTGAAATAATAAGTTTAAGCACAAGATATTCTTGTACTTTTGCTTGTATTCCCCCTGAAAACATTGAAAAACATTGAAAAAGGATAAGGGTATGAACTCGCCGGACGAGGAATGTGTCGACTAGGATGCTAAACGTCGGATCGAGGCTTGAAAATGTTCGAGGTTCCTATGTAATATTAAATGATACACAAATGTATCTACTTAGACTTTAAATAACTAATCATATATGATTATACACTCCAAGACGCGAAAACACTTCAAATTAAGTGGTTGGAGTGACCCGGGTGACTTTTATGGACGTATATGGATCGGATATGGAGTTTACTCTTCAAGAGTAAACTCTTAGAAGATTTTTCGGCCCTAAACACCACATCCCCATGAATTTACGGCCGTAAACTCATGGGTGGTGCTCTTAAGTGCTAAATGGTCTTATAATATTTGAGGGATAATGCTAGGTTTGGTTCTAAGGCATTAGAAAGGGATTTAATCAATTATATGGACCATTTGATGAGTTTACGGCAGTAAACTAGGAGTTTACGGCCGTAAACTCTCACCCACTCAATCCTTATGTGCTTTGATGGTCATAGGTTAATCACATGTGATTTAAACTCATTTACAAACCATGTGGTGAATTTAGGGCACACTTTGACCAAGATATAGGAGTTTACGTCCCAGGAACCCATTCTTTGAGGGTTTACAGTCGTGAACTCCTAATGGAGTTGTTTTCATCAATTTTAAGGCTTCTAATTCGTTTGTGGTTGCTTCTAGATATTAGTACAAGGCTTAGGAGGTGTGTAAGTGGCATTTTAACACCCAAAAAGGAGTTTACTACCCATGAAAGGGTGTTTACGGACCAAGCATGTTCTTGGGCAGTAAACTCATGTTTACTCCCTAAATGATAAGTTTAAGGTGTTCTAAGTCCAATCAAATAAGTCCTTAAGCCATATCTAAGCTACAATGGTGGTTTAGATGGGTTTTAAGGCTCAAAAACCCCATTTATATGTATTCACGGCCCAAGAGTGTTCCAGGGCCGTAAACACATGTTTATGGTCCTAAATCATGATTTGAACACGAAATTGAAGGCTAAGGATGCTAATCTATCAGTTAGGGTAGTTACCTTGGTGATTTGAAGCTTGAAATGAGTGATTTTGGATCAAGAAGTTGGATTTGAGGAGAGAGGTTAGAGAGAGACTGAAAAGGCTTCAAATGAGGCTTAAAAAACTTTAAATATGATTTGGACTTGAGACCCGATGGAATTCTACCTGATACTGACGTTAACCGAGGCTTTTGGTCGCACTCGATTAAGTTGTCGTAACCCGATATGGTTGAAACTAATTTTTTTTATAATTACTAGTTTAGGGCGTTTTCATGTGTTTCTAACGTGTTTGGATACTTACGAGGTCAAAATAAAAGTCTTTACTTAAATGACCAAATCCAAAAACAAAATCGGAACAATTCGCTTAAGACGAGTTTTACGGATGAAATGGGTTATGACGATGGAACAACTTTGGGTTGTCACAGATAGTGGAGCGGAGAGAAGCTTCGTAAACCAGAAATTTGCACGCTTACTTAAACGAAAACCACGCGCACTTAAAGAACCATTCACTGTAGAAATGGCTAATAGGAAAACTGAGAGCACCAATAACATATACATAGGATGTACCCTATCTCTAGATAGCCATTCATTTCAAATCGACCTCAGGTCGGTCTCGAATAAAAGTTTTAATGTCATCATCGGCATGGATTGGTTGAGTCTTCATCGTGCCGACATTATGTGTTACGAAAAGGTCGTACGCCTTAATCTTCCATCTAACGAAACTCTTATCATCTACGGCGACAAACCCAGCACGAGTCTTCGTATCATCTCAAGTATTCAAGCATGGAACTATCTACGTAAGGAATATCGTGCATTCCTTGCTCACGTTGTCGATATGTGCCTAGAAACGAAAGAACGAAAGAGCATCCCAATAGTGAGCGACTTTCCTAACATCTTTCCTGAAGAACTACCACGATTAACTCCACAACGACAAGTCGAGTTCAGAATAGACCTAGTCCCAAGAGCTACCCCAATAGCCATAACCCCCTACTGCTTAACACCGGCGGAGATGTAGGAACTACCTGGTCAACTTAACGAACTGTGCATCAAGGGCTTTATAAGACCAAGTTTCTCACCCTGGGGAGCACCGGTCTTGTTCGTTAAGAAGAAAGACGGATCATTCCGTATGTGTATCGACTACAGAGAACTCAACAAACTGATGGTCAAAAATGTTGGGTTTTGAGCATTCTAACACTTCCTAAGTGTACATGCAACCCTAATAAACCTTGGATCTATGTTTATCTAAGATACGTGAATATAATTAATTTTTCCAAGGTTTATATCCTAGCTAGCATGGCATGGGGAACATGAATCAAATAAATCTAGGAGAAATACTTACCTTGAAGTTGTAGTTGATTGCTTGGAGTTTTTGAGCCTAGCACCAATAGTGTGGATGCCTCAAGTGGAAATCACAAATCACCAAAAACTTGGAACTTTGAGAGAATAGTCACTACTATCTTCAAATTTGCCCTCACCTCAACAAGTGTCAACTAGTATCATTTCAAGAACCAAAGCCTCCTTTATATAGTGTGGAGGATTAGGGTTACATCCCTAAAACCCATGTCTCTTCATTTCCATGAGATCCATGGGTTAAAGCTCCATGGAGTATCCATGGACTTTTTCCATGCAAGCCTAGCCCATTCCAAATAAGCTTTAGCCCACACTATATAAATATAGAAGCCCATATTTAATTAGTAATATCTTCGATCTCTAAATTAATCCTAGATTAATTATAGATCACTACTAATTAAATAATATGATCTTATATTAATATATTAGAACTTATAATATATTAATAAATCATAACTTGTAATATTCTCAAATATTATCCATAAATTGTTCGGGTGAAGTGCAACCCAAATGGACCATGTCGGGTCGGGTCAAGTACATACCAAATATAGTTATGAACTTAGACACTATATCCAACAAAAAATCGTTACCCTTTGCCTCACATAGACGATTTATTTGACCAACTGCAAGGGATGAGTTAATTTTCCAAAATTGATCTAATATCCGGATATCACCAGTTACGAGTGCTAGAGGAGGATGTTCCAAAAACAGCCTCTCGAACTCGTTACGGACACTACGAGTTCGTGGTGATGCCATTCGGATTGACAAATGCGCCCACAGTGTTCATGGATTTAATGAATAGAGTATGTCGTCCTTATTTGGACCAGTTCGTCATCGTCTTCATTGATGACATCCTGATCTACTCTCGAAGTAAGGAAGAGTATGGCGATCAGCTACGACAAGTTCTATGAACTTTACGAACGGAGAAGCTCTATGCAAAGTTCTCTAAATGTGAATTTTGGATCCAAAGAGTCGAATTCTTAGGACACGTGGTTAGCGAAGAGGGAATCCACGTGGACCCATCCAAAATTAAGGCCATTGAGAACTGGTCAGCACTGAAGACACCTACATAAATTCGTCAATTTCTAGGTCTCACTGGCTACTACCGCAGGTTCATATAGAACTTCTCCCAGATTAAGAAACCTCTTACTACACTGACCCAAAAAGGAGTCGCCTTTGACTGGGAAGAGAAACAAGAAAAATCGTTTCAAACGCTGAAACAAGCCTTATGCACCGCACAAATACTATCCCTTCCCGAGGGGATACAAGACTTCATTGTATACTGCGATGCATCCAACCAAGGGCTCGGTTGTGTTCTAATGCAACAGGGTAAGGTCATTGCCTATGCCTCGAGACAGTTGAAGACACACGAAGTGAACTACATCACACACGATCTTGGGGCAGTTGTGTTTGCCCTGAAGATCTGGAGACACTACCTTTATGGCACGAAAAGCACCATCTTTACAGACCATAAGAGTTTACAACATATATTCGATCATAAGAAGCTCAACATGAGACAACAACGGTGGGTCGAGCTACTCAATGACTATGAATGTGAAATTCGTTATCATCCGGGTAAGGCCAACGTAGTAGCAAATGCCCTAAGTCGGAAAGAATATTTTGGTCGAAGGGTCAAATCGTTGACAATGACTATCCATTCACACTTGTCCACACAAATTCAGGAGGCTCAACGTGAAGCCTTGAAACCTGAAAATGTGGAGGGTGAATCCCTTAGAGGAATGGATAAGAACTTAGAAGCCAAGGGTGGCGGAGCCTTATATTTCATGGATCGGATCTAGACACCAAAGCACGGTAGCCTCCGAGACTTGGTCATGACCGAGGCACACAACACTCGGTATTCCGTTCACCCAGGTTCAGATAAGATGTATCTGGATCTTAAAATTTTAGATTGGTGGCCTAACATGAACGTAGAGATTGCTACCTTCATGAGTAAATGCCTTACTTGCGCAAAGGTTAAGGTCGAATACCAGAAACCCTCTAGTTTGCTGCAACAACCAGAGATTCCATAATGGAAGTGGGAGCGGATCACTATGGATTTCATAACCAAGTTGCCCAAGACAACGGGTGGACTTGATACCATATGGGTCATCGTCGATATATTGACCAAGTCTGCACACTTCCTGCCTATCAAAGAAACTAACAAGATGGAGAAGCTTATAAGAACATACATTAGAGAAATCGTACGACTGCATGGTGTTCCTATATCCATTATCTCCGACAGAGATAGTAGCTTCACTTCAAGATTCTGGCAGTCACTACAAAGTTCCTTAGGAACAAGGCTGGACATGAGTACAACCTACCATCCTCAGACAGACGGACAAAGTGAGAGGACTATCCAAACACTGGAAGATATGTTGAGAGCCTGTGTGATCAACTTTGGGAAAGCATGGGATACTCACTTACCCCTTGTTGAATTTTCTATTGGATAAGGTGTCTAAGTCCATAACTTATTTGGTATATACTTGACCCGACCCGGCATGGTCCATTTGGGTTGCACTTCACCCAAACTGTTTATGGATAATTTTATGAGAATTGTACCTTACCAAGTCGTTGGTGGAGCGTGTGTGGTTAACCGGCACACTAACTTGGACTAGTAAGGATCACGAAGGGTGACTTAATGTTTGTCATAGATCAATGGAGCGTGTGTGGTTAATCGGCACATTGACTAGGTGATAATACTAACGGTACCAAGTGAATTAGTATGGTTATTCACACCTTGTTTTGTGATCCTCGGCATCCCAGTCACAAAACTTGAAGGGCACACTCGAGATTGAAACATGCCATTGAAAAGTTCAATGAATCTCAAAAGATCTAGGAGTTTCAAATCCAATAAAAACCTAATAAATTATTTCATTTTTCATGGTGAAAATTGGTGAATCGTCATTCGCCTACCTTCAAATATTTTATAGCTTAGATTACGGCATCCCTCTTCCAAGTTATAAAATATTGTGTTGGGTCCTAGCCTTAATATTTCATATTGGGTGTTATATTAAGGATTTTTTGAATCAACTAACTTGATTATCTCCCATTATAGATGTCTGGTTCAGACAACTATGATCTTCCCAAATCTCTTGGGACAAGCTTTCCTCTTGAAGATGATCTTCCTCAACATCATGCTTCTCTTCCTCCACCTCCTCTATTTATTCTCCCTAACCCACAAGTTTAAGGCCACTCAATCCCTATTGGCAAGCATAGTCTATGTGTGCTCACATCTTGGAGATAAAGTCACATATTGACAAGTCGGGAGAGTTGGGTGTCAAAATCTTGTGAAAGTTGGATGTTTAATCACTTTCCTGGTTACATAGTGAGTCCCTTTGGGATAACTATGAGACAGACTATGACATGACCCTTAATGATCTTATCTATTTGCTTGGTGTTGCGGAGTCATCAATGATTTGGAACACTAGTAAAGCAAATTCTATTATAAGATCAACTTCCCAAACCTTATATGGACATTGAAAATGGTAGCATTGGATATCTAGAAAAGGATTTCTCTTCCCAATGGAAAGGGATCGGCCATAGTCAACTCGGTTGACCAAATGGTAAAAAGAAAGGCTAAGTCTGAGATAGTCTCATGTGCCATTACCAAAGGGTCCATGTGTTTTATTGCCAAAGGGAGGGACACTGATTGTGAAGCTGCCATATTTACCTGAAAGATCATAAGATTGATCAAGTGAAGAAGTTTGACTCTACTTCAGGTAAAGTCCACTGTCTAACTCTATTAAGTTCCTATTTGGAGATTCTTATTACATAAAGTGAATGGGTCACATGTTGATGTTTTTAAGAATCAAAGAAAAGATAGGAAGCTTAAAGGAAGTATATGCCGCTTCTAAATGCGAAAATGGGTTTCGATCGCATGGTTCGGTGATCAGAATTTTGAGTTGTTGCTTGAGAGTTATTACTTTGGAATAGATAACAACAAGGTTTTCATATGGATTGTAAGGATAAGTTTTTCCGCAAAGTTTTAAAATAAAAAAAGAGTTTTAATTTTATTTATTTTAAAAAAATCCTTACAATGGCATTTGTAAAAAAATTATTGCTTATATGTTTCTAGTAATCGTAATATTGGAAAGTGGATTTGATTCTTTCGTTTGTGGTAGTGTCAGAATTTACCAAATGAGGAAAGGTTCTCATCACCCAAGTTTCAATTGGACCAAAACTTGGAATCATACAAGTTGTATTGTATGATGGATGAGAATTTTCATCTTTGGAAAATTAAGACTAATTCCTTATGTGAACAAGGAAAGGACTAAAGGGATTGAGTACACATGCTTGTGCACTAGTCAAGTCCACCACAAAGATTGATAAGACTATTTGTCATGATTTGCTAAAGCTTAGTAAATATGGTTATACTTACAAGTTTAAGTATAACTCTGAAGCATTGGAAGGTTTTCAATGTGTGGCAGAACGAATGGGAAAGAATCAAATTTGGTAGAGAGATAGAAGTTTCTCAAATATGAAAAGATGGGAGAGTACTTTAGTATCATGTTTTATGATCATCTTAATGATTTTGAAATCATATCACAATTTGATCCTCTAAGGACATCTTAGTTCATTCTTATGGCTAAGAAGATGAGTCATGAATTGTTGGATTGGTTAAAATCAAGAAGATGAATCATACTTCGTTCTAAAACAATTCTTAGAGTAATACTCTAAAATTATAACCTTGAATTACATAAAGTAAGGTTTAAAACACTTATCAAATGTAGTGTAAAATGTTTTCTACTCTTGTACATTTGAAATTGGTAAGTTGTGATGTCTTGAATAAGACAAAGACCAACTAAGACCAATTATGTGAAGCGTTTATCTTGATTAGAATCCACACTATCCCTTGAATATTTGTTTTATCAAGGAATAGTGCTTGACAAGAGAGTCTTATATATCAAAAGGATAGTAGGAGTCTTAAAGGTCTTGAGGGTTTCAAGAAGTAGTCAAGGATAAAACCTATAGTTCTTCACTAGCACGCGACTTGAGGTTTATAACCTATCGTATTGACATTTATGTGCCCCTCCAAGTTAAAAGTTGGCTTTGCATAGGATTTCTGAGAGTTCTCAATTGGTTGCATAAACAACTTGGAAGCATTGGTGGGCCTTGTGCTACCAATTGACAAGAAATTAAGATTTAACAAGTTCAATCCATGTAAGGCTGAATTTGTCACTAACCTTGTCTTGTGATTAAGGTTTTGACAAATTCACATGGATAGGGACTTACACACCATAAAATCTAAGTGTCATAAGGTTTCTATCCGATTCATGAAAATGATGATGAGGAAACGCTTTCACTAAGTAGATTTTAAGTAGATAGCAATTGTGATATTTGCATTCTCAAAGTCGTTAGTGGAGCGTGTGTGGTTAACCGGCACACTAACATGGACTTGTGAGAAATGGAAAATACCTAAGCAATTGAGACTATGATTACGTCATCCCTTTTCATAGTTCTGGAAATTGTTTAGACACACAAGTGAGCTATCTAAGGAAAGGTCCATGAATCCAAATTTTAAGAGTCCAGCTGATTTCTGAATACATGTCAAAGCTAGTGGGAGCATAAGTGTTATGCTAATAATCATCATGTTAGTGGGAGAATAATAATTATAATTAGTATTGCAAGCTAGCAATGTTAATTATAGAAAAATAAAACTTTCAATTCGTGAAGTTGCAGGGGTTGAAAAGTCGTTTTGCTATAATTAAGGGAGAGGAAATTTTACTTCATTTCAATTCTAGAAGCTTAGATTGAGATTTTAATCATCTTTAGTCAAGGACATATATATATATATATATATATATATATATATATATATATGAATTTTATGTCTGAATGGTTCGACTTAAGGAAATTATATATATATATATATATATATATATATATATATATATATTGCGTTTTCAAAATTCGATTATGACTACGGCATCCCTCTTTATAGTTAAATTTTGAAAACATGGCGAATAAAAAATATTGTAGCAAAAGACTGGTCTAGTATCATATCTTTATGTGAGACATCATGAATCGTGTCCCATATGCTTCGGATATAGGATCGATTGCATGTGCTATAATATTCATCCTTTCTAAATTTTTGAAATGCTCGGGGCATTGAGAAGGGAAAAGTCTAGAATTGGATATGACTAAAGTGATTAAGCAATTGTCGAGGACAGTCTGAGGTTCGCCAAAGATTGGTTGCTCAGTGACAGTTGGAAGTATGATGTAAATTGTTGGAAAGGGCCATATTGACATATTCTGAAAAGATGTAACTCTTGTTCGAAAGTGATAGTCAAAATGGGACTATGGAAATGTCTCCATAGGTGGAAGTTGTTCAATCTGTGTAAGATTAGAAAACCTTAGTGCAAGAATGATGTTCAAAGCAGCATATTTTGGATACGAGACTTCGTTTCCATAATTTTGGTCTCCTTTGGAATACTCTGTAATGACTGTTGACAAGTTTTGTGACCTTGTGCATAATCATTATGAGAGGATCAGTGCATAAAAGTTTAAAATCTAATAGATTTTTGGTAAATGGTAGGATTTAGGAATTCTTACATTTACAATAAGGATTTGGGATTGTGAAATGAGCATCATTGGAATCATGTTCAATTGATCTATTTCACAAAAGTAAAGATCATAGACAAACATAGTGTGCATACTTGGAGTATGGCATAACTATTGTTTAGAAAAACAAAGTGTACATGCTAGGAGCATGAGACGATTGTTGTTTTATTCAAGTATTAAGTTGATTATTTGAAACATTATACAATGAATAATGTGTAATCAATATGGTGATAAATAAAAGGTGGTTCTATTTATATTCAAAAGGGTTCTAAGACCATATTGGATTCGGTTATTATTGTGTTTCACTTTGCATGTTTTGACTTCCAGAATAGCTAGGTTATTCTTTCCGAATGACTAAGTTATTTAAACACTCCACAGTCGTTCATATGTTGGAAGTAGGTATGAATTAAGAATGTCATGAATCGAGTTTGTAGATGGCTAAATGTGTTTAGTCATGGCAATGGTTGCTACAATATTCATGAGTGCTCATAAGTTATGAGTATTGGAATTAACCCACGCTCGCTTATATCACTTCATGGAATTTATCTCGAGTGATCGTGAGACAGTAATATCATATAAGTCTTCAAACCTAGAGATATGAGTTGTTTCCTATGAGTTGGTTGTGCATTGATTGCACAAAACGCATCAGTAACTTGATGTTATAAAACGTGCCTTTGTGTACAATTCAACAAGTAGTAGAACAAGCATATGAGTCGAAGTTTATCTGTTCCTTCTAGAAATAGAAGCGATATCTGGGCCCCTCGATGATTTTGATTTTAACCCATGTACCGGGCCCGATCAGAACTAAATTGATGTGTTCAGTTAAGTTCTTTGTCAAACAAATCGGAAATCAGGAAACAAACTGTTGGCCAACAAGTATGACGTTGTTCCATGTATTTGTCCGGCTGATATCATGAGAACAGAGGATTATATGATCACTTATCTAAAATGGCGCTTCATAGTTCAACAGAGTTTTCGAGAGCTACGATTGCTAGTTGGTTCCTGAAGTAGCATACGCAAATACAGTTATTAGACTTATCCAAGTGGGAGACTGTTGGATAAGGTGTCTAAGTCTATAACTTATTTGGGGGCTATAAGGTTGTTTCCAACAGTCTGCCACTTGGATATACCAAATAAGTCTCCCACTTGGATAAGTCTAATAATTGTATTTGCATATGTGAGAGTGAATCCCTTAGAGGAATGGATAAGAGTGAATCCCTTAGAGGAATAGATAAGAACTTAGAAGCCAAGGGTAGCGGAGCCTTATATTTCATGGACCGGATCTGGACACCGAAGCACGGTAGCCTCCGAGACTTGGTCAAGACCGAGGCACACAACACTCGGTATTCCGTTCACCCAGGTTCAGATAAGATGTATCTGGATCTTAAAATTTTAGATTGGTGGCCTAACATGAACACAGAGATTGCTACCTTCATGAGTAAATGCCTTACTTGCGCAAAGGTTAAGGTCGAATACCAGAAACCCTCTAGTTTGCTGCAACAACCAGAGATTCCATAATGGAAGTGGGAGCGGATCACTACGGATTTCATAACCAAGTTGCCCAAGACAACGGGTGGACTTGATACCATATGGGTCATCGTCGATATATTGACCAAGTCTGCACACTTCCTGCCTATCAAAGAAACTAACAAGATGGAGAAGCTTACAAGAACATACATTAGAGAAATCGTACGACTGCATGGTGTTCCTATATCCATTATCTCCGACAGAGATAGTAGCTTCACTTCAAGGTTCTGGCAGTCACTACAAAGTTCCCTAGGAACAAGGCTGGACATGAGTACAACCTACCATCCTCAGACAGACGGACAAAGTGAGAGGACTATCCAAACACTGGAAGATATGTTGAGAGCCTGTGTGATCAACTTTGGGAAAGCATGGGATACTCACTTACCCCTTGTTGAATTTTCTGTTGGATAAGGTGTCTAAGTCCATAACTTATTTGGTATATACTTGACCCGACCCGGCATGGTCCATTTGGGTTGCACTTCACCCAAACTGTTTATGGATAATTTTATGAGAATTGTATATTTACGATTTATTAATATATTATAAGTTATAATATATTAATGTAAATTCATGTTATTTTATTAGTTTTAATCTTGAATTAATTATGAATTAATTTAGTGATTAAAAGGAAGACTAATTAAATCATGGGCTATTATATTTATATGGTGTGGGCTAATACTCATTTGTGAATGGGCTAAGCTTATATGGAAGTCCATGGATGATCCATGGAGCTTTTAACCCATGGATCCTTGGAAAGGAAAAGACATGGGTTATTAGGGTTTCACCCTAACCATGCACACTATATAAACAAGCTTATGTTGCATGAAATAGCACCCTATTGTATGTGTGCAATCTAAGAGTGTGTATACTCTCTCATAAAGTCTTCCAAGTTTGTGGTGATTTGTGATTTCCATTTGAGGCATTCACATTATTGGTGCTTGGCTCTCAAACTCCAAGGAATCAACACTCATCAAATGGTATGTAATTCATCTAGTTCCTTTTATGTTTAAAAGTTCCCCATGCCATGCTAGATAAGTTATAAACCTTGGAAAACAAATTTTGCATGTATTTAGACAAACATAGATCCAAGGTTTATTAGGGTTGCATGTACACTTAGGAAGTGTTAGACTAATAAAAACCCAACATTTTCCTACAATAACAGTTATCACACGAGCATCAAAGTTGCTTCATTTGAAGCCCTTTATGGCCGGAAGTGCAGATCCCCTCTATGTTGGGTTGAGGTGAGTGACACCCAGTTAGGTAAAGGACAAGTTCCTGACAGCACTCTCACAGGTCCGGAAATCATTCGGGAAACAACGGAGAAGATCGTTCAGATTCGTGAACGATTGAAAGCCTCTAGAGACCGACAGAAAAGCTACGCAGACAGACGAAGGAAGCCTTTGGAATTCCAAGTGGGAGACCACGTTCTTTTGAAAGTCTCGCCCTGGAAGGTCTTGATACGCTTCAGAAAGCGTGGGAAGCTCAATCCAAGATACATAGGGCCTTTCGGGATTCTCTCTAGAATCGGCCTTGTAGCTTACAAAGTCAACCTACCCCGCGATCTCAGTAACGTACATTCCACATCTCAAACTTGAAAAAGTATATGTCCGACGAGACTCTTGTAATCCCACTCGACATGATCTAAATCAACGAGAGCCTCAAGTTCGTGGAAGAACCTGTAGAGATCATGGACCATGAAGTCAAGCAGACGAAGTAAAGCCGCATCCCGATAGTGAAGGTTCGCTGGAACGTCAAGTGAGGACCTGAATTCACTTGGGAGCGAGAGGATCAGATGAAACTGAAATATCCTCATCTATTTTCTTAGTTATTTGTAACTACTTATTTGCTTAAACTCTAATTTCGGGACGAAATTCTTTCTAACGGGGGGATGATGTGACAACCCGAAATTTCTTCTCTGAACAATCATTCACGTCAATAGAAATCACAATTGTTCCTGCTATCTGTTAAAGCATTTTGGAGTCAGTGTAAGTGTTTTAAAGCTTAGTACTTCAAGGAATAACAGGAGATAGGATGCCCTAGGTTCATTGTGCATCATTTTCGCAAAAACTCCAAGAGTTAGGAGTTTTCGGCCCAAATAGTGTTTGGACCGAAACCCCCCATGAGTATATATATGACACTTAGCCATATTTGTCACTTTTTCACTCTTTCAAGAACGAGAACCGAAATCCTCTCAAGTATCATTCAATTTTTCTTTCTAAATCTTTAAAATGTAAGTGTTTCTTACCCCGTTGTGGTAATTGGAGCCTTGGAGGGATGTTTTCTTGAACTATCACATGGATCATGGTTTACCACAATTAGCACTGACGCCACCAATAGCGATGATATCAGAATACGAAATTCAGATATCACCATTAATGATATCGTCACTAATGGTTGTATTTCTTATAGTGTAAAATGTCATAGAAACCGAATAAAGCTTCACAATAGCCTAACATAAAATTACTATTATCTTAACTTTCTGTTTTGAAAAAGAAATTATAGAATGAATAAAGTTCCTTAAAAGTTATATTTAATATTGATTTTCTTCTAGAAAAAAAAAACCATGTTCTTCGAGAAAATATTTTTCCCAAAATAAATAAGTACAGAAGTTAAGTGCAAATGTAGCCATCAAAGAAATTGCGTGTCTACAAAAAAGCTAAGACTATTAATCATAACATAGATATTTCAAACCGTAGTCTAGCTTCCGTAAACATATATTGTGCATTGAAATTGAAGGGCCAACCCCTTTGGTTTTACTTACACGACTCTTATACTAACATAATTACATATTTTGTGGTTATAAAAATCATTGTAATCTCATTCTTCTTCCTCACACATATAGAAAGATCAATGGAGGTGAACAACGACCCACTTACAATGGCTACCGAGGCACCAATGGCTCCAATCACAACCGAACGACCTATTAGGAGTGATCTTGAGTCATTCATACCTAAACCCTGTAAGCTCTTTGAACTTCATGTCTAATGAATCATTGTTTCTTTAGTTACACTAACTATGTTTTCTTCAAAAGATATGGCCAGAGCTATGGTTGCACCAGACATTGAACATCCCGATGGCACACAAGAACATGATGCTCGTAACATGAGTGTGCTTCAGCAACATGTTGCCTTCTTTGATCAAGATAACAACGGTATTGTTTATCCTTGGGAGACTTACACAGGTAAATGCCAAACTACTTTAGAATATTTTGATTCTAATTCGAAACAAAAAAATATTATACTAAAACCAGCAACTCCTTTTACGTACCATATATTTGATTTCGTTACGTATTCAAGATAATGAATTCACAAAAAAGTACCAAAATCACTAGAATAGTCCTTTATTTAATTATGGAGAACCTAACTATCTAAACCTAGCATACAATAATTTTCATTTAACAAATGAATTCAGTCGCAACATTAATTATATACATAGCCACAACCCATTTCGTAACCGGGTCGGATTTACGACCCGCAGTTCGGCAGCTTAATAAAAGTATGAACAAAACGAGTCACGGTGCTTGTACTTTCTATATCTTGACACTTTAAGCCCTTTCTTCTCAATTTCCTCTAAACAGACCTCCAACATTTAAATTCCAACATATTTGGCCCCTCAACTTTAGTTATTTACTGAAACACCAAACTTTCTAATTTCGGTTATAAATATTCCTATTTTAGATTGAAAGAGTTAATTGTTTGATTTCAACCGATAAATTAGAAAGAGACCACGTACTCAACTGTTTCATTTTTCTTGTTTCTTAAGTAGCACTCCATGCTTTTTTCGAATTATGTTATACTGAATTGAGGGTATAAGTTATATGGGTTTTAATAAATGGGATTTTGAAGATCTGTACACCAAGTGTTGATGTGGGTAGTTAGAATAAGGAATCCAAATGCAACAGAAATCACAATAATCGAAGTCACATCATTAGATTAAAAGAAACGAACTTAAGTCTTAACATCCAAAGAATTTATTAGAGGGTAAGGTGTGGATAACTAGATGTAATACCATTTTGGTGCCACATCACATACCACATCATCAATGGTGTTATAACACCAAGTGAGGAAATGGGCAACATATTGTGTCTTGTTATGACACCAACTTTTTTTTTTCCATTTTATAATTTATTTTTTATGTATTTCGATTTCTTTTTAAATTGAGACAAATATTTTTTAAATATAAATAATAAATAAAACATAATGTTTAAAAATTATAAAAAAACAATTAAAAATTTTTAAAGATTAAAATTAACATAAAGACTAAATTACACATAATATCCAAAAACAAAAAAAGAAATAACATCCAAATTCAAAAAAAAAAAAAAAATACAACGCTATTCGTTATCGTTATTGTTACCATAGAAAATATAATCCGCCAAGTTCTCTCGAAGTTGTATGTGTTTATTTGCGTCCTGAATGTCAACAACGCAATGCAAATAATCTGTTGTTCCTGGTTGAAACTGAACGTGTCTGGACTCTGTTGGGATATAGTGTGCAATAGTTCTCCCTTTATCTTCTACTACCATGTTATACATTATGATACATGCATACATGATATATCGTAGAGTTTCTAAATCCAATGGTCGTGCTTCATGTTCGACTATATGTCATTTCGCCTTCAGCACTCCAAAAGCACGTTCCACATCCTTATGTGCTACTTCTTGTCTTCTCTTAAAAAATTTGTCTCGTTCTTCAACCGGGTGGCGGAATGCCTTCACGAATGTGGGAATACTGAGGATATATTCCATCTGTAAGGTAATACCCATATTTGTATTCGTTTTCATTTACCGTGAAAGGAGCATCCGGGCTTTTCCATTCAAAAGATCGTCAAATATTGGCGACTGATCAAGAACGTTGACGTCGTTGTTGGAACCTGCAACCCAAAAAATGCATGTCAAATCCATAAATCTTGAGAAGCAATATCCTCTAACACCAACGAAGGTGATCCGTGATGACCACTTGCCTATTGCCCTTTCCATGCTACCGGACAATTTTTCCATTTCCAGTGTGTGCAATCAATGCTTCCTATCATTCCGGGAAACCCATAGCATTCTTCATGCGCCGCATACAATTCTTGAAAATCATGCAACCAAGGTTTCCTCAAATACACGTCTCCAAAAGTTTCAACAACACCCCTTGACAATGTATACAAACTCTCTCGTGCGGTTCTTTCGGACATTCTCATATAGTCGTTAATGGTGTCGGGTGACTCCCCCATAGCCATAAAACGAATGGTTGCAACACATTTCTGCAACGTTGTAAACCCTCGTCTACCTCTAGCATCATATCTTAATTGAAAAAATTTGTACCTAAACATAAATAAACTACAGTTTAAAAATATATTGCATATGTTGTAAACTAAAGAAACATGTAGTACATTTTTATTTATTTTGTATAAAAGTATAGTAAAGAAGCGATACCAGCTTTCCAAGGCGTTGGCGATTCGTATGACACATCCCTACTCAAACGAAATCTTCTTTTGAAGTCCTTCGCCCCGTATACACAATTATCCGCAAAGTAATCACGATATAGATGTTCGTGTCCTTCCTCGTGATTTCTGTTTAACATCGCACGTCTTGTTAGTAGCGGGGCTGAGTCTGGTTGTAGCAGGTCGGTAGTGTAATAATGATACATCATAAAGAAAATATCGTCATCTGAATCATCGGACGAGTCGAAAGGATCCATATTTTTTTTGAAGATAATTGATAATATGTAGAGAGGAGAAGAGAAAATGTGTGAATTTTTTATAAAATGGTAGGTATTTATAGGGTATAAATGGTTTTTTTCAATAGTTAATTTTTTTTATAACCGTTGCATTTTAAACGTTATCAAACGTTTAAATTTCCTCGTTGCATCCTGTCGCCTTGTCCACGAGATTCACCCTCGACGAGCATAAACGAATAAGGGGAGGGGGGGGGGGGGGGGGGGGGGGGGAGGGGGGGTGTTCCCCGTGTCATAACGTTGTTGAGGGGTGTCACCTCAGCCCCCATTGCTTCTCGTTGGACCCGTACCGAATGGTCTTAGAAATCACAATAATATAATCTAATCTACAACATCAGAATAAGAAAAAAAATGAATTTAACAGCAAAAGATGTTGAAACTTGTAGCATAGTATATGAAACAAAATCAAAATTTGCATCTGATTAAGAACAAAAAGTCAACTATAACAGTCTAATTATCTAAAATATCGAATTTCCTATTACAGATTATAAAAAAATCAAAATTTGGATTAGATTAAAAAAAATTGAATTTAACAATCAAGAAGCTTTAAACATACACAGATTCAGGAATCAGTTACGTGATTTGCGTCTTTAAATTCTCATATTACCGAACTGATGAAATCAGAGAGGTATTGAAGAATCAGAAATAAGAATTGGCTGAGGTGTATTTTGCTGGATCAGAAATCAGAGGGGAAATCGATCAGGTCTCAACTCTCAATCGATGCAAGAATCAAAGGGCTCAAGGTGACAAGGTCTCCCACTTCCTTAATTCTTTTTGGGGATAACATTAGAAATGGGCCTTATATTAGTGGAACAGGCTAAAATATGCTACCTCAATGTGGATATTTAAGGCCCAAATTGAACCTCCAATTTGCCCTAGCCCAGGCTGATACTCGACATAAAACTAGACCTACACAAAATGATGGGTTTTGGATCAAACCTGAAAAAAGACCGAGACAAAACTGATCTAAAACGAGACCGGACCAAAAAAAGACCGGCCCAAGACCATCCCGGACCGATCCGAAAAAGGTCGGACTGTTCCGAGACTGACAAATGCCCGGTAACCAAACTTTATATATATATATATATATATATATATATATCA